>NW_024871134.1:600000-1165000 GCF_019054845.1 Dipodomys spectabilis | reverse complement strand
GCAGAAAGCTAGTGTATACAAGGTACTTTTTCTATTTTCATGTGGCAGATAACAATTCTAGTTTCATCATGACCAAAATGAGAGGGAGGAAGAAGAGTAAATTCATTAAAGAAAATCCCAGGTACTGAGAGAATTGTAGGAATAATTGACCCCAAGCCTAGGCGAGGACAATGAATCTTTTGTCTCCCAGACAGTTCAACACTAATAAACAATTGTGTGTTCTACTCAGGCTCCAATATTGTGTGAAATTACAGCTTACTGATTTAAGTGAATAAAACTTAACAGGTATTCATATATCAAGAACTATGCATTTCCACCTGGCCAACAAACTGCTGCTTACCACATGCATTAGCTTTACTCTCACAAAAGCTCAAATGCCTGTTCATGAATAGATGCAGGGGCGGCCACCTCTTTGAAGGTTCCTTCTTTTATTAATATCTTATTTAAAGCCAGTTACCAGTAGCTCATACCTATATCCTAGCTTTTCAAGAGACTGAGATCTGAGGATCATGGTTCAAAGCCAGACCAGGCAGAAAGTCTCCTTGAGACTCTTATCTCCAATTAACCGGAAGTGGAGTTGTAACTCTAAGTGTAGAGTACCAGCTTGAACAAAAGAGCTCAAGGATAGCACTCAGGCCCCAAGACTAACCTCCCCTCCCTCCCCCCAAAATCATCAATTTAATGTTTCAGAGTTTAGAAGATTGACTTTACTCTTAGATAAGCAGCTGCCCATGTTCTTTTACAGACTCAAGGCAGAATGTACAAGATGCTGTACAACTCAAGGCAGAATGTACAAGATGCTGACAGAACACAGGCCTGTCTCTCCTAGTCAGAGAAAATCCTTGCTTGAAATGGAAGTCTTCTGACAATATTTAAGGATAATAATTGATAAGATGTGAAAAATATTGTTAGTCATAAATTATAGCAATAGAAAAAATGAATCTTCTTAGATATTATATGAAAAATCAAAATATCAAAGCAAGGAATGAAATGAAAATTGTGTGTTCTCAAAATGATTAGACCCATTTTAGTTGGACACTATATGCTGAGATTTGTATTTCTCTTCTCTAATGACTGTCTTGTCTTCTAGAATTACCTCCTTGCCCATTTTGCATCTGGAGTAATTTTACCCTTATTATAGAATTTCACTTTTCAGAGAGACTGCTGAGAATCTTTTTTTAATCTGCGGACTGAGGCTTAGCATTTATTGTAGTCATCATAGGTCAGTGAGCCCCAAGCTTGTAAATTGGACAACCTTAAAACTCACTCAGCATCTCTACATGGACTCACAGTACAGACTAAAACCAGTTTATACGTGCATAAAACTAGTCTCAAAAGTGCATATGCATTTGCATATGTTATAATGTACATGTGGAAATAATTTTTTGAATATGTAGGTATACCAAAATAAAGAAATTTATAGTATAAAATATCATATCCAAGAATTGAAAATTACCATTCCTAATAGAAAATTTTTTCTGAGCATGTAAAGTTATAAACTCATAAAATTAATGATGATCACATAGAAAGTTTCTCTCTCACACACACACTGTGTGCCAATGAGATTATATAATCTTAAGGAAAAATAAGTCTACACTTATTTTTCCAAGTACCAGGGCTTGAACTCAGGACTTTGCACATTTACTCAGCGTGCTTCCTCAGCTGATACTTTGCCACTTGAGCTATACCTCCAGCCCAGATTTTTTTTTTAATTTAATTTAATTTTATTTGTGAACACACTGTACAGAGGAGTTACAGTTACATGGGCAGGATAATGCGTACATTTCTTACCAAGCATTGCAGCCTCCTCCTTTGTTTACCCTTCACATCCCTTCCCAGCCTCCCCCCTCCCCCCCTAATCCCAATCCTCCTTCCCCCTCTTCCCCCCCCTTTACCCCCCCCCCCACCCCCCGCACCAACGTTGTAAAGCTCGTTTTGGACATGACAACTTGTACTTCTCATTGTTGCAACAGGTCCACCTGTATCCTTAAACAACTGGTTTTTCCCCATCTCCTCCACAAGTTATACTGACATCAAATATAGTGAAAGCAGGGGTTATACTGTGGGGGAGGGATATACAAAGCAACAAAGAGATAATCTTATAAATGTGTTAGAAACACATGCATGAAAGAAAAAAACATTAAAATACACATCTAAGCGTTCATTTTCCTGACATCACATTATCTGACCTTTTCCGCTTGACTCATACATATACTAGATATTACAAATAAGGGAAACCATGGGACCTACGTTTCTTTGGGCCTGGCTTACTTCACTTAATATAATTTTTTCCAAGTTTTTCCATTTCCTAACAAATGGGGCAATGTCATTCTTTCTGATGGAGGCATAGAATTCCATTGTGTATATATACCACATTTTCTTGATCCATTCATCTACTGAGGGGCATCTGGGTTGGTTCCATATCTTAGCTATGGTAAATAATGCTGCAATAAACATAGTTGTGCTGGTAGCTTTAGTGTGGTCTTGTTTGTAAACATTAGGGTAAATGTCCAAAAGTGGGATTGCTGGGTCATAGGGGAGCTCTATGTGAAGTCTTTTGAGGAACCTCCATACTGCTTTCCAAAGTGGTTGAACAAGTTTACATTCCCACCAACAATGAAGTAAGGTTCCTTTCTTTCCACATCCCCTCCAGCATCTGTTGTTGTTAGAGTTCTTGATTTTTGCCGTTCTAACTGGAGTGAGGTGATATCTCAATGTTGTTTTGATTTGCATTTCTTTTATGGCTAGGGATGTTGAACTGTTCTTCATGTGTCTATTGTCCATCCTTCTTTCTTCTTCAGAGAAGTTTCTCTTTAAGTCTTTCGCCCACTTATTTATTGGGCAGTTGTTTCTTTGAGGATTTGTTGTTGGGGGATTTAATTTTTTGAGTTCCAAGTATATTTTAGATATGAGACCCTTGTCCGTTGTATGGCTAGTAAAGATCTTCTCCCAATCCGTGGGCTTTCTATTGATCTTGCTAGCTATGTCATTTGCCCTGCAGAAGCTCTGCAACTTTATGCAATCCCATTTGTCCAACCTTTCTTTGATTTGTTGTGTTTCCGGGTCTCTATTCAGAAAATTTCGGCCTGAGCCAAGGAGACCTAGGGTTTCTCCTATTCCATCCTGTAATGTTTTCAGAGTGTCTGCTTTGAGTTCAAGGTCTTTGATCCATTTGGAGTTGATTCTGGTGCAGGGTGATATATAAGGATCTAGCTTAAGTTTTCTACATGTAGTTAACCAATTTTACCAGCACCATTTACTGAAGAGGTTGTCTTTCTTCCATTCTATTGTTTTAGCTCCCTTATCGAAGATTAGATGGCTAAAAGTCTGTAGGTTCATTTCTGGGTTTTCAATTCTATTCCATTGGTCCTGAGGTCTGTTCTTATGCCAATACCAAGCTGTTTTGATTACTATTCCAGCCCAGATTTTTGCTGGTTAGTTTGGAGATGAAGTATCATAGACTTTTCTGCCCAGGCTGGCTTTGAACAACAATCCTCTGGATATCAGACTCCTGAGTAGGAGACAGGCATGATCCACTTGTATCCAGCATGTTTTTTTTTTTCGTAAATACAGCACACATGTGATTTAACACAGTATTTATTACATGAGGAATAGGATCTCGGCATGTTCACAGAGATTCTTTATAGTATTTCTCCATAACCTATTGTATAAATAAAACTGAAATAATACAATCTCATTTTATTGGATGGACAGGTTAAGATCTGTCCTTGATCCTGCTCACAGTCTCTAGAACTCTCAGAAACAATTTTTCAGTAATGTCATACCTGGCCACTTCAACTAATCTGTATAATGTATACAGAAATTCATATTGCATAACAGTAAAGGACACAGGCTTTCCATGATAAAAATACTTGGACAATATAAAACGGATCTTTGCTCAGTAAGAAAAGAAGAACTCTTGGAAGAGCAGAGCAGTTCAGTCTAGAACATGGAATGTTTTGGGCTGTGCTAGACAGTGAACCTGAAGCCTTTGGTGTGCCAGGGCAGTGTTCTGTCACTGAGTTAGGAGAGGAAATACGTACATTTTCATGCATCCTTCTCCCTTCAGCTAGAACTTGATGCAGTGCATGCTTAACAGGGTATTCACTTGATCTTGATTGTAGAAATTATCTAAATTGATTACAAAGATGTGGAAATGCACAAAAATACTAAATAAGACAGGAATTTTTCCTCTCCCCACTGCCAAGGGCCAGCTGCTGTTTCTATTAACAGAAACTTCACCCAGGGCTGCAGTCCAGAAAGCCTCTGGGAACCCAGAAAACTGCCATGGTTAGCAGATTCATCTGATAACAAGCTCTGACCTGAACTTCCATGGGTCTGCTCTGTTTTTCTACTGTATCAGAAAATCATGTTTTGCTACAGAAATATTTATGTTTATTAGAAAATGCCATAGCCAGTATCATTTCTGGGAATATTTTAGACTCAAAATGTGGTTGAGTGCCATCCCTGAGCAAAAATGCTAACCCAGAGTACAAGGCCTTGAGTTCAAGCCCCAGTACTTGCACACATACACACACACACACACACACACACACACACACACACACACACACACACACACACACACACACACACACACACACACACAGCTAGTCACCAAAAAGAAATCTGAAAATTCAAAATTTTGGAACATTCTGGACACTAAAGTTTCCAAACCTTGATCTGCTTATCATGACAAGGCAATAAAAATCACTACCACTCCCATATTTTAGGAAATGCATTTATAGTTGTGTAAAGTCGTGGATTCTGCTGCATGTTTGTGGCATTTATTTTTCCAAATTATTCAATGGTTTTCTAAACCATGGTTTCAGTAGTTGCAAAACCTGCTGTCATCCCAGCTCTCAGGAGGCTGTAAGTCAGAGGACCTGTGGTCCTGGCCAGTGTGGGCAAAATATGTGAAACAGAGAACAAAGGGGGTGTACCTCAAGCAGGGTGTCTGTCTAGCAAGTACAAGGCCCTGAGTCCAAAGCCCAGTCCACACAGAAGGAAAAAGTTGTAAAATGTTTCATATTGTGGGTTTTATATAATTTATTTAACTAGTATTCTGTTCTTGGTACACTTGGTAAAGGAACAAAGTTAATTTCATAAATTGCCAGATCTCTCTCTCTCTCTCTCTCTCTCTCTCTCTCCCTCTCTCTCTCTCTCTCTCACACACACACACACACACACACACACATAAATCAGCTTTTTAAATTTTACCTGGTATAATTAGCATTGTTCTACAAACCCAAAGAGGAGAAAGAAAGGAAAGCTATTTACTTTTATGCTTAAGCCATAAAAGGATTCCAGATTTAAATTCACCAGTGAACCAATTTCTCCTTCTCATTAGAAGGTAAACTACAATATGTCATAAAACATAATCTGTTTTTCCACAAGCTGAGTGAAGCTGTAGTATAGTATAAACCTGTGTTTCTGTGCTGGCATTCTACCTGTCTGAACTTCATTTTTGTAGGTTGGTGTGTGGAGTTGTCAGGGACAGGTCACTGCTGTCACACAGAAGGCTGAGTGAGCCACCACACAGCCTGGCTGAGGTTTGTCATAGACTCCAAACAAATGCAGAGTGACCGTCTTTTTGAAAGTGGACATTTACAGCGACATTTCTTGATTAGCTAAAGTATATGTTTAATTCTCAGTAATGAAAACATTTCCTATTTATTATTTACTTAGTATCTTTAAGTAGTTGTACAAAGGATTTTTAGTTCATCCTGTGAGTTTGAGTACCTTGCATCTCGATCAGCATCACCCCTTCCGCCATTCTCCCCCAGCTCTCCCACCCCTCCCTCCAGTGACCTAGTCCCGTGTTCACGAATGTGCACTGAGTGTCATGACTGCATTCTCCCGCCTCCTCTCTGCATTCGTCTGCCCCTCCCCTTGACCCTATCACTCCTGACAACACCGTCGCAGCTTCCTGCTACTCATTTTGTTAGGCAGAAGTGTAGTTGTTCAAAGGAATCTCATCATAGACCCTCCCCTGTGTAGACAGACCGTACTTTAGGCAGTCTGTCTGCATGTGTTTGCATATATGTGTGTAATTTAGATCTTCCACGCATGAGGGAAAACCCACTTCCTTTGTCACTCTGAGCTTGACTTACCTCACAACATAACTCTGTGATAAAATTGACTGACTAGCTAAAATGCCTGTGCTCTGTAAGGGATTTTTATGGTGGTAACTGTCTCTCCTAGGGTCTCCAAGGAAGCCCGGGCACCCCTGGCACGCCAGGCCCAGCTGGGCCTCCTGTAAGTACTGTCTCAGCCCCACCTGCCGGAGGACTGGCTCACTTTGTCCTCTGGGCCTCAATCCAGAGTGCTGAATGGCTGCCTACAGACAGCCTCACCCCACACCCACGCCCATACCTACACCCTTACCACACCTATGCCCACACCTACACCCACACCCATACCTATACCCTCACCCAAACCTATGCCCACACCTACACCTATACTCATACCTAGACTTACACCCTCAACCACACCTATGCCCACATCTATACCCACACCTGGACATACACCCTCACCCAAAGCTATGCCCACACCTACACCCTCACCCTCACCCAAACCCCCATACCTACACCCTTACCCACAACTTTGCCCACACCTATACCCATACCTACACCCCCACCTATACCCACACCCATACCTACTCCCTCACCCAAACCTATGCCCACATCTACACCCACGCCCATAACCTATGCCCACACCGATACCCACACTGACACGCACAATCCCAGTTCTCACACAGTCACTGCAGGCTTCTTCCAGACCGCAGTGAAAGATGCTGCAGAGAAAACAGCAATTAGAGAAGACAGAATGCAAAATATTTGGTATTTCTTGACATCAACCTTCAGAAGAGATGTTCCAACGGCAATATAAGCTGAGAATTTATTTTGTAGGAGAAAAAAAATGGAGTGAAGATGACTGAATTTATTTTTGTTCCTATATATAAATTTTTAACACTCAGTCAAAGCTCCTGCTGCTCCCTAAAACACACCATCACGGCCGTTGTTGGTTATCCTTTTTATCCTGGTTATCTTTTTGTGCTGGTTCTGGGGTTTGAACTCAGGGCCTTACTCTTTTTTTTTTTTTTTCTTGGTCAGTTGTGGGGCTTGAACTCTGGGTCTGGGTGCTGTCCCCCAGCTCTTTAGCTCAAGGCTTGTGCTCTACCACTTGAGCCACAGCACCACTTCTGGCTTTTTTTCTGCTTCTGTGGTGCCGAGGAATTGAACTCAGGGCCTCATGAATGCAAGGCAAGCCCTCTACCACTGAGCCACCTTCACAGCCCCTCAGGGCCTTACTCTTGAGCCATATTTCTACTTCCAGCTTTTTGCTAATCGATTGAAAATAAGAGTCTCAAGAATGTGTCTTCTCTGGCTGTCTTTGAACTGATATCCTCAGATCTCAGGCTCCAGAATAGCTAGGGTTACAGGTGTTAGCCAATGGCACATGGCTTTTTTTTTCTTTTTTTCTTCTTGCACCAGTACCATAGCTTGAGCTGGTGAACTGCATGAGCCAAACCTCCCACCCTGGTCATTCTAGCTCCCTGGAAGGGATTTTTTTCTTTTTTCACCTGCCAAATGTAGCCATTTACTCAGAGTTTATTCTAGGTGATTCTCAAATTCAATTGCAAATAACACAGCTACATTTCAGTTTCAGATTGGCACGTATGTTTTTAGTTTAAGTTCGTTGCAAATAATGTGTTTATTGGCTAAATCCAGCCATCTAACGCATGCCTCAACCTCACTTCCCTCCTGAAAATCTTGGTGTGTCTTAAACGTTGAGTGATAAAAATCACACGCTTTGTGCCAGTGGTAGGGCCTGAGCTCGGTGCCTTGCATGATTTGTCCGGCTTTTTCTCCCAACACTGGCGCTCTACCACCTGAGCCACAGCTCTGCTCCCAGGTTTTGGGCAGTAATTGGGATCTTACACGCTTTCTGCATGTACTGGCTTGAAACCCAGGCCTCATCCCAGCTCCAGGGTGGCAGGGACTCTGGAGTGGGCCACAGGGTCGGGGTTTAAATGGAGTGTGAGGAGCAGCGGGCGCCCCCACTGACTGTTCCCAAAGAGGAACTGGGGTGGATTTCCTTCCCAAGGCTGCGCACCGCTGGTCCACAGGACGTCCAGCGTGCTCTATCATCCGGGCTGCTATCAGCGGAGGGTGGGCGCCGCCACGCGAACTCGCTCGGGTCACTGCCTGTGGCCGCCTAGCGAGCAATGTGGGCCGAGCCCAGCACGAAAAGCAGACCCCAAGACCCGCTGGCTTCTCTCCCTGCAGGGCTCGTCGGGGAGGAGCGGACACCCAGGGCCCAAGGGCGCCAAGGTGCGGAGCATCCCCAGGGAGTGGGGACAGAGGGCGGGAAAGCGAGCTCATCCTCGCATTCGGAACACGCGAGATCGCGGCCTGGCAGAGGCCCGAGCTGCCCGGGGGAGGGCGAGCCCAGCACTGCCTGCGGAACTCGTGAGGCCCCTGCCTGGCCTGGCGGAAGCCTGAGCCATCGGGGGTGGGGGAGAGGCGGACCCAGCCGGGCGTTGGGAACACGCGAGGCCGCGGCCTGGCGGAGGACCTAGCCACCTGGCGCGGCCCGCAGGGCCCCAGCACCCTCGTCCACACACGCACGGAGCGGGCCTGGTGCTAAGCCCGGAGAGGCGGGCCCGCCACGGGGAGGCCGGCCAGACCCCTCTCTGCTTGGCAAGAACACAGAATCAGAGGCATCGGCAGAATCAGAGGCCCGCCGCCCCTACAACTCCTGGAGGCCTCCTCTGATAAACGCGCCCTTCTACCCTGCTTATTTCCTCTCTTTCTGTGTCAGTGCTGGGGCTTGAACTCTGGCCTAAGCCAGCTTTTTGACTCAAGGCTGGCGCTTTACCACTTGCACCACAGCCCCGCTTTTGACTTCTCGGTGGTTACTTGGAGATGAGCCATGGACGTCCCTGCCTGAACTGGCTTTGAACCTCTATCCTCTGATTTCAGCCTCTGAGCCACGGGGATCAGCCACTGGCGCAGGCTATCTTGCTTCCTTTTGTTAATAGAGAGTGGCTGTTGACATGAAGCCCGTAATCAAATTTGGGAAGTGTTTTTCTGACACTGGACTTTTTATTAACCATTTCTTGCATCGTGACTGAAACTTAGAACATTTGTGATGCTATAAATGTAAAAGCAATGCAGTTATATACACAAGTGGCTAAAGACTAGAGGCCACAATAGCCCCGTCTCATATTCTGATAGACATTCTATACTCTTAGAAAAGAAAAGGAACTACATTTGTCCAGTTTCAACTTTGTTTTACAGAGTTCCACTTGCAGCTTCCTTTGCTCCTAGAGGAAGGCTAAGGCTGTGCCCATGCAGGGCACCCCTCTTGCCCTGCTCCCCATACCCCTGCTGTGTGTGGTGTCTGACTGGGTCATGAGGTCCAGTACTAAGGAGGGAACAGTGCCTCCGCCTGCCCACACAGGCGGGTTGTGATTTTCTACTCTGCTCAAATCACATGGCGGTTGCCACTGGTTCCCAAAAGAGGAAGATGGCAGAGGTTATGCTCTGAGCGAGGGCAACCCCTCTGTACTTGTAGCACCCACTGGAGGGGACCCCAGGCTCTCCCCAGAGGCCCGAGGCTCACGTAGCTCTGTTTAAAGTGGGCCTGGTCCACTAGAGCTCCCTGAGTAAGGATCTGCTTGGGTGTGGGGTGAGCACAGCTCACCTACAGCCTACAAACCATTGGCAGGCAGAGGCAAGGGCCATGCCAATCACATCTGTAAGCCCATTAGAAAGGCAGCTGGGTCACAGTGTGTCACGGATGGCTCTGAGCAGTCAGAGCGGACTTACAGTCATGAATGGAAATGATTTTACTTTTGTTTTCCTTGCAGGGAAATGAGGGACCCCCTGGGATCCCTGGACCTCCCGGACCTCCTGGGCCACCTGTGAGTTCTTTCAGGGTTAAAACTTAACCACCACCTGTTTACTCACAACTTTTCTCACTCCAGAGCTCTCAGCACTGTCTCCTGAGACGTTTGCTTGTATATAAATGACAGCCAGTGCCACGTGCAGAGACCATTGGGCTTCTCTAGCTCAGCCCTAATCTGTACTGCTCAGATTTATGTGCCCTGAGCCTCCCTAGGATGGCCTGGGGTCTGGGGAATGGGGAGGCCTTCCAACCTCATCAAGCCTCCCTTGCCTAGAGGGTGCTTAAAAAGCAGAGAGCCTTTCTGGCAAGGTGAGTTGGCTCTTTAAATGTGGCATTATTAATAAAGTTAAAAAATACAGCATTATGCTATATGTGTTCATCCCCCACACAGTGTCTAAGGCGAGAGGCAATGCATCCAGGGCGCCCTGCTGGCTGCAGCTGCCCTGGAGAGGCAGGCCACTGGGGATGCCATGGCATTGGAGGGCGCAGAGGGAGGATGGGGCCGTGCTCCAAGCCATGTCTGCCTCCTCTGGGGTCACGCTCGAATCGCAGACCTCCTGAGGTCCATGCCAATCTTGGTTCCTTTCCACTCCTGGGGAATTTTGAAGCCAAACCAGTAGAAAAAGGGAGTTTTTTTCTGAAAACTGCAGGGTGTGTTAGGATCCTGTGCACACTTGCACATTTTACACACAAAAACTTGGACTCTCTACCAAATTTGCTCTGGTAAGTCTTTCTCCTTTGATCAAGAAATCAAGGCAGAGGGCTGGGAAGGTGGCTCAGTGGTAGAGCGCTTGCCTTGCATGCCTGAGGCCCTGGGTTCGATTCCCCAGCACCACATAAGCAAAAAGAAAAAAAGCTGGAAGTGGTGCTGTGGCTCAAGTGGTAAAGTGCTAGCCTTGAGCTGAAGAGCTGAGGGACAGCGCTCAGGCCCAGAGTTCAGGCCCCACGACCGGACTCTCCCAAAAAAAAATCAAGGCAGAACTTAGACCGGACCCCCACAAAAAGAAATCAAGGCAGAACATACTTGGAGTTCAAATTCTAAAATACTCTGTCTTCTCTTCTGGAAGTTAAAAAAAAAATCAAGGTCTCCATTGCAACAATGAGATGTACAAGACGTTATGTTGAAAAATGAACTTTACAACTTTGGTGCTCGGTGCGGGGAAGAGGGGTGGGGGAGATGGGAAAGGATGGTAAGGGGAAACAAAGGAGGAGACAACAATGGTTGATAAGAAATGTACTCATTACCTTGCTCATATAATTGTAACCCCTCTGTTCGGTATTTTCACACACACAAAGAAAATCAAGGTCGCATGTAAGGGTCATTTTACAGTGGCTTAAGAAATGCACACTTAGTGGCAAAAATATTTTTCCATTTTTTTCCAAGATGTACATTAAATATATACTCTGAGAAATGTCCTCTGCAAATCTCAGAAGTATTCTTCCTTTAGGACGCAGTATGTTTTGTAACAGAACATATGGATGGTTTTCTTCTATGAATGATGTTTTGAAGATGTGCAAACTCTAGTCTCTGAGCACACGAGTGTCATCAATTGGAAACAGTAACATGACAGTTCCTCTGATTTAGCAACTAGAGTGGAGAAAATTATGGAAAGGATAATACACTTTCATAATGGGTTTTAAGGATCCATTACCCCTTTGCAACATTTCAAAACTGAGGTTTTCTATGCCATACTGGGTGCCCTACTCGCCCCTGTGATCCTGGCCACTGAGGCTAAGCTCTGAAAAGCTCAGTTTGAAGGCAGCCCAGATAGAAGAATCTATGAGACTCTCTTCTCCAGTTGATCAGCAAAAACCTAGAAGTAGGACTGTGCCTCAAGTAGTAGAGCATCATCCTTAAGTGAAAAGCCAAGCAAGAGCACCAGGCCGTGTGTTCAAATCCCAGTATCAGCCCATAAAACCATTTCCATATGCCGTATTTTCCCTAAATGCTGAAATGTATGATTGTTTAAACTGCAGAATGAGTTGTTTAAGTGTTGATTACTCAGGAATTTTATATTCATATGTCTCTTATTAGAGGAATCCCTAAACCTGTATTTGTGGAAACAGGTTTCACAACACAGGGTTGAGAATGAAGCCATCTTCCCATTTGCCTAATTTCTTTTTTTTGGGGGGGGAGGGGGGGTCCGGTCGTGGGCCTGAACACTGGGCCTGGGCGCTATCCCTCAGCTCTTCAGCTCAAGGCTAGTACTCTACCACTTGAGCCACAGCACCACTTTTGGCTTTTTTCTTTTTGCTTATGTGGTGCTGAGGAATCGAGCCCAGGGCCTCAAGCATGCAAGGCAAGCACTCTACCACTGAGTCACCTTCCCAGCCCCATGCCTAATTTCTTATTTGGTATGAAGAGATGGAGCGGTGTTACTCCTATCCCCAGCTGCATTTGTACCCCTGCACTGGCCAGTCCCATCCAAGAGTCACCAGGCTGTGAATACTTAGCACAGACTGACAATTTGAAAGCTGAATTCAGTGAGCAAATACTGCTTTTCCTGTGAATGGCTGAGTCTCCTCTGCGAGGCTGACCACAGGTCCTGCATGGAAGCGTGTCTGCGCGCTTTGCTCACACGTGCCCTCCCCAGTCCCTGCAGCAGCTAATCAAAGAGTATTAAACCACTATCAAAAATAGCGTAAGATGGGCTGGGAAGGTGGCTCAGTGGTAGAGCGCTTGCCTTGCATGCCTGAAGCCCTGGGTTCAATTCCTCAGCACCACATAAGCAAAAAGAAAAAAGCCAGAAGTGGTGCTGTGGCTCAAGTGGTAGAGCGCTAGCGTTGAGCTGAAGAGCTGAGGGACAGTGCCCAGGCCCAGAGTTCAGGCCCCACAACCGGACCCAAAAAAAAAAAAAGCATAAGATAAAATAGGAAATAAGTTTTAAGTAAAGGGAGGAGGATGGAGGGGTGACACTGGTCAGATGCATTGCACACAAACTGACAAGTCGAATTGAAATCCTGTTGTTCAACTACTTAAAGGTGATAAAAGTGGTGTTTTGTTGTTTGTTTGTTTGTTTTTTTAAAAATGACAGGCTGGGAAGGTGGCTCAGTGGTAGAGTGCTCGCCTCGCAGGCATGAGGCCCTAGGTTCAATTCCTCAGCACCACAGAAGCAGAAAAAGCTGGAAATGGTGCTGTGGCTCTAGTGGTAGAGCGCTAGCCTTGAGCTGAAGAGCTGAGGGACAGTGCCCAGGCCTAGAGTTCAGGCCCATGACCAACCAAAAAATAAATAAATAAAATATATTGTACTGTGAACAAACAGAATAGGACCATCACCATCCTGTGATGGAAGGTGGAAATGCTACAATAACCCTGACTCTCCTCTCTCCCCAAGGGTATGTACTTCAGCGACAGCAACGGCATGGGCAGCTTGTATAAAATCCAGGTATTGACAAGTGTGATGTGAGATGATTTCCCAGCTAGGTTGGCCATCCAGTCTTATCCTCCCCCTCCTCTTCTTTTTAAGGGAGGCGTGAATGTTCCCAGTTTTCCAGGACCGCCTGGCCCCCCGGTGAGTCTTGTCTTTTCTCTCCTAGCATACCTCTATGTACAAGTAGCCAACAACCAGTTTTACAAAAGGAGGAAAGAAGTAAAACCAATTGTAATGAAGCTGAGAAAATAACAGCCATAGTAATGGACACAATTTAGTATAGTGCTTATAAGTCCTTGCGCAAACAGTTCTTGTCAGGCAGTCTAGTCAAGTTGTTTCTTAACCTTCACTTTCAAATCCAAACTAGCAAAAGCAAACCTTGGCAAATACTCTTAAACTAAGCATTAAAACACGTTGGACAAAAATGCCTCATATTCTCATAATTGTGTTTGTCACTATTAAAAATGATCTCACATGTATTTCTTACAGGGTCCAAAAGGGGATCTTGGCCCAATGGTATGTATGCTTCCATGCTTGGTGTCATTTACCAAATAGATCTTTACATAGTTGAAAGATGAGCATTAGACAAAGAGACCCTGCCTCCTTGACTACTGAGAGAGACAGAAGCCACCAACCACAGACACGCTTGTGTTGGATTGTTCTTCCCTCCCTCCCAGTCTCTCCCTCCCATTTTCTTTGTTTTATTATCTTTAGGTAGTTTTGCAAAGGAGTTGCCACTTAACAAAGCAGTTTGTGAATGCAATGTGTCTTGATCAATGTCATCCCTTTCAACTCTCTTACTCCCCCACCCCCCCAATCCACCCCTTCCCTTAACTCTTCTAGACTGTGTAAACATACACTGGATCCTTTACTGTCTGTGTGCTTTATTGTTAAGATTCATTAGTTGCAATGTCACTGTCCTTGAGCTTTGTCTCTTTCTCTTAGCGTGTTTGTAAAATCATACAATGGAGGTTGGTGCATATAAAACCCCTGATAAATAGTACACTTGGCTTCTTTTGATGATTGATTCAGCTTCAAGTAGATCTTGGAAAAGAAATCCTTCTGAGACAGAAATTCCTTAATTTGTCTGACATCTGACAGACAAGAAGGAAGGCACTGTCTTTTCTTTGAATGTCTTGAGCAGTTATTCTGTTCCCAGAATAATGTATGCTCTTATTCCAGGCTCGTGAGGAGGAATGCATCCTGAGGTTCACACTCAGCCTGAGGGAGGCAGAAGGGGCATGTCCTCCATGACCTCCCAAGGGAACAGAGTGCTCACTGTTGTCAGCATCTCTCCACCCACCAAATCAGATTCTCTTTGATCTCTGGCATTTTTTCCTGCCACTTTTCCTTTTCAAGCTTATGTTCCATCCTTCCTGTTCTTTTTGTACATCTGTTTAGCCTTTCGGTATAAACTTAAAACTCAGATGTACCTGAAGCTGAAATAAGCTTTGAAACTACTTTCTACTGCCACTGGAGGAAGCATAAAGTGCTACAAGTTATAAACGCTATGGATAAATATCAGACCAGCAAATAAATGAGCTAGAAAAAGCTCATCTATAAATTCCATATCAACCTCTGTTTTTGAGAGTTTTTATTTTTGTTGTTGTTGTTAGTTTCATTGTGCCAGTACTGGGGCTTGAATGCAGGGTCCGGGTGCTGTCCCTTTTGTGAGGAAAGATCAAGCAGAGGAAAGGAAATAAGACCCCAGAGAGCACTTCAGCATTTAATCACTGCTAAAGAGGGGCCACATAGCACTGAGAAGAGTCCGGGATGACACGGGGCGAGAGGGTGGGGTGTGGGGTCAGATGCCATTGGCTTTGAGGTTTGGATTTGGAATGTCCTTGTGATTGTAGCAGAGGGCCCTGTTTGGGGCCTGTGACGTCTTCGCAGGTCTGGCAGAAGGCCCTGTACCTTCAGACATCTCTGAGAACAGCTCAAGGCTGGGGGTTCTGATGAGATTCTGGGGGCATTGCAGGGCGCCCCCCTGGAGAAGGGTGGTGAGTAGGCCCTGGGAGCAGCACCGAGTTAGGAGAACAAAGCAGAGTCCCACTGCCGTGGCTTTGCTTCACTCAAGGCTGGTATTGTACCACTTGAGCCGCACCTCCATTTCTTCTTTTGGGCAGTTAAATCAGAGTCTCGCAGACTCTTCTGCCTCGGGTTGGCATCAAACCACAATCCTCATATCCCAGTTTAGAAGGCTGATGTTCCACCACTTAAGCCACAGCATCAGTAGATGATAAGTGTCTCATGGACTTTTCTTATCAGACTGGCTTCCAATCACCATCCTCAGATCTCAGCCTCCTGAGTAGCTAGGATTACAGGTGTGAGCCACCAGCTCACACATCCAGTAGTCCCAGTATTTCTAATCTGAGTGAACTTGTATAGGGAAACATTACCCTTAAGTGAAATTAATATCTGAGAATCATTGTGTTCCTTTGATAGTCAAAATATAAGTGATTATATATGATCATGTGATCATAGATGTGATCATGTAATCACATGATCCATGTATTATGCTAATATAAGTGAGTATTAACCTCTTTCAAATAAACAATGCCTCCTTTTTATAATTTTAATTTTCGGATGGTTGTACAAAGAGATTACAGTTTTACATTCAACCCTTGCCTGCTCCACCTCCAGCCCCCCTCCCTGCCAGTCCTGTCCCACCCAGGCTGCCACTCCTTTGTCTCACCTGTGCACTGAGCGTTGAGACTGTTCACCCACAGTTCCTTCTGCATTGACCCCTTCTCTCTGGATTCCTTCACTCGTTTTCCTTCACTTTGTTGAAGCGTCTGTGGCTTGATCAAAAAGTGGCCTTCTAAAGATGGAAAAGCAAAGCATTCTTTTACTTGTCAGCGACTTGGGCTTTTTCACAGACCCTGAAGCAGCATAGAATGGGAACAGCTTAACAGTTACAGTGAGGACTGACAGGATGCATATAGTGTGCATTTACAAATGATTTCTGAGGCGTTAGGACCCCCAGTGATGACGTTCCATATCCAGAAGTCTGTAATAAAAATGTAAATGCAACTGGGAGTTAGGGCTTTGATAAGATTTTTGAAAGTAGATTGAAATTGTATTGCAAAAATACATTTATGGAATGCAATTTAAAATTCCACTTTTCTATATGATTATGTTTAAATCACTTAGTGTCCTAAGAAAAATATTTGCAGTTAATAGCAGTTCATTAATAAGAAAGAATCAAATAACTCCCCAGGTCTCCTCTGCCGCATCTATATGTTTATAACTAGTCATTCTTTGACCAAGGTTTTCCAGATGTATTCCTGGAAAGCCTCTGGGCTCCAATAGCTTGGGACCTGTCACAGGAGATCTGCCTCTGCAGATGCAGAAATGGCTAAAGGATGAGAAACTCTGCTTTCAGAACGCCAAGCTCAGTCTCTTCTTCTCCCTCTCCATTTCTCCTGGGTTTTGAAGTCAGGGCCTCATGCTTTCTAGGCCGGTGCTCTACCTCTTGAGCCATACTTGCAACCCCTCACTCACTTAGAAATTTAAGGCAATTCCCTGGTAATCTTCTACACTGAGGCACCTCACAAGTTGGCCAACTTTGTTACCTTCCACCCCTTCATCATCCCTTCATTCTAGTTACTGTTAGAGTTATCAATGACTACAACAATGCATTCTGATTAAGTTCCTAACTAGGAAATATATCCCCACTTTTCTGGAGAGTGGCCCTTTTACTTTGATATGAAAGTTTGAGCTCAGGGCCTTGTGACAGCTCAGGCACTGTCAGCACCTGAGCCATGCTACACACACATACACATACCCCTTTTTACTTCAGTCATGTCAGGGAGGTGTTGTGTGTGTGTGTGTGTGTGTGTGTTTGTGTGCCAGGCCAGCCTGGGCCCCTTTCCACTTTGGTCATGTCGGTGGGGTTTGTGTGTGTGTGTGTGTGTATGTGTGTGTGTGCGCATGTGTGCGTGTGTGCATGCCAGGCCAGCCTGGGCCCCATTCCACTTCAGTCACATTGGTGGAGTCTCTTGGGTGTGCCAGGCTGTCCTGGGCTGTTATTCTTCTATTTTTGCTTCCCACAAAGCAGGGATGATAGGTGTGCACTTCCACGTCCAGCTGCTTATTGATACTGACTTGGAGATGACTTACTGGTCTCACCCCAACTTTCCTCTTAACCATCCTGATTTCTACATCCTGAGAAGCAAGGATTATAGGCATCAGCTCACATGCACATATAAGAACAGTTTTCATTCTCAAGCTTCTTTCAGACTATCTCACACTATCATATACCAAATGCAATAATACATTGCTTGAAAATAGCACATTCCACCAGGCACGGGTGACTCATGCCTGTAATCTTACCTACTTCAGAGTCTGAGATCTGGAGAGTTGAGGTTTGAAGCCAGTCTGGGCAGAAAGTTAGTGAGGCTCTGTCTCCAAAATAACTAGAATAAAACAAACTTGGAGGCAGGGGTCAAGTAGTAGTGAACTAGTCAAATAAGCATGAGGCCTTGTCTTCGAACACCAATATTGCCAAATAAAGAAAGGAAGGACAAAATTAACAAGGTTTAAGAAACAAAGAACTTCCACTCATCTGGTTGAATAACCCCATGCAGATCACATATATGGTATACATGTGCATACCGGAGGGAAACCAGGAGGACAACACAGAACTAGAGGGAATCAGGGAAAACAGAACAGCGGGACCCATCAGCTGCACTGGACATTGATCAAAATGAACTAAGCAACTCAATGGCAGGATGGGAGGGAGGGAATGAGTGGGAAAGAGGGAACAGCTAACACTGTGCAAAACAAAAGAAATACATATATCACCCAATGTGGAAGAAATAACTGTATTGCAAAGCTCATAGAACTCATAAATGTTATAAACCACGATAGACAATTTGCCCCATGAAAGTTAGAATGTGTTTGTGACTTTAAGCATAACTATCCCACAATACTGTGAAATTTGGGAAATTATGTAATCACTTGATCACAATAAAGAGTTTGAAAAAAAAGTAAGGAAGGGAACAGAGCAAACCACTTACTTGTTAAATTATAAATCAGCAAGAAGCTAGACAGTGTTAGAATGAGGAAAAAAATATTTGCTTGTAAACCAATTCCTGAAATCCTTTGATCACAGCCACTGCCCTCTCTGGTTTTATTTAACAGGGAGAGCCTGGTGCCATGGGGTTGCCAGGACTGGAAGGATTTCCAGGTGCAAAGGTAAGCACAGAGGTACAAAGGAGCCCATTCAGCCTTTGGAGGTGGGGGAAGCAGTGACAGACTGACAGACAAACAGGAGGAGAAAGAGGGAGTTGAAGTGCTGCATAATATCTTTAAACAGCTAGAGGAAAGGGGCCCTAGGTAGCATCTTCAGTAGCTGCTAGGAAAGCCAGGGGCGGGAGAAGAGATGAATATGCGAAAGATAGACTGTGATACGGGGGTTGACCTCACGACCTAGAAATACATCTTTAATATAGTCCATTCTAAAAGTTTATTTCTCTTTCTTATCCTTTTATTTCACTTTTGTACACAAGATGTTACTTTTATTTGGACTAACAGATTCTAGCTCTTTCATAGCTTTATTTATTTATTTATTTAGTACTGGTACTGGGGCTTGAAGTCAAGGCCTGAGCACTGTCTCTTAGCTTTTTTATTCAAATCTGGTGCCCTACCACTTAAGCCACAGTTCCACTTCCAGCTTTTATGGTGGTTCATTGGAGATAAGAGTCTTACGGACTTACCTTCCCAGGCTGGGAGGAATTGAACTGTGATCCTCAGATCTCAGCCTCCTGAACAGCTAGGATTATAGGCATGAGCCACCAGTGCCTGGCTTTTAAAAAATACTTCATACCATTTTTATCTTTTGTAACTCATGTGGAACTTATATGAGACATGATGCAGAGAGAGAAATTAGACACTTTGAAGGAAGTTATCCAGTTATTTATGTATCCATTTAATGATACGAGTCTTTCTTTACTAAAATCTTATTATGAATACTGGCTTACTTCTGAGATTTACGTTTTATGAAGGTGGCGTACTGCTTAACCTTCTGCCAATAGTCCCTCATTTTAATTCTTGTGGCCTTATTACATGTTTATATATTAATAGTACTACTGTCTATTATTTAACTTGTCTCTTATTATTTTATTATCCCAAAAAATCTTTTATATCTTTTGCTCAAACTGCAATTGTGTAACCATTTTATTAACTTTATATTCAGACTGTAATGACACTTTCACTACCCATCTTATCTCCAAGAACAAAGCATATCTTTAATTTAACTAAGTCTTCTATACCCCTCAGTGAAGCCCTGAAGTTCCTTTTTGGTGTGGGTCTGCCCTAGCAAGGTTACATTGCATTGCCCCACATGTAATCATCAGAAAGCTCTGCGGCGTCAGCTCTGCTTGACAAGGACTCTGTTTCTCCACAACTAGCTAATTGGATGAGGAATAAGACAAATGGAATTCTAACTCTGTTCTCGTCCTGCATCCAATGAGGCAAGCACAGGAAACAGCTTCAGCTGACTCATGTGCTTAATCTTTCAAGCAATGGTTTGTTTGAATCATTTTATAGAATAAAAATAATGACTACTTTTAACTGTATGGATGTGTCAGATCTTACTAAACAGAGGTCACAGACTCATCATAATACTTTTTTTTCATTTTAACTATTATTTATTTTGGTTTCAGTGGAGAAAATGAAAATACAGCCAGTTTAGTGAGACCCTTTGTTGATTTCCTGCCTAGACTCTAGCTTCATGTCAGCTTATTAGTATTTATCAAATTCAAACCAAAGCTTTACCAAACATGAACTGTATTTGACGATTAGCTTTATAAACAAATACTTCAGCAATTCCATTTTAAGTGGCATTTTTAACTTTTAATCCCCACAGGGAGATCGAGGCCCAGCTGGGCCACCAGGAACAGCCGGGGCATCGGTGAGTCCACACACGTGCACTTTACATTACCGCTAAAGGTGAACTGTGTGCACACCTTGAGCCACCAATCGCCACAACTCCACTGGCATTAGGCTCCTGGAGAGTCTCTGGTTTAAAAACTACAGATCTCCCCCAAGTTAAGAATGCTATCCGTGTGTGTGTGTGTGTGTGTGTGTGTGTGTGTGTGTGTGTGTTCACCTGTGTGTGCAAACACACAGGCCAGTACCAGGACTTGAACTCAGAGCCCCCACTTCCTGCTTTTTGCTGTCACTTGGAGATAAGAGTCTCAGGGATTTTTCTTCTCAGCTGGGATTCCAACCTCTATTATCAGGGGTCTTAGCTTCTTGAATGGCTAGTATACAGGTGTGAGTCCCCCAGTGCCTAGCAGCAATGCTGTTCTGTTTCCACATTAAGAATGTTGTTTCTTGGTTTGGGTTTTTTTTGTTTGTTTGTTTGTTTTTTGGTTTTTTTTGCCCCATCGGGGACCCACATTTGTGTGTGTTCTGCTCTGAACACTTCCCTCCGATCTGCTTGTGTTTTGAGGTTTCTGCCGTTCTGGGCAGTCCCTTCAAGTTTCTGTATAATAGGAGCTTCTTCCCATGTGAGGGGGCTGTCACCCTAGGCCAGCCCCACCCCACCCCAGCCTGGGACACCCTCCCACACCCGGGCCTGGGCCCCTCCTCCTGCCCAGGCCCTCCTAACACCTGCTCCCAAACCAGTCCTTCACTCCCTGGTTATTTTGCTGCCCTCTGGGGCCAGTGCTTTAATCTCATCACCATCTTTTCCAGGGAATGGAAAGCATTGGGAAGGCTGAGTTGCTTCTCTGAGCTGGGGTCCTTCTGATCTTCATTCCTGAGGCTTTGATTAAAACTTATGGCCATGCTTGATGACTAAGAGGTCATTGACCTTTTGGTGGTGCCCTGGGCAGGCGGGCAGGCCCAGGGTAAGCACGTCAGGAAAGTCTGCAGTACCACCAGCTAGGGTTGCAGAGCTATGAGAAAGATGGGGAAGGGCCCCACCCAGTCCCCCTCACACCTGCCTACTTCCCACCTTCCTACCTCACCTCCTGCCATCCTGCCCACCCCCTGCCTCACCCAAAGTCCCACTGTGGCCAACACCATCTCCCACCAACCCAGTCCTGAAAGGAACAGTAGCCCCCACCTTACTCCTTTTATATACCAAGTCAAGTAGCAGAACAGAAAACCCCATCTCTTTATCTTTTACTGAGAATGGCATCCTTTATTGAATTTGTTCAGCTCCAGATAATAATTTGTATAAGACTAAAAGTTAAAAATGAACTTTTTTAACAAGCTTTAAGGAGTGTGTGTGTGTGTGTGTGTGTGTGTGTGTGTGTGTGTGTGTGTGTGTGTGTGTGTGTGTGTGTGTGTGTGTGTGTGTGTGTGTGTGTGTGTGTGTGTGTGTCCAGTCCTGGAACTTGAACTCATGGTTTGGGCACTATCCTTGAGCTTTTGGCATTCGGGGCGAACATGCTACCACTTGAGCCACAGCTCCACTTCAGGCTTTTTGATGGCTGGTACATTGGAGATAAGATTCTCAAGGACTTTCTTGCCCAGGCTGGATTTGAACTGTGATCCTCAGATCTCAGTCTCCTGAGTAGCTGGGATGACAACAGTGAGCCACCAGCGCCTTTCTTCTCCATGGTGGACTACATGTTAGATGGTGGCTTATCCCCCACTCCCCTCCTCACAGCACTTTTAGGATTCTGTTTCTGGAATTGTCCTTAGATCATCTTGGTAAGCCATTCTTGTTTACACCCTCATTCTGCATCCGTGTGATCTAGTGAAGCTTAATTTCCCCAGTCTCACCACAGTGTGAGTACAGAGCTCTTTTTGATAAGTGTCAGTTCTGGGGCTTGAACTCAGGGCCCTGTTGCTCTCGCTTGGCCTGTTGCTCATAGCTGGCACTCCACCACCTGAATCACACCTCCAGCTTGACTCTTTGCTGGCTAATTGGAAATCGTCTCTCTCAGACTTTTCTGCCTGGCTGGATTTTAAATATATATTGTTATTACTATTTTTATCTTCAAATAGTTGTTCAAAGGGATTTCAATTCAGCATGTCCAGCTGACCTTGCCACACCATCGCATGTTAAATGGGGAGACAGATGGGCCCTGGGGTGCTCGCCTGCAGCCCCAGATGTTCAGGAGGCTGATGCCTGAGCATGTGGTTTGAAACCAGCCTGGTTAAGAAGTCTGTGAGACTCTTACCTCCAGTTGACCAGCCAAAAGTGGGCAGTGGAGGTGCAGGAAGCTGTCTCCTGATGTGTCTTTCTGCTTTGCTTCACCAGGGAAAGCCCGGCCGTCCAGGTCCACCAGGAGCCCCCGGTGAGCCGGTGAGTGGCCAAGAACCTCTGTTGCGGGCATTCCGTGTCAGAGAACTGCCGGCCATTGATGTGTTCTGGGGACACCCTTACAGGGCCAGAGAGGACCCATGGGAGACGTGGGCTTCCCTGGACCGGAGGGGCCCATGGGAAAGCCGGTGAGTACCGCCTGCCTGCCCAATGGGTTCTAGCATCCCCTCCCCCTGCCCGTCTCTGGAAATTGCCAGGCTTAGAAAGAAGTAAGAGCACTTCTGACAAATGGACAGGCAAGGGGGGAGTCCCTGTGTTGTGTCTTTATGGTTCACTCAGTAGTGGACAAGGATGGATTGCAGTAAAGGAAAGTTGGCCCATTCCTTCAGTCTCAGTATTCTCAGCAGAGTTAAAAAATAAAATGGTGGGGCTGAGGGTGTAGCTTAGTGGTAGAATGCTTGCCCAGCATGCATGAAGCCCTGGGTTTGATTCCTCAGTACCACATACAGAGGAAAAGCCAGAAGTGGCACTGTGGCTCAAGTGGTAGAGTGCTAGCCTTGAGCAAAAAAAGCTCAGGGACAGTGCACAGGCCCAGAGTTCAAGCTTCAGGATTAGCAAAAATAAATAAATAAAATGGCCTGTCGCATCCTAGAACAGAAAGTGAAAGACCCAAAGACAACAGCCCTAGGAATCTGCGAGGGAGGCAGAAGCTCTTCTCTCCAGTCCCTTCCCTTCTACCCAGCCTGCTCCACTTTATGGGTCACCATTGCCCTGATGGTTGTTCCTGGCCCAGTGTCCTGACATGAGGGCTGTGCTCAGTCACGCCCTGCTCTGCAGTGTGTATCTGCTGCATGGTGTGCATCTGCTGCATGGTGTGCATCCGCTCTGCAGTGTGCATCTGCTGCATGGGGTGCATCCACTGCATGGTGTGCATCCGCTGTATGGTGTGCATCTGCTTCATGGGGTGCATTGGCTCTGTGGTGTGCATCTACTCAATATGCATCTGCTGAGTGGTGTGCACCTGCTGCTTGGTGTGCATCCGCTCTGTAGTGTACACTTGCTCTGCCCTGTGCATCTCCTGGCTGCCACTTGTGAAGGAGGAGTCTGGTGGGAGGGAGGGGCCTGGCCCTAAGCCTGACACACCCTACCTCTTTTTGCAGCATAGGACAATACTAGGGCTAAAGCTGGTGCCCATGGGTGTTAGGAAAGTCTCTACTACCAAGCCTTTCCTGTAGCCTTTCTATGTTCCAGTTCTTTTCCAGTTAGGGTCTTGAGTGTTTTCAAGGCTGGCCTAAAACAACAGTCTTTCTAGCTATCCCTCCTGGGTAGCTGGGATTACAGACAGGGCCCCATTGTACCAGGTTTATCTGGTTAAGATGGGGTCTTATTAATATTTTTTCTGTTACTAGGACTTGATCTTAGGTCCTGGGTACTGTTCCTTATCTTTGTCACTAAAGGCTGGTGCTCTACCACTTGAACCACAGCTCTACTTCTGGCTTTTTGCTGGTTAATTAAGAGTCTCACAGGCTTTCCTGCCTGGGCTGGATTCAAACCTCAATCCTCAGATCTCAGCCTCCTGAGTAGTAGGATTACTGGTGTGAGCCGTCAGTGCAAGGGAAGGGGAGACATGGTTCCAGAAGAGTTGTACTCAGTACCTGATTCATGTACCTATCACTCCACTGTATATCAAGTCTACAGTAACAATAAAAATAAAAGTAAACCTTTAAATAAAAAAGGTCAGGGAATCAGGAGAGAACTAAATGGGGCCAGGTGCTGTGGCTCACGCTTGTGATCCTGGCTATGGAGGAGGCTGAGGTCTGAGGGTCTCCATTTGAAGCCAGACCAGGCAGGAATGCCCCCAGCACCCTAATTTCCAATTAACCACCACAAAGCTTGGAGTGGAGCTATGGCTGAAATGATGAGTGCCAATCTTGAGTGGAAAAGCTCAGGGATAGCACCCAGGTCTAGCATTGGTGCACACATGCGTGCACATACACATGCACACACACACAAATGAGACCAAGCGAGTAGAAATGAAGTAGACAGAGAAGACTAACCATCTACTAAAGAGCAAAAATGTATCTCAACTCGGTTCTTCCTTCCTCATGAGGAATGAGGGGGGCAGTGCAGAAGTTGGGGTACAGATGGCTGAGGAAGCTAAAAAAAGAGAAGGTGAAGGCATTCTTCCCTATTTATTTTCTCTATGAAGGACAAGTTGAGATTTCTACATAAACAAGAGGAAGGGGGAGTTTCTGTAGAGATTTGAAGCAATGGGCCAACATATAAACTACTTTCTCTGTCTCTCTCTCTCTCTGAGGGGTGTGTGTGTGTATGTGTGTCTGTATGGATGTCTCTCTCTCTTTTGTGCTGGTACTGGGGCTTGGCTCTTCTGCTCAAGGCTGGTATCCTACCTGAACCACACACACCTCCACTTCCAGTGTTTTGTTGGTTAATTGGAGATAGGAGCCTCATAGTCTTTTTTTTTTTTTTTTTTTTTTTTTGCCTGAGCTGGCTTTGAACCCTGATCCTTAGCTCTTAGCCTCCTTACTAGCTGGGATTATAAGTGTGAATCACTGGTGCTATTGAGATCTAGTGCATTTGCACAAGCAAGAAACTAGCAGGTGAAAGACTGGAACTCAGAGCCATTCCATTGTATTGTATCATCAACAGTACAATTAAGGAACTATCCTTGAAATGGCTCTTTTTGTGCTGGTGTCTCTTAATGCAGAATTAGAAATATAAATCATTTTTGTCTTTATAGGGAATGAATGGAAAAGATGGATTACCAGGGGCTCAGGTATGAAAATCCCATTTAAAGCAGGAAGTATAAAATTGCTCCTGGATAAACATTTCCAGAATATCTGCCAACAGTGAGGTAAGACTAATGCGAAACCCGTGAGGCATGACTTTCCGTGTTGATATCTTCCAGGGCATCACAGGAAAGCCTGGAGACAGAGGTCCCAAAGGAGAGCGTGTATGTATTTTATGCTGAGGGTGCCATTCACATCTGCATCACAAAGTGCCTCACTGTCTGAGTCCCTCCCCCTGGGTCCCTCCCCCTGGGTCCCTCCCCCTGGGTCCCACTGTCTGGATCCCACCCTCTAGGTCCCTCAATTATGCACAGAGACACTGACACACCTCCAGTGCCGGTGTTGGGCAATTCATTTCATTTCTTTTTCTATTCTCATCCCAGGATCATGTAGATCCCTAATGGTTCTCTTAATTTTCATTGTCTTTAAGTCAAGACAAATACAAGAGCAATCACAAGTGAAAAGTACTGAGCTGACACACACACAGTTGTGCTTGCTGAGACCCTCCCCACACAGAGCTGTGCAGCTGGCCTAGTACTCAGGGCTGCTTCATAGACCCTGCTCCCTCCTGTGCACACCACAGTGGACACATCACCCTCCTGACCTGACCATCCGTTTCTTCCTGTGCACACCAAAGTGAACGCATCACACATCTGACCTGACCACCCATTCCCTCCTGTGCATACCACAGTAGACACATCACATACCCGACCTGACCCACCCGTTCCCTTCTGTGCATAACACAGTGAAGATACCACACACCTGACCTGACCACCCATTCCCTCTGTGCATACCACAGTGGACACATCACACACCTGACCTAACCACCCTTTCCCTCCTGTGCACACCACAATGGACACATCACACACCTGACCTGACTATGCATTCCCTCCTGTGCACACCACAGAGGACATATCACAGTGTAGAGACAACAGGAAGCTGGGTGCTGGTGGCTCACGCCTACATTCCTGGCCACTCGGGACTGAGATCTGAAGATCAGGGTTCAAAGCCAGCCCAGGCCAGAAGTGGACCTGGGGCTCAAGTGGTAGAGTGCCATCCTTAAGCAAAATGCTGAAAGTGTCCAGGCCCTGAGTTCAAGCCACAGAACTAGCACACACACGCACACACACACACACACACACACACACACACCACCACCACCACCACCACCACCACCACCACCACCACCACCACCAATGACAAAAACATTATTAAGGAACCTTGGCTGTCAGATTCAGACACATGCAATGTACTCTTACTCCCAGCTTCCTCTGGCATCTTACTCCAGAGATAACTATAGTTAATTTATACACCTATAAATAACAGTATTATACTGTTGCATAGAATATATTATTATAGTAATAATGTACTATATTCAATCAAATGCTGTATACTAATAAATCAATATACTAGTATTCTAATGTACTAGTTTACTAATACACTATTATACTATTAGGGTATAATTATTAGTACATGATGGTATTATGCTATTTTGAATAATAGTATAAATGAACCATAAGATACTAATTTATAATTTTAGTAATTTATAAGTATTATAGTTTGTTTACATGATTGGTATCATGCTATTGATAATTAGTATAACATCATCATTAACACATGTTATTACAAGATTATCATTTTTGTATTCTGTTGCTAATCTTAGCACAGCTTCTTCCCCCTTGAGATTGTTTAGGACCCACTGCAGGAACCAGCATTACCTGGTGGGAACCCGGCTGGTGGGGACGGGGAGGAGGGACACTGTCCTCACTGTTAATGACATCCACACAGGAAATGACTCCCACAGCACCTGGTATTTTCTAAGCCTTTTGTTTGTGTTAATTCATTTATTTCTCAACATTGTGGTACATAGTTCAAGTCCCTATCCAGTGCCCCACAGTGGAAAAATACTAATACAAATGCAGACCCTTCCCAGAAAAGATCATTGCTTCTTCTCCCTCCAAACAGGGTGACCAAGGAATCCCAGGAGACAGAGGGCCCCAAGGCGAGCAGGGAAAGCCAGGCCTTGCAGGCACAAAGGGGGCCCTGGGACCTGTGGGGCCTCCAGGAGACAAGGGCTCTGCCGGACCCCCAGGCCACCGAGGCCCCCCTGGCTCCCCCGGCACTCCGGTAAGTGCTGCCAGGCTTTCCTTGGCGGTACAGTGATTTATCACAGCAGGCGTAGAAATGGGCATTTATGTTACTCACTGTTTTCCTGTCCGTTGGCATATAGTTGATTGTACATTGCAAGCACTTTCCTGTGAATGACAATTCTGCTGGTACACATAAAGCATACCTATACTGGTGGTCAGAGTTCCGTGCCACACTCTGCTAAGCACCACCTCGCTTGCGCTCATTCCTCCTTGCTCTTACGAAGGCAGAAAGTTGATCTAGGTCCAGCTGACTCCAAACCCTGCTTTCCACGGTGCTGTGCACACTGCGCCTCTACTACACAAAACCACGTGTGTCTGTTTACGTGTTAGAACACGTCCATCCAGAGAGGTGCTTAGAAGGAGAAATCATTCAGGCAAAGATAGCATATTTAGCTCAACCAGTGCAGGATGTTATTTATTCACAACTCTCCGGTTTTGTGGTTGTGGTCATTGCTTGGAGGAGTTTAATATGAAAGTATCCATGAGAGGATTGGATCTGATCTGTTACATAAACAGCAAAATTGGACCTTCCCACCATTCTTGTGGTTTATTTTTAAACAGTTTCCCCAAACTCTACTTGGATAAAGCTGTACAAGTTGAACTTTTTGTTCTGGGCCAACAATTAGTATTAGATGCATGAATTTAAGCTCATTTTTCCCATGAGTAAGGGAAATGAAGAACTTCAGCAGGGCATCTTTGGAGCCACACTGTCCACCATAGGAGGCCACCACATCATCTTCTGTAGCTTTTTGTATTCCAAGAGAACTGACTGCTGTAAATAGACCGGCATCACCATGTTAGGAAAGGCCATGAGACCACGGACCGGCATTGTCATCACACAAGCAAACAGGAGGGAGGAATTTGCAATGAAGAATGATGGGGAATTGACCAAGATAGGAATGTTTATTAGAAGTTGATTTGGATCATGATGCTAACATTTGGTTAGTGCCAGTTGGGTTCTGGAACCTTCAGAAGTGAAGTAGCAAAAATGTCCTTCCTAACTCTATGAAGCTTTCCTGCTTGCTTAACAGGAAAAATGTTCATATAGTTGGTCAAGATGCCACGCCATAGCTTTTGAAGAAAGTATGCCCTTCAATTGACTCCAAGACCCCATAGAACCCATAGACCCCATTGGCAAAAGCATTTTGCTAGCTAAATGTGTTTCTACAGAAGTTAAGTATGTAAACCCTGATATTTCTGGTCTTATTCCCTTGTGCTACACTTTCTTGTAACACTATTCTTCTTTCCTTCCTTAGGCTGATGCTGTTTCATTTGAAGAAATAAAAAAGTATGTCCATCAAGAGGTCCTGAGGGTTTTTGAAGGTTAGATTTTTGCTTTGTAACATTTCTGGGTCCCCACCTCTCCAGTCACACTCTTGGAGGATAACCTAAGAAAGGCTTGCGAGAAAGCATCTCGGCAGGGGTGGGTCCCCTGGGAAGTCCTTCCTTGCCCCCAGTTGAGTCTCACTCCCTGGAAATTCCTCTCCTTAGGCCTGGTCTGTCAGCCAGCACAGTCAGTCTGTCAGGTTCAGCATCCTAGGACAATCTTTCAGGTTCTGTCTATCCATCAGACTCCCTAGTTTTCTCCTATCTGTGGAACGAATGTGTCTAACTTGTCACCCCATCCTTGTGAGAAGCTTAATTTATAAGTTCCTTCTTTTATCCATGATTTCATGACTAAAATGGACTTTGATTTGGCTCTGAGTCCGAAAATTATGGCCTACCAGCTATGCCCTCCAACCACAGTGGGGAAATACATACATACATGTGCATGTATATATGCATATAAATATATACATATACATACACAAATACATGTCCAGCATTGGAGCTTGAACTCAGGGCCTGGGTGCTGTCCCTGAACTTTTTTGCTCAAGGCTGGTGTTCTACTGCTTGAGTCACAGCTTACTTCCACCTTTTTGATGGTTAAGTGGAGATAAGAATCTCACAGACTTTCCTGTGTAGGCTGCCTTCAGCCTCCTGAGTAGCTAGGATTATGGAATGAGCCACTGGCGTCTGACTAGTTTCTGTATTTTTATTGATAGACTTTAAATCTTCAGATCTTTTTAATGAAAAGAATACTTCATGACATGTAAAAATGTTCTGAAATTCCAGACAGTCTGTAAATAACAGATACGTGGCACAGAGCCATGTTCTTTACATTTTTTTCTGTAGTTGCTTTTGCACTACATATGTTTTTGTACTGTATATACAGCAAAAAATAGTACTTACTTTCTAGTCCCTTTCAGAGAAAGTTTTCCTAACCTTGCTCTAGATAAATAAATGTAAAATATCATTCATTTTTTAAAAATTTTTCTGAGCATTTAGATGTTACTATTTATTCATTTGAATTTTCAGTTAATCCTGATCTTTCCTTAAATTTAAATCCTTTAAATTTAATTGCTTCCCATACTAAACTGTGTTTGTTTTTGACATTCAATATGGTTTTATGTCCGTTCATATTAAACTTTATGTGGTATGGGCTGCTTGTCTGAGTAGACTGGCCTAGTCCTGGGCTCAGTCTCCAGTGCTGGAAACAAATAAATACATGATCAAGTAACTCCTGGCCAGTTATTAGCTTGCTCTTCTATCCTGGTGTCATCTCTGTGTTCTGTGTGCACATCATTGTTGTAGTTGTTGATAGAAAAGTAGTATTAACAAGTCAAAAGTCACCTAGGCACCGGTGGCTCACACCTGTAATCCTAGCTACTCAGGAATCGCGATTCAAAGCCAGCCTGTCGTAGAAAGTCTGTGAGACTCTCAGCTCCAATAAACTACCAAAATCCAGAAGTGGAGCTGTGGCTCAAATGGTAGACCATCAGCCTTGAGTAAAAAAAAAACAAAGTAGACCACAAGGCCCTGAGATCAAGCCCTAGTACCTCTACCATAGGGGGAAAAAAAAAACTTGTAGTGTTCTTCAGGAATACAAGATATAATCAAAGCAGATACATATGTTCAATCCCTGTCTCTACTGCTAATGCATTTCAAAGCCAATACCTACAAAAGTTGTGCCAAAAATGCAGTAATTGTGATGAGTCAGAAAGCAAACAGGAATTTGTATGGTGCTGTTGAATCAGCAATTGAACTGAAACTGTAAAACAAGACATTACAGGCAATTACTCTTGTGATATTTTTGCCCTCTATGCAACTATGTAATTTTGATTTCCACACTTAAGAGACATAAAAAGCCCTGAGATAATGGAACCAAAAAGTGATTTACAAAACAGATTAGCAAGCCACCATGAAATAATGAAAAAAAAAAGATTTACAAAACAGATTAGCCAGATGATGAATTGAAGTTATTTAAGCTTAAACAAAGAGGTAGCAATATGACCAAGTAATGAGTATTTTTCTTGGAAAATCAAGCATACAATTATAGTTTCTTTAATGGAATAACAAAAGCAAGGTAAGTATTTTATACTAACACAGTGAGTAATTAAACTTTTAAATAGGTACTAGAAAAAATAGGATGAATTTCCCTTCAAAACTAGTTATAGGGGCTGGGAAGGTGGCTCAGTGGTATAGTGCTTGCCTTGCATGCATGAGGCCCTGTGTTTGATTCCTCAGCATCACATAAGCAGAAAAAGTCGGAAATGGTGCTGTGGCTCAAGTGGTGGAGCACTAGCCTTGAGTTGAAGAGCTAAGAGACAGTGCCCAGGCCCAGAGTTAAAGCCCCACAATTGACAAAAACAAAAAAACAAAAAACTAACTTATAAATTCTGCATGTGAAACAGAGGGTAGTCCTGGGCCAGATGAAATCTGAATGTTACCCTTAATAATGACATTTATGGTCACATTAACATTAATGTCCTCATTGTATTAATAGTGTCTTCACATGAATCTCGACAGTCACATTATAGTAACAGTGTCCTCACATGAATTTTGACAGTCACAATGTAATAACTGTGTCCTCACGTGAATCTCGACCGTCACATTGTAGTAACAGTGTCCTCACATGAATCTCAACATTCGTATTGTTGTAACAGTGTCCTCATGTGAATCTTGATGTTTTTGTGGCACTGGAGAGGCCTCCTGCCGGGGAGCCCTGTCTTGGCCTCTCTGATTAGCATGATGGCCGTGATTTTTGCCTTGGCAGGTGGAATGTGTGTGTCTGCTGTATACACACTTCCATCTGAAATATAATTTGCTGCCTCATTAGAAAGCATAGCTAAAAAGAGACTAATTGAGTAAACATCCCTGAATCAGGAAATACAATTAAGACTATGGTGCTTACCAGTTCATTTGGACGCTCAGACATTTTCCATGCTGGAGGACTGGAGTAGGGATCTGGGAAAGAATTAGCCTTACTCAAAATGACTATTCCTTAGAGTATCTTAAAGCCGGATACAGCTTTAAAATAATTTAACTTTGCTAAAATTTATTTTTAAACAATACCAAAAGTGCTAATAAGTTCTTACATTGAAAAGGAAAAACTAATAATGTGAATCTTTGTGTTTAGACCCTGAAGTATTCAATATGTTTCAACTGAACAGAAATTGTACAGAAATAGCTTCTCTTAAGAGCTATGACATATGCAAAGCTTCAAATTGTGATTATTGCATTTCATATTTTTATTAAGTACTCACTTTAATATACTGTAAGGAAGATGTGTTTACAGTCATGGTGGTGATGTGGAAAAAAATGGTTAAAGAAATGGTTTTTTAAAATGACTTTTTAAAGCCATCTAAGGGCTTTCATTGTTTTGTTTTATTTAAAGCTTGTACTGGGTCTTGAAAATGGGGTTTTGTACTTCCATTTGGCCTTTTCACTCACAGTTGGAGCTCTGCCACTTGAGCCACAGCTCCACTTCTGGCTTTTTGCTGATTAATTGGAGATAAGAGTCTCACAGACTTCACTGCCTATGCTGGCTTCAAACCTCAATCCTCAGATCTCAGCCTCCAGAATAGCTAGGAGTACAAGTATGAGCCACTGGCGCCCAGCTAATAATATGTATCTTGATCATTTAAATGATTTAAAATATTATATTCTCTATTCATAAGAAATGAAAGGCCAAGCCATCACTGAAAACAGGGGAATTTAGCCCCAACTGTTGGAGAACTTATGGACATATTTGAGTAACTACACAATCACATCATCAGTGGCAACATCAGTGGTCCTAAAGTTATTATTAAAACAATTTTGTAGGTTAGGTGTTGGTAGTTTGCACCTGTAATCCTAGCTACTCAGGCAGCTAAGAGCTGAGAATCACAGTTCAAAGTTACTCAGGCAGAAAAATCTGGGAGACTCTTTAATTAACCACTGAAAAGCTGAAATAGAAACTGATATGATAGAACACCAGTCTTGAACAAAAAAGCCAAGAAAGAACATGAGGCCCTGAGTTCAAGCCCCATACTGAGGCTTGGCACAAAAGCAAACCAAAAAAGGCATTTTATCATGGGAACCTAAATTCTCTCCACAAATCATAAACAGTTGTTAGATTCTAGACTGCTACAGCTTAGAAACACAATTTAAAACTCTCTGAGCAACACAATTCTGTCTATAGAATTCATTTTCTGCATCTCATCACAAACAGCACCCCAGCCACTTGATAAATTATATGTACTTACCTTGGACTGAATTTTTTTTTTGGTCGGTCGTGGGGCCTGAACTCTGAGCCTGGGTGCTGTCCTTCAGCTCTTCAGCTCAAGGCTAGAGCTCTACCACTTGAGCCAGAGTACCACTTCTGGCTTTTTCTGCTTCTGTGGTGCTGAGACATTGAACCCAGGGCTTCATGCATGCACTGAGCCACTTTCCCAGCCCCGGACTAAATTTTTTAAAAGCACTTGTCCATTGTTTTGAAAAAAATATTCCCTTTGCATGACGTAAAATATTTTTTCTTTTGTACATGAAGAGAGGATGGCTGTGATCCTGTCTCAGCTCCAGCAGCCGGCAGCAATGTTGGCCGGGCATGCCCATGGGAGGCCCGGCCCTCCAGGGAAGGACGGGCTGCCCGGGCCCCCAGGAGACCCCGGACCCCAGGGTAAGTCTGCAGGTAGAAGATGGGTCGAATTCATTTCTAATCTTCAACACATGCTAATTACAGTTAAAGGAACATACCTATGTCTAATATACACAGAGTGGATTAGTAGAGCATACTTTTTGTCCATGTCTGTTTTAGAATTACAGTTTCATATCAAAACTGATTAGTATGTGCTATTGTAAATGCCTTTTATATAGTAACAGTAATGTGTGTTCCTGTACTGTTCTTGTCTAGCAGCCTTTGAGATGTGTGTGCTACCCTGTATGCTGTTAGACTGCAAGACCCATCATCTTAGAATCTCAAAGAAACAGAAGAATCATAGACAGTCCTAGTACAAATGGTCATTAAGACCTAAAGTATTGGGGGGGGGGGAGTTAATGATCTTTCAGCTGTAAATTCTGTGTGTGTGTGTGTGTGTGTGTGTGTGTGTGTGTGTTCCAGATCTAGAGCTTGAACCCTTAGATTTTTTTGTTCAAGGCTAGTGCTCTACCACTTGAGCCACAGCTCCACCTCCAGCTTTTTATGGTTGGTTGGAGAGAGAGTCTTGTGGACTTTGTTGTTGCCCAGTGTGGCTTTGAACTGTGATCCTGGATCTTAGCCTCTTGAGTAGTGAGTATTAATGAGGTGTGAGCCACCAGTGCCCAGCACTTTTGACCTTTAAAGAATTTTTCAGTGGGGGAGGATGGTAAAAGGAGTAGTGGCATTGATCAAGGTTCATTGTACTCACAAACTGACATACTGAATTGAAAACCCTCTTTGTGTAACTACACAAAAATGATTTTAAAAAGAATTCTTCATATGGTTTCTAAAGTTTTAAAGCCAAAGTTATTCTTGCAAGTTATTGTTGCACTGTTGACAGCTTGTCAAGCGGCATGATCTTAAATTGAGCTGGACTGAGTTCTTCTGACAGAGCAATGTGGTAAGAATCTGGCTTCCTATCAATTAAGTGGCCACATGGGCCTGGCTTGGAAGATTCGAGAATCCTGCCAGGAGCCATCTCACGAGACAGAGCAGAGAGGCTGTGGCCTAGCAACTGTGGGGCCTTTTGCCTTGGAGCATTTGATTTAAGTTCAGACCTGGAATCCACTGCCAGGCACCATCACTCACTTAGCACTAGCCCCACTGCCCTGTTCTTGCAGCCTTCATGGTCCTTGAGTATCCACACAGATGGATGGACACACAGACCCTGGTGAGGGCGGCCACGGTGGTACAGGACTAGGTTACCCGCACAGCTCCTGACATATTACACTATGGACTGGCTCCAAGAACCTTGTTCCAGGTGAGGCCCTCTGTGGAGCCTCAGACAAATCGCAATTTTAAAAATCATACTTTGCTTGGTTATTCTGGAAGACAACGTTACATGGGTTAGATAGCTAGTCTCATTGCTTAGCTGGAAAAAAATCACTCAAAAACCAACTTTCTCTCTTTTCTTTCTTGGTGGTTCTGGTACTTGAACCCAGGACTTTGTACTTACTAAGTAGTTCCCATCTGAACCTGTGAGCCACATCCCCAGTGCTTTCTACTTTGGTTATTTTGGTGACAGAGTCTCACATTTTCTACTGTGACCCCCTATTTATGCTTCCCACTGAGCTGGATGACAGGCGCTGTGACTATACCCAGAATTTATTGGTTGAGATAGGATTGCATGAACTTTTTGCCTGATCTGGCCTCAAATCATGATCCTTCTAATCTCTACCTCCAAAATGGCTAGGATTGCAGGTATGAGCCACCATGCCCAGCCCCTCTAATTTATTAAACATGTATGTCTCCTTTTTTGAGATTATGAGAAGTTAGGTAATTGGAGTTGACGTGTGTACATGGCTGGACCATGGTGACTCTCTGTCATTCACTGGTCAGGTCCACTCTGAAGCCAGACCATATGGAGTACACAGGGCCTGGAGAGGCCTTGAGACCCCATCTGGGACCAGACTGAGAATAAGCTCCCATGATACCAATGTGTGTGTGGGGGGGGGGTCCTTGGGCTTGAACTCAGGGCCTGGGCATTATCCCTGACCTTTTCTGTTCAAGGCTGGTCCTCTACCACTTGAGCCACAGGCTCAAGATTTGGGGTAGTCCATTGGAGAAAAGTCTCAGCTTTCCTGATTTTGAACTGTGATCCTCAAATCTCAGCTTTCTGAGTAGCTGGGATTCAGGTGTGAGCCATTGGTACCTAGTTGTAGACTTCTTTTATTTACCTTGACCCTAGATGCCTGTGACAGCCCTGCAGAGGGCTTGTGCACATGGCCATAGCTGCACATAGCAGGTCTGGCCGATCTGAACCACTGAGCTGTCATTTCAGTACAGAAAGATCTCACTAGCAGAAGTTTGACCCACTGGGATGTTTTATGTTGTGTATTTTTTTTTTTTTTTTTTTGGTCAGTCATGGGGCTTGAACTCTGGGCCTAAATGCTGTCCCTCAGCTCTTAAGCTCAAGGCTAGCACTCTACCACTTGAGCCACTGCACCACTTCCGGTTTTCTGAGTGGTTTATCAGAGAAGAGGCTCATGGACTTTCCTGCCCAGCTGGCTTTGAACCATAATCCTCAGATCTCAGCCTCCTAAGAAGCTAGGATTACAGGCATGAGCCACCAGCGCCCAGCTTATGTTGTGTATTTTTAAAGCTCTCCATTGCCTTACTGTGCCTTATCTAATATTTGAGTATAACTACAGATAACTAATACATGATTCATGCTGTGAGGAAATCACTTAAATATCCCAGACTTGGTAAATGGTTCTTCTGTGTTGCTACAGGACAATTTTCCTTTATGCATCTATTTCTCTCTCAGGCTACCGAGGACAGAAGGGTGAAAGAGGTGAACCTGGAATTGGGCTGCCAGGGAGCCCTGGGCTTCCAGGTTCCTCAGGTAATGGTGATGTGTGCTTTGTACCAGTCAGGCAACAGTAATGTGTGTTTGGTTCCAGTCAGACAATGGTGATATGTACTTGGTACCAGTCAGGCAGCAGTGATGTGTGCTTGGTACCAATCAGACAGCAGTGATGTGTGTTTGGTACCAGTCAGGCATCAGTGATGCATGCTTGGTTCCAGTCAGACAACGGTGATATGTGCTGGGTGCCAGCAGCCTGTCAGACAAGAATGCAGGCTAGAGTTGGGGGAGGGTAGAGGATGGCCACCGCTGCCTGGTCTTCTGAACAGCTCTTTTGTTCCACTAGCTCTGGGTCAGCCAGGTTTACCAGGTGCCCCAGGCCCCCAGGGCCCGCCAGGCCCCAGCGGGCGATGTAGCCCAGAAGACTGCCTCCCTCCTGCACGGAAGACCCCACATGGACAGGCAGGACATGGACACACCTAAGCCAGACTTCGTTCCTGCAGGGCGCCTGGCCGTCAGAGCTGTTGCAAAGCTGTGAAACTCACCATCTGTGGGCGGCTTTTCTTGTCTTCTTTTACTTTTTTAACATGTGCAAGCAAACATCAAAAGTCACAATTTGAGTCTTACTCAATTGCAAACCAACATGATTAAATTTCCCCAAATTCATTCCATATGTTTTGCTTTATGTTGCTAGTGATGCGCGAGCACGCACATGCGCATACCAGTAACTGGGTTTTGAATTCAGGGTCTGAGGTTGTCCCTTAACCTTTTTGCTCAACACTGGTGCTCTACCATCTGAGCCACAGCTCTACTTTTGGCTTTTTGGTAGTTAATTTTAGATAAGAGTTTCGTGGTCTTTCTTGCCAATTCTGGCTTTAAACCTCCATCCTCAGATCTCAGCCTCTGAAGTATCTGGGATTACAGGCATTGGCCACTGGCATCGGGCTTACTATGATTTTTTTATTCAGAGTTTTATATGAGATTTGTAAGCAAACCTTGTCACTGATTTTTCTTCACAAAGAAACTGCACAGTACCATTTGGTATTCGACATGATGCACAGTGTGTAGACAGTTGCTGGTGGTTGGCTTTTGGTTTCTGAATTTTGAGGTTTTAGACTCATCTTAAAGTTTTCTTTGAGTTTAAAGTCACCATCGTTGCTAAACATTTCTGTCAACCTTGAGCTAGTGCATCATTCCTGTTGAACTTTTTTTCACTTTTTACAAGAAGAATTCTTCCACCCGTGTAAAAAACAAAGAGGGACAAGCAATAAGAGCTCCATGTAGATTTTGGAATAAAAATACAGGAGACTATTTTTTTAAATCAAGGAGTCCCCAAAGTCTCAAAAGCCCACAGCTGAAATGATTATGTTAGCTCTTTGTACTGAGCTCAATTTGAAGCGATCACCGCTGGAATGAATGAATACTCCACGGGGGAAAGAAGAACAAATGAGCATTTCCACAGGAGAGCCTGCCCTTGGTGCTCCCCCTCCCCAGCAGACTTTCTCTTCTGTCAACAGAAAGCTGTTTTCCTAAGCAGTGTTTGGGTGGAGACGGGCTGCCTGTGGTTCCCCAAAGCGAGACCCTTGGGCTGCTTATCCTTCAGATCTCATCCTCGGACTTTCAAGCACAACCTAGTCATCAAAGGGAAGCACAGGACTGGCATAGACTGGAAAAGGCGACTTGCCCTTGGAAATGAGGTGGAGTGCCAGCACAGGCACCCCAGGAGGGGCTTGTCCAGAGGTGGAAGGCAAAGCTCCAGAGGCGAAGCTCCATACCCCAGACGACCGACCACCCACACTCCTGTTGGCCCAGGGATGGCAGGCCAAGGCAGGATGTGTCTGAATGCACCCATGACTGGGCTGGTCTTCACTAGAGAGTGGCCCTCTGGTCAGGACCGTGTATGTGGTGTACATGTACATACAACCTATTATTTATAGGGAATTTTGCTGTATATTTCAAATCCAAGTGTTACTTATTTTCCAAGGTTATTTTATTTATTGTGTTTTTTAGCATTAAGTTGACTTCCCTCATTTTCTTTCCTGTGCAATACCTACAGTGGTGCTGTGTTTTTGAATGACTCAATTGGGATTTGCATATATGTTTTGCATATTTATCTTCTTAGTAAAATAATTCATCCACAAAAAGTGTACATAGATTTAAAATTTGGTGCTGGGTATATCTTGAGTTTTTAATTTGTTACAACTTCTCTGACACATACTAAATTTACTTGAATCTGTCATAAGGCTAAATTTTTTACATCTTTTCAAAGATTATTTTTTCATATTAGTAAGTTGATCTTTTTACCTCTTGGCTAATTCAAGAATATTTATTTTGCCATTTTAATGTTTCATGGACATTTTTGCTGATGGTTATGTTTAATTTTTTTACTTTTTTAGTTGAGACATATAGAGAGAGAGAGAGTTGTGATTCATTTTCTTATGAGTCTGTTCATTCTTGTTTGCAGACTGTGTCAGCATTGTTTCTAACTAATTGTATAGCTTGGGATCTTTTCTTTCTATTTCGTGACTCCTTGACTGGTTTGTTGCTGCTTTGAGAAGTTGGGTTTATTCCAGTGGTTTGAAAAGGGCAGGGGTAAAACACCATCGGAACTCCAGATGACTTGTTTCCGTAACAGAGGTGAGGGCATCTTCTGGTCTGGTGCAGGCAGCGTGTGGTGAGCAAGTCCTGCCTCCTCTCCCCGCTCCCCTGTGGATATGTTCTACAGACCTCCACTCTGGGCAAGGGATGGCAGGACCCCTGCAAACCCTAAGGCGCACCCACTGAGGGCAGATCTGGGGAGGGGGCGGACCCCTGACCTGGCCCCTGGGCAGGGTGAGCAATGTCCCTACATTTCCATAATCCTGGAGCATCTGGTTCCATCCCTGAGCATTTCTTTCTCTCCACGTAGAAACAGCCATGGAGGGGGAGAAAATGACTAAATTCCTCTCAGGTGCACTCCAGACAACATAAATGTTCAAGTAAAAAATACTCTGGTTATAATTACAGTTAATACCAAAACTGTTTTTCCCATACACAAGTATGTTTGACTTCCAGTCTTAAAATTTCTCCCAAGGTCAATTCATACTTTCAGATTGAAATCTGCCTACATAAAAAATAAGGGCTGATTTCAATGAATATTTGTGGCCCTTGGAACCTAAAGAAAAAAGGAAGACCTCATGTTGAATTCCCTCCCCGCTCCGCCAGGCCTAGGTCCGGTCCTGGACGGTATTTCATCTATAGTACTTGGAAACACCCATGCTCCCCCACTATGGGGCTGTGTCATTCCCCCCTCCCCCCGCCCCACCCCGGCCCTGTCCCTTCTAGCTGAAAATTAATCATGACATTTACAACCACAGTCAGTCTTCACTTTTTAAACTCCTCACGTTGGTCAGAGTGATTTAACAACTTACCTCCTCAGCTTGTTTTGTATTTTATGATTTTGAAATTTTTAAAATTTTGGTCACTCATGGAATTTAATTATTTTAAGATAAGTTGTCTGTAAATATTTTCATTTTGATGTTTGGCATATGAAGTGGTTTTTATGAGTATGTTCGAGGCAGTAAGTTGGTGTTTCTGAAGAATGGGAGCTGGGATGTACCTCCTCCTGTCCACAGGACATGGACAGCCAATACATCCTTGTCTTTGCACTTTTTACTTTACTTTTGTAAATCATTTTTGTAATACTTGCTTTGTTCACTTGTATTTTTCCTAATTTTCAGCATCTTTGTGAAGCTGGCACAGGGGCCTTTGTTTTGTTCCCTGCTTCAATTTTATTTCTTCAGTGTGTACACACACACACGTACACACCTGGGCAACATGCAAATGAGCCATTTGTGATTTTGTTGTAAACTGCCCTATTTTAGTGAAGAATGCAAACATAAAAAATCCTGGCCTTTTAGACAGAACAGGTGCTTTTCTGAAAGAAAAGCAAAAAGCATTTAGCTTACTTCAACAAGTAGACAATTTGCCGAATTACACAGCCTCTAAACCCCATCAAGTAAAATTGAAATGTCTGTAATGTCTATATGTTTTCTCGCATGTACTATTTACAAATGATAGGAACACTGCTGTTCAAAATACTGTTTTCCCTTAACATTGGTAATAATACTCAGGGACTAGGGATTCCTAAGTACCACGCTAAAGTTGTCTGCACTTTATAGATTTGTTCCCTGTGCTTAGTCTTAAATTATTTTCCATTTGGTCTGGGTTTAAGACACACATGCCATCGCTACCTGGCTTCTCGGGTTGCGTCTTCACACTGGAGGGTCAGGTTGCCTCCTGCACCTGCTTCTCCCCAAAGCCACCCAGACATGGGTGACGGAGGGGCGACAGTATCACAATACCTGTACTCACAAACTGACCTGTTGACTTGAAGCCCCTTTGTACAACATACATTTAATTTTGATTTAATTTAAAATATGATTGGTACAGGAAAAAATTACCCAGGCTTCTAAGAGAAGAAATTCATATATTTCCTAGCAAACTGAACATAATTCCACTGAACTAACTAGCTGATAAAAATAGCATTTGCTACATTAACAATTTGAGTATCTACTGGGAATTTGAGGACACAGCACAGATGGCTGTCTCTGCCCTTGTTTTCTGAGTAACCCAGACATTTCACTCCAGATCATGCCAGGAAAATCAGTTCTTTGATGAAATGAAAGGTAATACTGGGCCATGCAGAAAACATTTTCATTCAGCCTGGAAGTTCAGCAAGAGAAAAATTACCTGAGGGCCAAAGCTCGGTCTAATAAAACTCAGATGATAGAGATTCCAGGTTCAAATCCAATAGCAAATGATGGGTGGTGCCACCCAAAGTTAGCCACTCGCTTCAAACTTGTCAAAATGAATACTAATGAAGTATAAGATTTTGCTTATGGGTAGTATATGAAATCCACAGAAATGTGTGTGTACTTGAACATAATAAGCCTATGATTGTAAAGGTACTCTTTATTTTACTGTTATTTAATGTGTATTGAAGAAATATCTTCACTGTATTCATGTATTTAAATTCAGATTGTAGCGTGCATATTTTATTATTATTTATTTTTAAAATCGCATTTGTGATGTATTTTTTTTCTTTGCTCTGTATCTTACCTCAACCAATTGTTTAAGGTTTAATTCACTATACTCACGTTAACTGGGACAGCACTACTTCTGCTTAAAACAGGTAGATATAATTCTTAAAAGCCTTCATTCTTGTATCTTCCTTGTGCGTAATGATCTTGTGGCTTATCTCAGCAATAAAAGAATTGGCCCTTATTCAGGGAATTCTACAGGGCAGTTGTTAACCATGTATTTAGCTCCATGCTATTAGATCTCAGCCGCAGTGAAGCTACCAAACCATCCTCACCAAGACTACTCTGCACCGTCAGTGGGAGTCCCACGGGCCCCTCTGCCAGGTTCAGGTTTATAACATGCTGACAGTGATACTTTTTATGAATCATTGCTTGACTTGGAACAATTAAATTCACAATGCATCTCCCCGATAGCAATTGAAAACCCTCATCCAACAGTTTCAGGTAAGAATTCTAAGTAGAGATAGGAATCAGGGTTGGGAGGCCCTTAGGATTTCTGTCTCCCAGCAAGACCGCCTCAGGAAAATCATGGGAGACTTGCCAGGGTCCTGAGTAAGGTGAGCTTTATAATGGTCTCATAAGGCAATAGTATTTAAATACAGAGCGTGCTTTCTCAATAGAAATTAAACCAAAGCATGCGGTCACCAGGTGCTGGTGACCCACTCCTGCAGTCCCACTTCCCCAAGGCCGAGAGCAGGATTGCTGTTTGAGGCCAGCCCTGGCAGAAAAGTTCAATGGACCTATCTCAAAAATATGAGGAGAAAACAGGCCTGGAGATGTGGCTCAGGTGGTAAAGCCCCAGCCTGTTGAGCATTCAGCCTGAAGTTCAAGCCTTAGTACCACATACACCAAGACAAACAACATGCTGTTAGATTGACATATTTCTTTAGACTAAGCAATGATAGATAGTTTTTAACTTCTTTAGATTCTTTTTACAAACTAACAAGGTGCTATCTAAGGAATGCTATTGTCTTTTCACATTCACATTTTCAACTTGGATGCCAAATAAATTGAAGTAAGTGTGAATCACAACTTAGAACTCAAAAATCAAATTCCTCTGAGCCAATGTCCCTTATTCTGTCTCCAGTAATGGACAACTTAGAGTTGAGGGTAAAATACGGAGGCATGTAAAACAAGAAGCATGGATTGCATTTATTAGACTAAAATGATCCATCAGTGTTGCCTTCCTGGTGACTTGCTCCAGTCAGCCAGGTCCTGTGCATGTCTCCAGTCCTTCCTTCCAAAGCACTGGCGCATGTGCATTTGCAGAATCCTGCTGCCAGCCACTGCTCATGTCAGATTCACCAGCCACGTGTGTTCATGTCAAAACTGCCATGGTCACCATTAATTCATTAAAGCAACATTGACATACATGACCAATAGTACTTGTTTTACCTTACTTTAATGACCTGTGTTTCTCAAATACAAATACTCCTTTTGAGAAATTTGAAGTCATTTATATCCATTGCTCTCAATAGACAGCAGCCTTACTTTACTGAAATTTTTTCTTAATATGTTTGGTTTATTCCTTTGCCATGTTCAGTGTTTTCATGTAAATTCCTTGATATTTAGAATGGGTTTTTACTTATATTTGTTTATTTTAAAACCCAGATTTTATACCTCAGAAACATCATTTTTAACCTTCAAAAACACTATCATATACAAACAATCAGATAATCCAGTTGTGGGCAATTCTATAAAGTAGGGGTTTACATTACACTCACGTCGGGTCTTACCACTGAGATTGAAGATGGCAGAACTGGAAGTGGAGAGTGTGGCTCAAGTGACAGACTGCCAGCCTGGTGCAAAGAAGTCATGGGCAGAATACCAGGCCCTGAGTTCAAGCCCCAATAGCTCTACAAAAAATACATATCAGTATTAATTATTCCAGGCCAGTCACCTAACTTCCTCTGACTGCTTAATCATACTCTCCTGCTAGACAGAAGACATTTGCCCCAACTACAACAAACTTCGGTGTTCAAATCAATTAATGTGGCAAAATGGTCATTTTCACATACCTCTCTTGCTGGTACCCTAGCAGAAGTTTTATCTGTGTAACCTCTCACAGGATTTGGTGATTTCTATTTTGCTAGAGAGACATTGAATGAAATGTTTATGAGCTGTCTCTCATGGCAAGGATTTGCTAAGCATTTTTCTTTGCTATTGCTTAGTAGCCATTTCTGAATACTGTTTTAGTTAACTGTACAGAGCATTGTTCCACAGGTTGGCTGTTTGTTCCTTCCTGAATCTGTGGAAATTGTTATACAGCCTTGATATAAAATGGATGAGTGAACTGTTCTTTGAATTTAAAAAAAAAAATTTTTTACAGATTTCTTCTAGAATTGACATGTTCATCTGTTTACTTTTTATTTGTTCTATTTGGTTATGTCACTCCTGATGCAAATAAAAGCACCTTGTGAAAAGATCGTTTCTGATCACTTTCTGATTCATATTATCGCAGTTCCTGAGAAGTGTATGACTTTTGTAAAAACTGTTGAAGCTTGAGCCCCCAGCCTGTGCAGACAACTCCAACACAGCCAAGTGGGAGCTGCCAGCCTTTCTCCTTGAACACAACTCTGAATAACAAGGAGACACACACTAGCATAGTCTGGATGAAATTCTAATAGAAATAAAACAACCAGACTAGAATTTTAAAGCATATAGAAAGTGAACACACACAAAAAAATTATAGCACAAAATATTAAGACTTCTTCCCTTGAGTTGAGAAAATTGAGTTCTATAAATGACCTGAAAGGGTTGATGCATGCACAGAGGACAGGGAAGAGTCACCTGCCACACACCCCCTCCTCGGAGCTGGGTCTGTGGTCCCTGTCCCCTTCCTCAGGGACCAGGGGTCCGTGTGACACTTTGTATCACTGTGACCTCTTCTGTAGCCGCCCCCTCCCCGTGGCACATGCCTGTGAAGGCTCTTGCCTGCCTGCCCTTCTGCCCCAACTTCCACTGAGAGAAGCTTAACCAGATCCAGCCACAAACGCCTCCTTTTCATCCTTGCCGGGCACTGATGATGAAGGGGGTGGAGAAAAATCTCCTGCCAGCCCTGTCCTGAGCACCTGTGGTCCAGGGAGAGACGCTGCCCAGGACCTGGCCACACACCTGGTTCACTGTGAGAGAACGGGGGGGGGGGGGGGGGGGGGAGGAGGAAGATGGTGTTGTCCTAATGCCAAACACAAAGATACAAGGAAAACCGCAGACTCGTATCTCCCAGAGAACAGGGCAGATTCTCAGTGACGCATGAGTAACTGTGCTGCCCGCAGTGTCACCCGCAGACACTGGCCTGGAGTCTGCAGGTCAACTCAAACCCGCAAACTCGCCCAGGCCACTTCTCCGCCCCCAGGACAGCCCCACATCCAGTCAACAGGAACTCTGGGCGGCTACCGCTGCTGCTGTGGGCCCTGAGATCTCCCAGCTCCCTTCCTCCCTCAGGCTGTAGACCTGCAGTTGTCCTGAAGACAGAATGAAACCCTACTGTGTGCAGCAGCACCGACAGACCACAGACTGTGTTAAACACAGGAGGCAGATGCAAGAGCCAGGTAACACACATTCTCACTCTTTGGAGTCAATGGACTCTAGACAGTCTGGAGAGTCTGGACAGGGCAAGAAGCCAGAGACACCAGCAGCTTCTTCAGTGCAGGAGAAAAACACTGGTTAAAACAGGTATTGTGCATTTCAAAACAATTCAAAAAATATAAAACTCTCAATATACAAAAGCAACTACCAGTTGACAAGAAGGAAATACCCATTTCTGAGCTGATTATTACACATTTGTTCAAGCTCTGGATGTCTCAAAAAAGGACTGCAAAGCCAGGCACGGGTGGCAATCCACTCAGGAGGCTGATTCTGAGGATCTCTATCTGAATCTAGATGGGGCAGAAATGAACATGAGACTCTTACCTCCAATTAACCACAAAAACCCAGAAATGAGGCTATAGCTCAAGTGGTAGAGTGTTTACCTTAAGCAAAAAAAGCTCTACCTTGAGACAGTGCCCAGGCCCTGAGTTCAAGCCCTAGGACTGGCAAAAGAAAAGAAAAAAATACAGTGCTGCAGCTAAGCTACTTTGTAAAATGTATAAGAAATCATAAAGCATACATCAGTCTTTGCAGCAGTGAAACTCTAGGTAGGAGGTAACAAGTCATTGAAATAAGATCAGTGATTCTTAGCCTACAGATTAATTGAAACTACACTTAAAGCCATGAAATCTGAAATATGCAGAAATGTGCACATACAGCTATGATTTTTCTGGGGAGTGGGTTCAAAAGTCTATACAGCCCTATACATGAATGTACTCATGTACACACAATCTGTCACATGCACACACAATCCATCACAAGTAATTCCCTTGATAGAATTTCTTAGAATGTCACTAATATTACAAATATATACCTATAAAAAACCAATAATTAAAATGTTAATATATCTAAATGCATTAAACATTAATACATTGAACATGATTATTTTTAAAAAGCAAGAGATTAAGAAATTGTATTTACTGCTTCTTTGGTATAACCAGTGATGAATGTTACCTCGAATTGTTCAAATAATCTCAGGTCCAGTGTGTTATACTTCTGTCTTTAATATAGAGGAGCTCAAAATATTGGTGGGTTTGGTACACAATACATACAAATCAACCAAAATTCCTTCTGAAAATGGAAAACAGGAGAGGACGTAAGTAAAAGCAATTCTAGAGTCTGTTCTTGGCTACTGAGCATATGGATGGAAGGTAAAGCACCGAGTCCACTAACCATAGTGGGTTCCTCAGACTGGCCTGGCAGTACTCTGTGTGCCTTGGTCAGTAACCTGAGAACAAGCTCTGAAGTAAAGACACACACAACTACAGGCACTGAGGTAAACCCGTTGTTTTTGTTTATTGACAGTGGCCCGGATACATCACATGTGGAGAACACAGGTTCAAGGGCTCGAGAAGAGGGGTATACGTTCATTTACAGGTATTGGTTTTGTTGGCAACATCTGTGTTCTCTCCAGAGGCAAGGGATGAATAGCACCATCGTACCAAATCTGCGATGTCAAGTGGGACCCAGGTCCTCCTGACGGAGGTGACGGGTGGTGGTCCTGCCCAGCTTCTGGGCGTCCTTCTCCGCCAGCTGTGTTTACACATGCTGCACAGGTCTCTCACTACTCAGGCCCTTTGCTAAACGCTCGCTGGCCAGCCTGCAGGGTGCAGGAGGCTGGCTCACAAAAACCTGCAGGTCCAGGAGGTCCTGGGGGCCCAGGCACCCCTGGAATCCCTGCCACACCAGGGGGCCCTGGCTCCCCGTCCCGGCCATTTCTCCCATAGCTGGCAGGGCCTGGGTCACCTGAAACACAGAAGGTTGTCTATGTGAACAGAGCAAGCTCCCAGCTGCAAACCAGCACAGTGCACCCGGCCCTCATGCCGCCGCTGCAGATCAGGGACTTCATCCATGCTTTCAGAAACAGTGGATGATGACGAAAACAGGGAGAAATCCCTTACTGGATTTGGGTTTGAGAGACATTTAGGGCTGGACGAGAGCTGGGTGTTCACACCCCACATTTCCACCAGTAGAGCCGTGCTGCGCAACAGGAAACCTTCCACTGAAGAACAGACACGTCTACTGAGAACTGAGCTGTGGCCAGCCATGGGCTGCAGGTGTACAATACTGCCCGACTCAAAAGTATTGTCTCAATATGCTTTGCTTCAGTACATGGCGAAAGCATCTTTGAGGTGAGCGAACTCCTTCTCAGCATACAATGGACACATTGAAAGCACAGTTACATGAAAACATGCACGTGATACACCAAAACTAGAGCTCAGCACCTCAGCACTCCACACACACCATTTCCCTTCCCACACAGCACCATTTCCTCTCACTTCCCAGGTAACACAGCACCATTTCCTCTCAGCACTCAGCACAGCACCATTTCCAGGCTGGCAGCTTTTTGCTGGTTAATTGGAGATTAGAATCTCAGACTTTTCTGCCTGGTTGTCTTTGAACCTTCATCCTCAGATCTCCTCTTCAGGTCTCAGCCCCCTGGGTAGCTAGGACTACTACAGCTGGGAGCCAACAGCACCTACATAATGTTTTAGGTACTTCTGCAAAGGTCTGTTTTCCACTGACAAGTTCTTTATGCTGAGATTATAAATTATGACGGAGCTCTGCCCTGCATCACAGCAGCTGAAACAAACCTACATGCTCAATTAGATCTTTTTTAGACTTAGTTTTCTTTCTTTTCTCAGAGGTGTCCATTTTCTCCCCATCTCAGTGTTCTCATTACATATGTCTAATCGTAGAGGCCTGTCTTTCTGTACATACCACTATATGACACATGAATATACATTAGCTGTGCTATCTGCCTAATGATTATACAGTTTGGGTTTTGTTTTTGGTGTTTACATTTCAAGGATCCATAAAAACATTTGAGATTCTAAAACATGAACATCCATGTCACTCTCTGGATGAACACCAGGGGGCAGCCATGTAACACAGAAAGAGGTCAGGCATGTCTGCACACTTGAGTGGTAATGAAGAGAGACTGATCTCAAACACAAATGGGGGCCCTTGTTTGCTTGCCAACAATTAATTCTCAGCGTTACATAGGTTGATGAATCATACAATTGTTTTGTAAGCTGTGTGTACAAAATGCTTCATTTCTTCCGCTGAGCTAACTTTTGTGATGTTTGGTAGAGCCAGTATACTTTTGTTTTGCTCTGTTTGTGCCTGTCCAGGGGCTTGAACTCAGGGCTTGGGCTCTGACCTTGAGCTTTTTTGCTCAGGGCTGGTTTCTATCATTCGAGCCATAGGGTCTGGTTTTCATGCTGGTTAATTGGAGATGAGTCTCATGGACTTTCCTGCCTAGGCTGATTTTAAACCAGGATCCCTAGATCTCAGCCTCCTGAGTAGCTAGAAATGCAGGTGTGAGCCACTGATGCCCAGCTAGCAGCAGACATCTTAATGAGACAAACCCAGCCCCAAGCACTAACACTAACTGAACCCTGGCAAGGAGCTGAGGGGCTGGGGCAGGCCGGAGGAGCACCGGAGGCTCTGGGCATCGTTCACACATCTTGGGAGAGACACTGAGGTAAGATGGGAAGTTAGCCAGAGCCACAGCAGACTGCTCACAAAAGTGCCTCTGGGGCTTGCTTCAGCTGTGCCAGGAGGCCCCACAATGCATTTCCAGCCACACCTCAAGTTCTGCTAGGAAACTAAAATACGAGTGGTTCAAAGCCACAGACTGCCGGCTATCCTAACTACTCAGGAGGCTGAGATCTGGAAGATCTTGGCTCAAAAATTCTGCCACTTGAGCCACAGCTCCACTACTGGTTCATGGTTATTGGAGATAAGAGACGCTTTTCTACTCAAGCTGACTTCAAACTGTGATCTCGGCCTGCAGAGCAGCTAGGATTTCAGGAGTAAGCCACTGGTTCTCAGCTGACACTATGCTTCTGAAAGCATCTGTTTAAGAAATTAATATTTCAAATCTTGACACCTATTTTCACACAAAAGGTCCACCCATGACTCACAGATCATTTAATTCTACATTGGAGTCCTCTCCCCATGTGCTACCCAACCACTCACCTAGAGACCAGCAGCTCACACACACACACACACACACACACACACACACACACACAAAACCACTTACCTGGGAGACAAGCAGCTCACACACACACACACACACACACACACACACACACAACCACTCACCTGGAGATCAGCAGCTCTCATACACACTCACACACATACACACACACACACACACACAACTCACCTGGAGACTAGCAGTTCTCATACATACACACACACACACACACACACACACACACACACACACACACACACACAACCACTCACCTGGGAGGCCAGTAGCTCCTGGCAATCCTTTGGGACCTCGCCCGGGAGGACCACGTTCCCCTTTTTCTCCCAAGTCACCTGCATTTCATAAAAGAAAGGTTATTTTTGCATATGTTTTTAAATCACACTTCTGCATTTTAAACTTTAAGCCAAGCCAAAATTCCGAAGGGAAGGAGACTGCAGCAAACCAGATTGCCATCAACATGAAGCAAAGTAAAACTTCAGTTCCTCATCTTAACACAGCTAAAGCGGAAACACCCAGAAGGATTGTGGGCACAGACATGGATGTAGCATTTCACAAAACTGAATATGCATTCTTGGTATTCAGTAATATAAGAACGGAAGGCTACTTTCTTCTTATGACAAAACATACTCATCTCAACCTAAAGCTTTACAGGTCACACAGGGCAGGGGAGTTCAGAGGAACAGGATGGCCACCGCCCCTGGGGCTGTGCTGCCACTCAGGGGTGTGAGGAGGTAAAACCATCCTGAGGGTAGCCGTGTGGATGCCGGTGGCTCACGCTGTCATCCTAGCCACTCAGGAAGCTGAGATCTGAGGATCAAGGTTTAAAGCTAGCCGGGGCAGACAAATCTTTAAGACTTTTATGTCCAATTAACAAGTAAAAAGCCAGAACGAATGTGTGGCTCACATGGTAGAGTGCCAGCGTTGAGCAGAGAAGCCAAGTGAGAGCTGGAGGCTCTAATTTCAAGCCTAATACTTGTGCTCACACACACACACACACACACAAACACACACACACACACAGAACTGCTCTTACTTTCAGGTGATATGAGTATATATTTTAAAATTAGAAAATCAATTTCAAAGCTGCTACAAACAAAAATTTGAGTAAAGTATTAGGGTTCAAAATTAAAATTAATATCTGAAGATCAATATTTAGGTACAAATGGCAGTTATAAGACAATGTAAAACATACCACAAATAATAGAAATTAAAATATTAAATAGCTAGAAATAAGCTTGATTGGAAAAGTACAAGTGTAACAAGAAACAATGTTTCTAATGGATACCAAAAAAAAGATTGTAAATACTTTTAAATGGAATGACATCTTTATAAAGATTGTCCATTTTTCCTGTTAAATGTCCATTAAGACCCCACCCCCAAAAGCCCCCAGTGGAGGGGATGGTGAAGTTTGCTTAGAAAAGCATTTCAGTCAGAACAATGTGGGTCCCCTCCTTCAAAGGGAGAAGTCCTGAGTCCTACCAGCTATGAACACAGTTGCTGGTCTGTAAGGAAGGTAGGGGGGTCTGCGTTCCATGAGGGAGGGGACAGTGGAGGTCAGCTGGAAGGGAAGTCAGGGCCAGTCCCCTGGGCCTCCGCCATCAAGGAGGAACGACAAGCAGAAGGAACTGCGGAAATCCTCCTGTAACTTTAGTTGGCCTTGATTTATCATTCCAAATGTGAAGAACGGCTGGGCGCTGTGGCTCATGTCCGTAACCCCAGCTACCCAGGAGGCTGAGACAGGATGAGCGTTCAAAGCCAGCCTCACAGAAAAGTCCTGAGACACCCATTTCCAGTGAACCACCAAAAGGCTGGAAGGGGAGCTGTGGCTCACATGGTAGAGCACCAGTCCTGAGTACAAAGGCTGGGAGGGGAGCTGTGGCTCGCATGGCCGAGTACCAGGCCTGAGTACAGAGGCTCAGGGCAATGCCCAGGCCCTGGATTCAGCCCAGAACTGGTACATGAAACACAAAAGCAGGATTCCCCCCCCCCCCAAGGTGATGGGCAGCAAGAACATGGACAAGTGCTTTCTCTAGGCCAGCACTCAGCCTGGGGTGGCCTGGCTATTACCGTGGCCAGTACAACGCGGCCACCCTCTGGCCACCCTGGGGTGAGGCCAGAGAGAGCCCCACACTGTAGCCCCACACCGCACCGCACCCTACCCCAGCACACACTGCACTGTACTGCACTACACCACAGCCCTGCACCAAAGCCCCACAGGCTGCGTTTCTGAAGCAGGAGACAGCATGGACAAGAGGGAGGGAGGGATTCTCTCTCTCTCTCTCTCTCTCTTTCTCTCTCTCATCAATTGGTTCAATCTCTGAAGCTTTGAAACATTGCCAGACTTACAAGAAGCCCCAGTTAAAGCTCATTCTTTTTTTGTTGTTGTTGTTTTGTCGGTCATGGGGCTTGAACTCTGGGCCTGGGTGCTGTCCCTCAGCTCTTTAGCTCAAGGCTAGTATTCTACCACTTGAGCCACAGTGCCACTTCGGTTTTCTAGTGGTTTATTGGAGATAAGAGTCTCACGGACTTTCCTGCCCGGGCTGGCTTTGAACCTCAATTCTCAGATCTCAGCCTCCTGAGTAGCTAGGATTACAGGCGTGAGCCACCAGTGCCCGGCAAAACTCATTCTTTAACATGCAGTTGTGCACATGCCGAACAAGTGATTGAATGAATGGTCCTGGCTGGAGCTGGCCAGGTGGCCCCTTTACCCCTTCACGGCCAAACTGGCGGCCTGCTTGCCCTCCGACCTTCACTGGAGCACCATGACCTTCAAGGGAAAAATCTGGGTGTGCCCTGCCCCCCCCCATTCCCACCTGGGCAAATTCTTACCTTTAGGTCCTCTCAGACCAAGAGCCCCAGGGGGACCTTTGATCCCTGGGAGGCCCCTGATCCCCATCTGACCGGGGAAGCCATTCTCTCCAGGAGGGCCAGGAGGTCCAGGGGGGCCTGGGCGCCCAGGGAGTCCTGAGATGCCCACATCAGGGCGCTTCAGACTGGCAGCCATCTCTGCAAAGTGTTCTGAAAGACAGCAAATGACCCAGGAGTAATTCAGATTAAGTGTGCAAGCGTGCGTGCGTGCATGTGTGTGTGTGTGTGTATGTGTGTGTGTGTACGCGCACGTGCATATGTGTCCCCAACTTGGCAAAAAATAAAAAGATAAAGAAAGGCTAACTCAGAAAAAAAGCACTATTTTATTATGAAGCTATGAGCGACTGTAAATGATAATTGGTAAAAACAACATTGGCTTTAACATTATTTAAAACCTGCTAGGTGGTCAGTGGTTTAAGCCTGGTAATTCTAGCCACTCAGGAGGCTGAGATCTGAGGATCAGGGTTCAAACACAGCCTGGGCAGGAATGTGTGAGACTCTTATCTCCAATGAACCACCAAAAAGCTGGACGTGGAGGTGTGCTTCAGTGCAAAGCACCAGGCTTGAGTGGACAAGCTTTTGGATCATGCTGCGGCCTGGAGTTCAAGCCCTAGTACTGGCACATACACACCCACACATGTGCCCACATGAGCATACTTGCACATGCAGGTATGACTCAAATCCTCTCACTCTGAAAGCAGACAGCGTCCCTTTTATTTGCCATACAAACTGCAAGGATTAAGTCAGGCAGCAGGAGTTCACGGGCTTGGGCTGTGGCTGACTTGCTCAAGCAGGAGTTAGTGTTGTTAGCGTCGGCTGGGCTCAGGGGCTGTGGCTACTCACCCTGCATGACTCTCATGCAGACCTGCTTGATGTGCTGGTCTGTTGGAGCTCTCCCCTGAGCAGGAATGGAAAGGTGGTTCACCAGGGAAGTGCAGGCGATGTAACCCAGGAAAGACCCAGGGGGCAGGATTTCAACCTAGCCCAACGGGCAGAGGCCCCCTGCGGCCAGGAATCTCCCAGAATCCCCTGCAGCCCGGCGTCTCCTGGAACCCCAGGACCATCCACTCACCGGAGGGCCCTGGATGCCAGGTAGACCAGTGACGCCCTGCTCCCCCTGCACACCCCGGGGCCCCGGCGGTCCTCGTGGTCCTTCGACTCCTGGAAGCCCCCGACTTCCTTCTGGCCCCCGCAGGCCGGGCTCCCCAGGGCTCCCAGCCTAGAAGAGAGAGAGTGGGCACAGCGGGCCAGACACCTGAAGGTATGTCCTGCTGCCAGCACCAACACCAGGCATTCCTGGAGCCCACGCTCTACGCTCTGCCTGGTGAGGAGGCAGCCCAGGGGAGCACCATCCACCCCAGGGGAGCACCCCAACAACCAGCCAGTCTCCTGAGAGCTCCAGTTATAGCAAAGCCATACAAGTGTTTACGATTATTGCCATTTCCAAATCGTCACTGGAATAACACTGCTTCAGATCGCGTCTTCCCAACTCAAACTACTCTCTAGGATCTGCTCTGTGGGTGGGGTTGTTTTGGCTTTCTTTTTTGTTGCTTGGTGCTGGGGCCGAGCCCAGAGCCTCGCACATGCCAGGCACACGCTCTGCCCCTGAGCCCGGCCTCAGTGCCACGCTCCTGACTTTCATAAGGCTTCTTAGAAGTTTATGTCCACAAAAAAATAAACAATGCCATGAGTTCCTCTATTTGGACATCACTCCTGCAACACACATAAAACAAACCTACCTCAAAAGTGTAAGTTGTTTAGCTTTCATAACTTCTGGGTTAATTTGAAGATACCAAACATGAACATAAACTAAACCAATGCATTTACCACATCTAAAATGTGGCATTAAAACACTTTACCAAGGAGCTGGGAAGGTGGCTCAGCAGTAGAGTGCTTGCCTTGCATGCATGAGGCCCTAGGTTCGATTCCTCAGCACCACATAAGCAAAAAGAAAAAAGCCAGAAGTGGCGCTGTGGCTCAAGTGGTAGAGCGCTAGCCTTGAGCTGAAGAGCTGAGGACAGTGCCCAGGCCCAGAGTTCAGGCCCCACAACTGGACCCCCCCCCCAAAAAAACCAAACAAACAAAAACACTTTGCCAAGCCGGGCGCTGGTGGTTCACGCCTGTCATCCCAGCTTATCAGGAGGCTGAGATCTGAGGATTGCAGTTCAAAGCCAGCCCAGGCAGAAAAGTCCATGAGACTCTTATCTCCAATTAACTACCACAAAGCCAGAAGTGCCGCTGTGGCTCAATTGGTAGAGTGCTACTCTTGAGTGAAGAAGCCAAGGGCCTAGCACAAAGCCAGAGTTCAAACCCCAGTACCGACATACACACAAAAACGGGCTTTGTATGCCTTTCTGAGCCTGATTTCATTGTGCTTCTTGTTTCTCTTGAAGCATTTTGAGGGTGTGCTATTTACTCAGGGGACGGTGGCCGCCATGCTGTCAGCTGGTTGGGTATACTCTGGGAAATGGAGACCACACCAGAAATAAGAGGCCCGGGCTTGCTGGGAGCTGGGGGCAGTGGCATGGCCTCTTTGCCCGTTTCTTGGTGTCTCACAGTGTTCGTGTGCATTCCTTTCACATGAACGCCCACTTCAGGGTTCCTACGAATTGTTTCTGATCCAACTTGTAAGGGCACTGCTTAGTTTCCACAAAATGACAAAATAAAACATGCTGATCATGTTCCTTTCTAAGTTCTTCATCGTCTTCTGCTTATGCCACCAGTTTACCTCCTTGACTGGGACACATATGAGACTAAGAAAGATACTGGAATATTTTACAATACTGTAGCTGCCGATAAAATCCACTTGTATGATCAAAGCAAAACCCAAGCCAGTTCTTTAAAAATGACCTATTTGGTGAGCAGAATAGAGCCTACCATGTAACGTTCATAAAAACCCATTTACAGTATTAAAAACATTCCATTTGGAGTGACTAATTTAAAACCAAAGCCTAGCATGGTGGTGCATGCCTGTAATCCCAGCACTGGGGAGACTAAAGCAGGAAGAGTTTGTGGCCAGCCTGGGCTACATAGTGAGTTCTAGTCTAGACCATGCGGTGTAGTGAAACCCTGGGAACAGGGCAGGTAGATATATTTCCATTGCTGTGGATTGTACTGGGTTAGCTCATTACTTAGTAAATTTGGGCATTTAGTTCCTTGAAGCTAAGCCCTCTAAGAATTAAACTTAAGAATTAAAGCCTTCTAAGAATTAAATTAAAGCCAGAGCCTTTCCCGTGATGCAGTTTTATTGATTATGACAAGGGGTACTGTTGTTACTGGCAGCACCGGGGATTGAACTCAGGGCTTCATGCTTGCTCAGCAGGTGCTCTACCCCTTGAGCCACAGCCCCACAGTGCCTTTTCCCATGTTTTCAAGGCAGGGCTCACTTTAGACCCAGGCTGGCAATGCGTGTCTCATCTCTACATCACTGGACATAACAGGTGCACAGGGCACCAACCTTCCCCCCAACACACAGGCCACCTGCAGCCATATGACTGGCAGGTACCACCCTGCACAGGCCTGGAGATGGACCGAGTCTCTCAGCTTCCTTTTTGCCTGGGCTGGCCTTGAACCCCAGTCCCTCAATCTCTGTCTACAAGGAGCCAGGCTTGCAAGGCTCCAGCTTGCTTTGGCTCATATCCTTAATTTTATTTATTTATTTATTGTGGGTCGTGGGACTCGAACTCTGGGCCTGGGCACTGTCCCTCAGCTCTTCAGCTCAAGGCTAGCACTTTACCACTTGAGCCACAGTGCTACTTCCAGCTTTTTCTACTTATGTGGTGCGGAGGAATCAAACCCAGGGACTCATGCATGCGAGGCAAGCACTTTACCACTGAGCCACCTTCCCAATCCAGTTTTCCTTACTTTTTAAATTAAATTTTAATTTAAAAATTTTCATGAAAAATTGTTGATTATACTTACAGATCCCTTTGAGCCAGGCAATCCCATATCTCCCTAAATTAGTAAAACAAGATTACATTAGAGCAATATATTCACATTCGATAGCTTCCCACCCAAAACATTTAAAAAAGAAAAAGCTACTGAACTATTGGAACACAAGCACCATAAACTCTGGCACTGCAGAAAGAGTTTAGCTCAACAGCTGGATTCTAGTTCCGATTCTGCTACTTGACGCTGTGGCCAGTGTGAGCAGGGCTGGCCCGGCCTCCAGTGACACAGGCAGGGCTGGGTCAGACCTGCCCACAGATCTGTCCAGGACTCGAAACATTCAGGTGAAAGATGGTAAGTAACATCCTGTCACAACGTGTAATAGGCATCTGAACCTATTATGAAAACTTAGCTTTCAACACTAATTATTTTAAATTCATTCCAGCCTAAACAAAATGTACATGCTCTTAAGCTTTGAAAAAAAAAATTTAGTCTTCCCATCATTCATTCTAAATGAATTTATCTCATGTGCTGGTATATCAGGTAATCTCTAATATAAAACACAATGATTTCAAACATTTTCTGAGCTCAAACAATGAATAACTTTTATAGAAAGTACAGAATAATCTTTGTTAATTTTCTTCATTCTTAAAGTAATCATCTGCCCAGTTCAGATGTTCTATCTACTTGTATTCTAAATCTTGAATGCCTGAATTACACATTACCAGAATTTTGTCCAGCACTAAGATTCCCAAAGCAATTCCATGAACAGCTGCTCACCCTGAGCCCCCAGGAGCAAGATCTGGGTTTCCAAGTGAGCCCATGCTAGGTTGTATGTGAACCCTTGCATGTGCCCACAGACCCAGACACGCAGTGGACAAGAACGTGCGTTCCCCCTCCATAGCTGGAACTCTTGACAGTGTCGTCCTGTGCAGATGGAGGGGACCACTTGGGTGGGTTTGAGGCAAACCAAAGCCTCAGAGCTAACTCACTGCCCCCCCCCCCCGAGCTCTGCCCGGCTTTTCCTGCAGAGGCTGACAGCATAATCGCCAAGGTGCCCAGGTCGAGGCCAAAGGTGTCTCAGTCACCCAAGTGTCAAGAGAGCTAGGGACGGGGGACCTTCCAGCCAAGGCCTCTGGGGATAGGACTCCTCTCCACTTTCCTGTATCTTACCTATCATCTTGGGAGTCTTCAAGGGTGGACTTTAAAGAAGGTAATGAAGCGAGTATGACCGTATGATAAAATATGCACGCACATGTTCATATGTGTGTGTGTTTCTAACAGAATTCAAAATTGATAAGCAGTTATAAGAAAGAAAAAACAAACAAACTCACCAGGTCGCCTCTTTGTCCCGCTTCCCCCTCCTCACCAGAGGCTCCCTGAAAAATCACGGTAAAAGGTCACACTTTTCCGTCTTTGTCCCCGGGGTCAACTTTACCCAGTCACTAGCCCTAAGGGTTACAGAAAGAAAATGCCCTTGGTGACGTCTCAGTGCTGGAGGCCAGGCCAAACTGAGGGCAGAGGCCAAAAGGGGGTCACAGGTGAGGCTGACAGCTCTTACCAAAGTGGAGCTGAACCCAGGTGTTTACAGTAATGAGCACAGCCCGCAATCTTGTAATCTGGCAAGCCTGAAAGAGGCCTCTGACCGCAGGAAACAGAGGCCAGAAATAAAAAAAAAAGAGCAGTATGCTGCCATGGCTTCTGTGGAAGGCAAGTGTGAGTTTCACTCACAGCAATAACAAAATGAGCACCAGGAAGGGAGAGCAGATGGGGGGGGGGGGGCAGGGAGAGGGGGAGGGGCGAGAGAGAAGGGAGGGAGGATGCAGCCGTGGTATCCAGTGTATGTATGACAAAATGGAGCTGATAAGTTGAGGGGGGGTGGGGCTGGGGGACAGGGGGGAGAACAAGGGGAGAGGTGACATTGATCAAATGCACTGCACTCACAAGCTGGGGTTTTGAATGGCAACAACCTCTTTGTACAGCTACTTAAAAGATAATAGAGAAGGAAAGAGAGAGAAAGATGGAGGGAGGCTGGGAGGGAGAGAGGGATGGAGGCTGGGAAGGAGGGGAGGAGGGAGGGAAAGAGGGAAGGAAGGGGGGAGGTAGGAGGGAAGGAGGGGAGTCAGGAGGGGAAGAGAGGTGGGAAGGAAGGAAGGAAGGAAGGAAGGAAGGAAGGAAGGAAGGAAGGAAGGAAGGAAGGACGGACATCATTTCACACCCCTAAGCTGGCCGGTAGCTACTGTTCGGCTCCCTTCACGCTCTGCGCTCACCTGTTCTCCCTTTGGGCCGGGCTCGCCAGTCACACCCTGTTGTGGACAGAGCAGAAACAACACGGCTTTGGTATTCTGAGGTGCTTGCTGTCTACCCAGCCCCCCTCACTGGGCTGGCAGGCATGGCATGAGAAACACCCCTCCCCATGTCTCACGAGAACGGGGTCCCTGACGCCACAGGGGCCCCTGGCACAATTTAGAACTGAGCAAGCTGCAGCTGCAATTCTTACGTAGACTTCTGTTCTTCTGCTAAGTCAACAGATGTTAGTTCTTTTTTGCCTGCCGGTTCAAACTCAGGGCCTGGGTGCTGTCCCTGGCATTTCCTGCTCAAGGCTGGTACTCTACACTGGGCCACAGCTCTACTTTTGGCTTTTTGGTGGGTTAGAGATGAGGGTCTTGGTCTGCCCAGGCTGGCTTCAGACTGAGATCCTCAGATCTGAGCCTGGGGAGTAACGGGGATCATAGGGGTGAGCCACCGGCTTCTCAACCAAGCCTCGGAGCTTGCACAAACCTTTCAGGGTGGACTTCTCTGACACACCCTAGAAAGCATCTTCACTGGGCCCAGAGCAAGCTTGGTCTGGACAGGCACCAACCCCCTCGTCAATAAGGCCTACAGGTACTGGGAGCTTACCCGGTCGCCTTTCATTCCCGGGAGGCCTGGGGGCCCAGGCAAGCCGGGGAGGCCCGGGCGGCCCAGGGGGCCCTGGAAAACAAACAGAGCCCCAAGTCAGGGTCTCCACAACACAGAGCACAGCCAAACTTGTGTACTGCATGTCACATGACTCACCTCCACATGCACACTGCACGTCCATGGTTAGCATTGCACAATTTGCGAGTATACCACACATCACATGGCTGTCACATATGCGCCATGTATCACACAACTTTCACACATGCACCACACAGCTAAACTTCACACATGTACTGTGAGTCACATGGTTAACACATCCTCCATGGTACCAAAGACACAGTTTTGAAATTCCACGTTTACATTTTCACACATGGATCAAGCGACCAAAATAAAAGGCCACTGACTAAATAGCCTTTTGTTAATTAGTTTTCTCTCCTGCTTTTCTTTGTTTATTTAGTGCTGGTATTGGGGCTTGAACTCTGGGCCTGGGTGCTGTCCCTGAGCTTTTTTACTCAAGGCTGGCACTCTACCACTTGAGCCACAGCGCTACTTCTAGCTCTTTGGTAGTAATTGGAGATAAGATTCTCACAGATTTCTCTGCCCAAGCTGGCTTTGAATCTCAGTCTTCACATCTCAGCCTCCTGAATAGCTGGGATTATAGGTATCAAGCACTGGTGCCTGGTTCATATTTGTTCTTAAAAAGGTACTCTTAAAAAACTGTTAAAAAATATTTTCCCGAAAGCAGATTGGAGCCTTACTTACCAGTTTGCCAGGCAGGCCTGGGGACCCTGCCGGTCCTGTCTCTCCTCTGCTGCCCTGTGAAGCCACACACATTACTATTAGCTAGCTGCCCAAATCAAATGTTTAAGCACTATGTGAATAAATAACATTCAATCTGTATTTTTATTTATTTAGATATAAAAGTCATCAAAATATTCTCCCTTCAACTGAGGGCAGAGGCGTCTGACACGGCAGGGAGTCACTTCCTGACCCTTCTGGTGCCTTATGTACAGAATGCAGCTCCACTCTGGACTCTGCATTCCTGCAGTGTTGAGACAGGTCTCAGATTGTGTGCGGGGTCTGGAGCACAGAGTCAACTTTCAGCCCTGCAGAACATGCTAAAGAAATGCCTGGCAAATGACCTTCTACCCCAGAAGAGCAAGAAAGAAGCACAGACAGAGATGTTTGCCTGAGAACCACTTCTGCAACTCCAAAAAGCCAGAGATTGTAGAAACTGATGAAGAAATTAGACTTCCTTTCACTTATTCTCACTCTAAACAGTTCTTAAAGAATTAAGTTCTAATGAGACATGCAACTCGTTATGAATATACATCAAGAGCAACATTTATTTTACTTTTTTACTTGAGAGCTGAGTTTGAAAGTGTTTGACATCCTAAACTGGTTTTAAAAAAAATTTTGAGAAAGACACATGCATTCATCAGCTTTGGCTTTTGAGAATTGCATAGAGTCTTATGCAGTCTGATAAAATACTCGTTTTATTTCCAACATGTTCAGCTCAACTGAACACTGAGATTATTAGCTAATAGTCACATTTCCTGGGAATATCTCAATGGCAGCGGCCACAAAAAACTTGTTAAATGACTGATAAACTTGCACAGCCCAGCAGCTGTGATGCTAAACTTACCCTCAGCCGGGACAGAAAGATAATTCTTCGCAGTGATTGATATCTGCAAATCCCTTTCTGACTGATAGCAATAGGATCAAAAGGAGCCAGAGTAAAGACAAACATCTGCTGTCAAACCCATAAGATCAGCCGGGTGCCTCATGCCTGTAATTCTAGCTACTCAGGAGGCTGAGATCTGAGGATAGGAGTTCAAAGCCAACTTGAGCAGGGAAAAGAATCCATGAGACTCTTATCTCCAATTAACCAGTAAAAAGTTTGTGATTCCAGTGGTAGAGTCCCAACCCTGAGCATAAAAGCCAAGTGAGAATGTAAGGCTGGATCAAGCCCTAGTACTGGCACAAACAAACTGTAATCACATGAAAGTACTTTTTTCAACCGGAAATAAGAGCAGAAAGTCATTGTGCCTCTTAAACATCTCGCTTCTGTCTCCTTTCACTGTAAAGAGGAATTCTATATACCTAAATAGCAGTCCTGCATGGTGTTGATCAGCACCAACACCAGCAGGTCTTCACCATCCACGATGAATGGGTGGCATGCACAGGCTTGGGGAGGACCACAGGGGAGGACGGGCAGTGAGCAGAGTTTGGGGAAAGAAATACTCACAGGAAGCCCCCGGGGTCCTCTGGGCCCCTCCTCTCCTGCAGGCCCCTGCTGGCCCTGGTCCAAGAACAAGAACAGAGGGAGCGTCAGTCAGCGTCACTTGGTGACATCCCCTGATGAGAAGGGAAGAGGGTGGCTTACCGGTTTTCCAGAATTCCCCAACAGGCCAGCCTTCCCTGGAGCTCCGGGGCTTCCCTGCGGGTGAAGTGAGCACTCAGAGCAGCCCTAGCCACCTGGCCTGGCCCACACCATGTATACGCCTGGTATATTTGAGTAGCCTTAATCATCTACCCTGTGGCAAGCTGGGAGAATGTAACTCTCTTCCTTCTGTTTTGTGTGTGAGTGTGTGCTTTCTTTCTTTTCATTTTTTTATTTTCTTTCTCTTTATTTTTTGGTAGAACTTTTTAATGAATGCCTCCACATCCTGTAAGTATTGTCTAAGAAGTATATTAAAGGTGATAGGTTAACATTTCTTTATTTAAAGGGATCCCTAGCTGGGCAGAGGTGGCTCATACCTGTAATCCTAGCTTCTCAGGAGGCTGAGATCTGAGGATCACAGTTCAAAGCCAGCCCAGGCAAGAAAGTCCAATTATCCACCAAATTAACCACCAAAACGCCAAAAGCAGAGCTGTGGCTCAAGGGTAGAATGATAGACTTGAGCAACAAAAGCTCAGAGATAGCACCGAGGTCCTAAGTTGAAACACACACACACACACACACACACACACACACACATGGGCACACACACAGGAATCCCTTTTAACTTGAAGATTTTTCTTTCTTCACAGTATTGGTTATATGGATGTTTACCATTTCCAGCATACTTCCTTGGAGCCCTTTTACTCTTATTGATACTGTTTTTAAAAAATGGAGTGGACACCAGGAAACAAAGGGATTGCTATGGAGAACACCTCACCACCCTGCTTCACAAACAGCGTGCTCTGGGAGAAGCCGATGCCGTCCACCTCACAGGCCTTAGTGGGACCCAGCGTGCTCAGGCGTGTACCCGTGGGCCAGTCCACACGCACCACTAGTGCCAGCTTTGCACAAGTATATGTTACCTATTCAATTCTAAAGCAAAGTTGCTTTTTCTTTCATTTTTTTTATGTGTTGTTTTTACTAGCTTACCTTTTGATGTATGTAAAATAAAGTAGTGGCTGATATAGACAAAATACCATCTCTTCAGCTAAAGCTAAATTATCTGAATAACGTCATAAGGCTCTATGGCATCATCTCTCCCTCACTTTAAATAGTAAAAAATAGTAAGCCTATGTTTTATTCTGGCAACGGATAACATTCTCACATAGGAAGTCTAATTTTCAAGTAGGAAAGGATTAGCATTTGAAGTTGTTTACTTTCGGTATTTCTCCTGGGGGTTAAATATAAAGTAAAAGGTAGAATGGAGATATTAAAAAGCATCAAGTGTGTTCTCAAAGGAAACATATCAGTTAAATTTACCTTTTCACCAGCAACACCCTTTGCACCAGGAATTCCAGGTACACCCTGAAAAAAGTGCACACAGAATCTGCTCTCAGTCACCTCCCCGAGATGCGCAGCCCACTGCCGCCAGAGCTCAGACAGCAGCGGCACGCTTAAATGCTAGCGTCAGGGAGCAGCACCTCATTCCTCAGCTCAGTCGGGTGTCCTGTGCCCACTGCGCACAGGGCATTGCGCATCTGTTATCTGGCTTGGTCAGATAACAAACCCTGAAGAGAATCCTACGTATGAGCTACAGTCACCTGTGAAAGATGAGTTTCCATGCTATGGTCTATCACCACGCTCGGGTCAGCAGTGGCCTTCTCAGGCAGAAGAACATTATACAGACAGCACATGGCTTGGGAACAGAGTACAAAAGGAGGAGCGATGAATGTGGTGGGCTTTGGAGTGGAAGAGAGAATGGCAGAAGGATGCCAGGCTCCGGATCTGGCACTCCACACTGCCTCTGATGCCATAAGAAGTACAGGTGCCAGCCAGGCGCCAGTGGCTCATGCCTGTAATCCTGTCTCCTAGAGGCTGAGATCTGAAGATCTTCGTTGGAAGCCAGCACATGCAGACAAAGCCTCCAGACTCTTATCTTCCACTAACTAGCAAAAAGCCAGCATGGGAGGCTCAACTGGTAGAGTGCCAACCATGAGCAAAAAGTGGAGCAAGAGTGTGAGACCCTGAGTTCAGGTCCCAGTGCCCCAACCCCCAAAAGTAAGTGCATGCGTCCAGCAAGGGCCAGTCCTTGTTATTACCAAACTTGTTAATTGGACACTTTTGCCTTCAAAGAGTCAAGAATACATGCCGTGAAACCCATTTGAGGTTTTAGTCACATGCATGCTAAAAACATCACTTTGAGTGTGCTATACTTCAGAGAACCCATACTCTCTCATGAAAGGCCAAACAGTATGAGGAGACCCCCAAATACAAATAATGCTTTTGTTTAGAATGGTTAGAGAAGTTGAAAACTCTTCGGAGAAATAATAATACAAAAGTATACACTAAACTAAAAGTAAAGCATCATGCTGTCTCAAAAGTCACCACACACGGTCACGTGTCTCCCTCTGAATTCAGCGTGACGCTGCGGTGAGCAGATACACAGGCAGGCACTCACCGGTAGTCCCTGGAGACCCGCGTCCCCCGGAGGCCCAGGCTTCCCCGGCTCGCCCTAGGAGACAGCATCATAGCCTCAGCTCATGTACGCTTCTGAGAAACAGTCTTCATCACAGCAGTGAACCTACATAAACCTCTGCCTTCCTTTTAGGAGTCCAGCACTTCTAAGTAAAAAGATTTTTCCAACAGCTGACCTTATATGTGCTTGTAAAGTGTTACTTAATTTAAGGGGTGCGTGGGCTAGGACACAGGGCATCAACTTAGCCAAACACGCCATCTCCCTCCGCCCACTTTCGTCAAACGGGCCACTTTACTAAGTTCCTAAAAGCAACCAGATGAAAAATCCATGTCTGACACTTGATTTGAAAATTAAAGGTCTAGACAAACCTTCTGGAATGCTGTAATGGAAATGCTGTGTTCAGCTGACCGGGGCACAGACAGCCCCATTCCTCCCCATAGTCACACAGATACCCAAAGTGACACAGTCTACCCGAAGTCACACAGCTACTCGAAGTGACTCGGACACCCAAAGTCAGACAGACACCCAAAGTGATGTGGACACCCACCTTTGTTCCTGGCATTCCAGGGATCCCATCTCGGCCATCCACACCCGGCAAGCCCTAAAGACACACGAAGAGGTACATGGTCTTAGAAATACAAGCCTTACTCTTCTTCCCTACTGCATAGGCTAAAGGTTTATTCCGAGCCAATCACCCGGTCAGGACCTACCGCGTCCCCTTTGGGTCCTGGGAGTCCGTGCAGTCCCCGAGGGCCTTGTCCTCCCTGTGGGCAGAGGAGAGAACAGACAAGACTGTGCTGTGCAGGCCATGTCCTGGGAGGAGAATGCCAGCACCCTGCTTGGGTCAACTGAGCTCACCCTGTCTCCCTTGGGCCCGGCTTCACCCAGAGGTCCTCGCTGCCCTTGGTCTCCCTGTGTGAAAACATGGGCAAACATTATTTACTGTTGTCTTTTCAAAATTAGAAAACATCACTCATGTTATTCAAACATTGTTCTGTCATTGACTTCAATCTACTGTAGATGCCTAAGTTCAAGAACCCTGTTTATAATAAGGCCTTGAAAACTGACATTGCCAGCCAAGTGCCAGTGGTTCATGCCTGTAATCCTAGCTCCTCAGAAGGCTGACAGGAAAGACTATGAACCACTTACCTCCAATTAACCACCAAAAAGCTGGAAGTAGAGCTGTGGCTCCAGAGGTAGAGCGCCAGCCTTCAGTGAAAACACTCAGGGATAGCGCCAGGCCCTGAGTTCAAGCCCAGGACACAAAAGAGTTGGTATTGCCATCAGGACTGTTTTCATTTGAAATGCACAATGGATGAAGGAAGTTCCACACTACAGCCAGCAATTAGAACCCTGCATATAAGCAATCAGTTTGCATCTAAATACAAGCTAATCCTGTGCACTGTGACTGTGATCTAGGTTCCAATTTGTCACCAGTTATTTAATTCCCATCAGTAATAATGATTTCTGTCCCAGCTACCAGGCTCCTGTTACATCTGATTCAAGCAGCCTCACAGAGGAGTACCTGTGACATAGCTTTTCTGAATGGCCTGACCACCCCTATCCTTGGCTGATTCAGATCAAAGTGCTCAGCTTGGCATTGCACATTCTTCTTTAGAATATGGTTCTCCCTGTCTCCTCAGTCTCAGCTCTAGGAAGTCCCTGGCTCTAGGAAGCAGTGGCATGTGTATGATACTTTATGAAGCATATTCAGTCCATCCCCTCCTGCCTACCAACCCAGATTGGCTCTCCAAACCAACCTTCTCTTAAGTCCTCTTGCATGGACAGGTGGTTCATATGCTCTAGCCTTTGATTGATTGATTGATTGATTGTGTGTGTGTGTGTGTGTGTGTGTGTGTGTGTGTGTGTGTGCTGATTCTGACCTCTGGGCTTCATGCTATTGCTTTATATTTTCCACTCATAGTTAGCACTCTAATACTTGAGTCATGCCTCCTGTTCCAGTTTTTTGTGGGTTAGTTGGAGCTACAAGTTTTGAGGGGTCATCTGCTGCAGCTGGCTCTGAATCACCATCTTCAGGTCTCGAGCTCCTGAGTGGCCAGGATTATAGGCATGAGCCACCAGTGTCCAGATCTAAGTACTAGATTTTGTAGTTTATCAGTTACACTGGGCTACAGGACCTTGATAGTGAGAAATTCTGTTTATAGCTTTCCTACTTTTTCTGTGTGATTCCTAATGGATCAGGGTTTTATCTATTTACTCCTGAAAGAGGCTTGAGGCATCCATACATATGATCATCAAAGTATGGGAGAATTAGCTCAAAAACCACAGTAGCAGAAAGTTAGAACAACCCAGACCATGAGTCAGGCCGCCTGATGTCCGAGCAAAAAGGACAGCATAGAAAACAGAAATATTTCATTGAAATACTTAAATACCTAAGATGAAGATTTAAATGATGCTTACTCTATAAAAATATCAAATTGACACTGGCACCAGTAGCTCACTCCAGTAATCCCAGTTACATTGGAGGTTGAGAGCTGAAGACTGCAGTTCCAAGCCAGCCTGGGCAGGAAAACCCATGAGTCTCTTTAACCACTGAAAACTTGCAAGTGGAGCCATGGCTCAAGAGGTAAAGCACCAGCAAACTCAGCTCAGGGATAGTGCCCCGAGTTCGCCCCAAGACAGGCACACATACTTACAAAATCACATTGGAGGACTGTATCTCTGTGCTCAAAGGAAGATCATAAGTTTTAAATAAATACAATAACTTTTGACTGTGTTCCCATTCTTAATTATTCACATGCACATGCTATTTGTGCATACACACAAATATATGTATTACAATCATCTACTATTGCTGTAAGCATGTGAATACAGACCCCCACTTACCGGTGCCCCAGGGATACCCTGTGGCCCAGGCTCCCCATCCAAGCCCCGAGCACCCTGCAGAAAACAAGACAAAGAAGTCAAACTGACATTGGTCACGTTTGTTTAATGAGATATGTCACATATGCTAAATAACAGAACCATTTTCTTAAGGAAATGAGACAGCCAGATAACAAGAGAGTGTGTGTTTTAATACAGAGTGCATCAGTGAGCCCCTTGACTATCTAATCAGGTGTGAAACCTAGTTGACATCTGCTCATCTCACCCACAGTACCTCAGTGACCTCACTCACACCATGCTGGGTATTTTAAGTTAATATTGCATCTCAACCACAAGATCTAAGAACGCTGGTGCTTACTGGGGCCTGGCGGTCACCTTCTGGGTCTTCAGATGGCTGTGGGGCTTCACCAGTGGTGAAGCCTCATCCTACCCCCACGGGCACCTGGACAGTGCCGTGGGAGGGAATCCCAGGACTCGGGGCCTATCCAGATCTCTGAAAAGTTAACCCGTGTCATCCAAAAAAGCAAACTCTTAGGAGCCCCCTCTCCTCCTCCTGGCTCAGGCTACGTGTGTGGATGTGCAGTGATGACAAGACTTCTCCTGAGCTTCAATCAGCTGCTGACGTGAAAATGGCCTCTGTCTGACTATCTTATTTTCACTATAACAATCAAATGTGATTTCAAAGCAAAAAACTGTGTTGGGTATTTTCTCAAAATGTTCTTTGACAAAATGTAACCTCATCTTGAAAGTGAATAAGATATCAGCAAAGTAAGTGAATCACATATGACGATGGGAGAGAGCGGGGCTGGGAACTGTGAAGCAGTCGGTGCATTCGATCACCATCCCGTGGGAGACCCGTCTGTCATAAGAATTAAAACACAGAAAGCTCTGGATAGCAAGTTCAGACAGAACTACAGGCAAATCATGAGAGGAGCAAAAGGACCACAGAGCCTTGGAAGTGTTCATTCCTGAGCATTAGAGCTGAGCAGGCATTCCAGTCACCAGAGGAGAGGGTTGTAAGATCCAACAAAGAACTTGCATTCATCATTCGCCTTGAATTAGAGGAGTGAGCCCAGCTTGTGCATGATGGAAACGGCTTTAATGGTCTCAGACAGCCCCCTCTGCCTGCCTGCCATCTCAGCACACAGTGAATGAGTGAATGAACAAAAGGCAGGCAGGCAAGGGGGCGGTCAAGCGGGAGGGAGGGAGGGAGGGAAGGAAGGAAGGAAGGGAGGGAGGAAGGGACAGAAGGAGGGAGAAAAACAGAAAAAAAGAGAGAGAAAGAGAAAGGAAGGAAGGAAGGAAGGAAAGGAGGGAGGGAGGGAGGGAAGGAGGGAGGGAAGGAGGGAAGGAAGGAAGGAAGGAAGGAAAGAAGGTTGGTTATTTTAAGTGGCCTAATCTTAATCTTAAAATGCTTAATACCCGGTGCTATGACAGCATTATCATCACCATCTTACCTTTTCTCCTTTGTCTCCAACAATGCCAGTGATGCCTCTCAAGCCTTGCATTCCCTGAAACGTAAATGAAGAGTCTGTTATTTCATTTACAGTGTCCACTTCTGAAAGTTTACGTTCTATCACAGAAGCTAATCTGGGCATTCGTTTTGATTTTTAATCACCAAGAGTAAGACTATGACTGGGCCTGGTGGCTCCTGTCTGCCCTCCCAGCTACTCAGCAGGCAGCGCTGGGAGCCTGCCTCGGGAGCCTGCCCTGGGCAAAAAGTACAACTGTTTGAAAAGCAAACTGAAGCTAGAATGGCTGGGGTGTGAGCTAGGAGCTAGTATTTTAGCATGGGATCCTGAGTTCCAACCACAAATACCAGCAAAAAATAAAAATTAGAAAATGGTAACACTAAGAAATAGTCATTCTCTAGCCAATTTTTTCTGGTTAGTAAAGAAAAAAATCCAAGAATTCTAGTGGTGAATTATACTTTTATAAAATTTGGTAGGCTTACCCAAACCTTATGCCAATTGAGTTGGCACAATTACCAATGTCAGAGCCTATAAAATTAAAAAAAAGATGGTTCAGAGCTAGACACTGGTGGTTCATACCTGTGATCCTAGCAACTCAGGAGGCTGAGACCTGGAGGACTGTGGTTTGAAGCCAACCAGGGTTGAAAAGTCTGTGAGACTCCATTCACAGACTAGCCAGCAAAAAGCTGGGCTGGAGGTATGGCTCAAGTGGGAGAGCACCAGCCACGCAAGCAAACTTCACACCCTGAGTTCACACTGCAATCCCATAAAAAAAAAATCATGCATCTTTTACATTAGCCACCCCTCTCTTCCATGTGTGAAATAAGCATCCAACTCTTAGCAAAGTGCCAATCTGCACACCTCTTTGAACCCTGTTAAAAGCTTGTCCATTGAGGATGTGCAGTGTAAGCAGCACCACACTGCAGCTTAAGAGATTCGCTCTTCATGGGAAGACATGGCTCGTTGGGACCAGAGCTCACACCTGTAATCCTAGCTACTCAAGACACTGAGATCTGAGGACCGCAGTTTGAAGCCAGCCTGGGCAGAGGTTCATGAGACTTATCTCTAATTAACCAGCAAAAAGCTGAATGTAGAGGCCTGGTTCAAAGTGGTAGATCACCAGCCCTGAGCAAAAAGCTAGGCAAGAGAGAAAAGCTCTGAGTTCAAGCCTCAGGACTGACACACACAAACACAAGAAGACATGGTTAGGATCAAGTGGCACTGTGGTAGGTGTAATGCTCACACACTGGACCAAGTTGCATTAACCCGGTGCTCATACGCCCACGCCAGGCAGGATGCACTCTGCTTCCATCATCCCATGTAAAAGCACTATGGTATTGAATAAATACACCCTCCTGTGCTCACCATTTGCTTTCCACTCGCCTGGCTCTATATCAGCTATATGGAGAAGGTTTTATTTGCTAAAAAGATGCTCATATGTATAATGGGGACCTTTTTCTTATTTCAAAAAAAAAAACAATTATCTCCCAAAGACACGTTGGTGAGAAAACAGAGAATATCACGTTCAGATTATTATTTCAAATGCTATCTTGAAGTTACTCGGCGTCGTTTTTCGCACATTTGTACATTGTGGATGAATAGTTTTAAAAGCACATTACTGGAGGGCCTTGAGCGCCAACTTCTCCCAGTTCTCCCTGGTCGCCTTCTTCACCCTGAAAAACACCACCAGTGAGTACAGAAAGAGGCCTGGTCTCTCTACTAACCATGTACATCCACTTGACATCCCAGGATTATTCTACTACACTCTCTTACATCAGTTTTGTGGGTAATCCATATTCATCACAGAATCTCAGATACCCTGAGAATACTAACAAATAAAAGCCACTCAAATCCCACCATTCTCCCATAGGTGAACAGCACAAAGCTGCTCAATAATCGTAACTTTAAAACAATAGACGTGGAAGGAGCAATTCATTATCATTTTTAGCAACAGCTGTTTGAATGAATAAACGCTGGTCTATAATGTTGCCAGCCCTGTACCTTATTTATCAAAGTTTCAGTGTCCATTTCTCCATCCATAAGCAAGTTTAAAATGTTCCTAATCAATTTACAGAATAAATTCAGGGCAAAATTAAGAGACTGAATGCAACCTTCCCGCCTCCAGGCTTTGCTCCATCATCGGCCTCCAGCTTGGGGTTAGTCCACCTGTGAGGTGCCCCGCTCATTCCTCAATGACCTGCTCCGTCCATCCCCTTCCCTCCCTTCCCAAAGACACCATTTAAAGCTTGACATGACACAAACTGTGAGACAATCTGAAGGAATGTCAGATTGTTACATTAAATGAAAAAAAATATGGCCATTTCACAACAGTTTCAAAATCAGTTCCCCACTGAAGACAATCCCGGTTTTGGATGACAGATGACTGGCTGTACTGTCAGGGCAGGTTCAGGGCAGGACGGAGCGTACTTGGTGCCCAAAAGAAGCAAAACAGATGCCGAGGCCAGGAAAGGACCGAAGACCACTGTGAGCTGGACTGGCTCTGCAGAGCTCCTCACCAGCACATGTAACTTAGGTTCATTCCATGCTTATCTTTATATATACTATATAATATATATTTATATATGTCATATTTAATGTGCCCAGTCCCCTGGGGTTGGACATGCATTCTTCAAGCCTGTGTTCCCAGCACTTTGCATAAACCATGGCATACATAAACCTGGTAAAATATTTTTCGTATCTTCAAAATTACAAATTTTAAGATTCAATTGGGGAATAGGTATGTGGAGACATTTCCAAAGTACACAGTATTTTTCCTGTCTTACTCCAATTTAACATCAGAAACCCAGTGTTGCCTTCTAGATAAGTAAACCGCTTCAATTATTCACAGACTAAGTAACAAAAGACTTAAAAAATAATGCCCAAACTGTAATACTGTACAGAAAATTGGACTATTTATCCTGATTATGTTATTCAACAGATTAATTTTAGGCAAGGAGTTAAAAGGATACTAATGATTAATGACATTCATGAACTGCCTAAACAACTCTTCATTTCTCAAGAAAAAGACCTCACAGCAAGCATTTCTTGAAAGAGAATAAAATATAAAAGATCATACTTCATTACTCCCTATAATAATTCCTTATAGTTATAATTCCAGTGACTACCACTTCCTGATCACAATTTAACAGTTACTTTCCTTACCTTGTGTCCTTGTCTTCCTGGTTCTCCAATTTCCCCTTTGGCCCCTTTATGACCCTGAAAATACAAAAATCAATAGGTAAAATCATATGAGGCTTGGCACCAAAAGTAGTCAGAAGGTTCATAGCCTGTCATCCTACCTACTCAGGAGGCTCAGCTCTGAGGATCTTGGTTGAGAGCCAGCCCGGGCACTCGACTCTTATCCACAATTAACCAGCAAAAAAAATCCAGAAGTGCAGCCCGGATACCCCACAATAGATGAGTGGATCCCCCCAAAAATATGGTGCCTATACACAATGGAATTTTACAGGACCACTATAAAGAATAACATTACATCATTTGCAGGGAAATGGATGAACCTGGGAAAAAAATCATGTTAATGAGGTAAGCCAAGCTCAGAGACACAAATGACCTGTTTTCTCTCATGTGGAGGCTAGATCTAAAATACACCGGACATGTAAATTATTCAGGACTCTAGCCATTGACACACAGTGAGACCAAAGGAGGATGCTCTTAGGGGAGGAACACAAAGGCACAATGCCTGTGGCCATCTGGTCATATATAATAATATATATTGAAATGAACTCCAGGAAATGGAAACAAGAAGTATTTTTTTCTTTATTGTTTTTCTTTTCTTTTGGTCTTGTTTGTTCATTTCTCTGTCTTTGGGAGGGTAAGGAGGACACAGAAATGGAGGATAAAGGGTGAACAGATGCACCTGAAGCACTCACTAGACACTATGTGGAAAAAATGACTATACAACTTGTGGGTGGGGTGGAAGGGAAAAACTGGGAGAGAGTGAGGGAAAGGGTGACATTGTCCAAAAAGAAATGTAGTACTTGCTTGACTTATGAAACTGTAACCCCTCTAATCATCCCATAATAGAGATTTTTTAATATTTAAAAAAGAAAAAAATAAGCCAGCTGGACACTGGTGGCTCAGGCCTGTAGTCCTAGTTACTCAGGAGGCCAAGATTTAAGGGCAGCGGTTTAAAGGTCGTGAGACTCTTAACTCCAAGAGACTACTCAGAAAAAGCTGGAAGTGGAGCTGTGGCTCAAGTGGTAGAGCGCTTGCCTTGAGTAAAAGAAGCTCAGGGATAGTGCCCAAGCCTTGAGTTCATGCCCCAAGACCAGAAACAAACAAAAAAAGGCCAGAAATAGAGCCATGGCTCAAATGACAGACTGTCAGTGCGTGTGCATGTGCGTGCGCATACAGTATGCCACTCTGCTGCCTTAAATATCCTTATGAGCATCATGTGTATTACACAGATGTTGTATATAATAGATACCAGCTTTAGTTATTTGAAAACCCTGTTCTAGACTGCTCTCACTCCATCAACCAGCTCAGCAGCATGATCTGTAGGTCTGCCTCCTCCTGCTGAGATCCCTCTTTCCCAGGCTTGCTCCCTCCAAAGCTGGCTAAGAGCCCAGAATCTTCTGCACCCAGAGATTTCTGGAAGCCACAGTCCCGATCTCACTGTCTCCTGCTCTCTGGAGCTGCTCTGAACCCTCCTCCTTATCCTGCTCCTTTCTAAAAGTGAAGGAAAAGCTAGGGTCTAAGTGGGACTCTCAGATGCACAGCTTTTGGTCTCTTTTTGTGCCCAATGTTGAACTTAGGGGTTAATCTTTCCTGTCAAAGTAGTTGTTTGGCCTAAGCACCATTATTTTAAGGGTGGGTTCCATCTTAATTAAACCGAAACTAAGATTCAGAGATAACAGAATGAAAACCATTGATCTCCAAGGTTTAGCATTTATTCTTTTGACTTTATGAAATATTTTGAAGTAATTATGATGGCAGATTGAGAGAAAAATATAGGAAAGTCAAATCTTTCTGCTTATATTATATAGTTTTTCTACTTTAAATCTTAATGAGTCTCAAATAGATGATATACAAACTGTTCCCTACTCCCATGGCTCTTTCTCCCTATGAGGTCCACTTGTGACCCTTGATTTTGTATTGAGTCTCAATCGTTGATTTTGTATTGAGTCTCAATCGTTGTGTGTGTTTGCTTGCACACTCATGTACATACATGTGCACAAATACCAACACTGGGATTAAACTCAAGGTTGGGCACCGTGTCTCAGATTTTTCGCTCAAGGCTGATACTCTACTGCTTGAACTACAGCCCCACTTCTAGATTTTTTTTTATGGTTAATTGTAGGTAAGAGTCTCAGACTTTCCTGCCAGGACTAGCTCTGAACTATGATCCTCACTTCTCAGCCTCCTGAGTAGCTAGGATTATAGATTTGAGCCACCAGCACCAGCAAATCCAGTCTATTTTTGGCATCTCTTCCCTGAACTAAAGACACAACTATAATTAAGCACCTGGGTCTCTAGAGCACCTGTCAGGAAGAGCAGCCTGCATTTCCACGTTGAATCCCCACTACAGACTAAGTAAACTCAGACTTTACCAGGGGGTCTGTACAACAAGTACGCCAGTGTTTGAAGTAAAGGCTCCATTTCCACACTTTGGAAAATAAAATAGTGAGATTGTTCTCTTACCCTCATGCCTGGTAGGCCTGGATATCCGGAGCGAGCTGGTGGGCAGGAATTGGGACACTGCCGCAGAGAGAGAGAGAGAGAGAGAAAGAGAGAGAGAGAGAAGGGGGGATAATCTAGATTCATACTTTACAACAAGGTGGATTTTTCTAAAAGATTCAACATATTGAACCACAATGTACTATTGACATTGAATAACTGAAAATGTCCTTTTCCTTTATAAAATTTTACTTTTATGCTCAAATATTCTAGTTGCAGGAAAAATGTTGACAACACAGCAAACACATTCCATGTCAACCATCTATATTTAATAACTGTTAACATTTTGCCACATTGATCTTAAATCCAATGATTAAGGATATGAAATGTTAGCTGGATTCAGGTGTCTCTCTCCTGTAATCACAGTTACTCAGGAGGCTGAGATCTGAGACATCGAGGTTCAAAGCCAGCCCAGGCAGGAAAGTCCATGATACTCTTATTTCCAATTAACCACCAAAATCCCAGAAGCAAAGCTGTGGCTCCGGTGGTTGAGGACCAGCCTTTAACACAAAAAGCTATGGGACAGCACTAAGACCCTAAGGCCCCAAGGCCCTGCATTCAAACCCCAGTACTAACACACACACACACACACACACACACACACACACACACACACACACACACACACACAAGTGTGCCACAGCCGTAATACTGCCTAGTCCATCTCCCTCCACTTCCCTTACTAAATGGCCAAAATGGCACATATTACGGCAGCCATCATCATTGCACAAGTGGTCTGTATATAAATCAATGCCTAAAACTGGGTGCTTTAATGATATCACATCTTAGGCATGAAGTCTACAGAAGAACAAAACATTGCAATAATGAAAATCTGCTATAGCCTGACTGGGAATAAGCCACAGTATCCTCTTGCTTCAAACTGTTCTGACATTTCAGGAAAAGTAAAATGCAGAAGCACAAAACATTTCAATGACAGTTCATCTGACAACTAATGGCCTCTGAATTAAAACTATATTTTCTTCAAAGAAAAATATCTTACCAGTGGATCTCCATCATGAAATCCAATTGTTCCCTAAAGCAAATAAAATAGGAAAGTTAGGACTATAAATAATTAACTCAATCCTATTACTATAAATCCCCTGAGCAATACTGTAATAAATACATCTGTTTCATAAAATGCAAGGGAGAACTAGCAGCATACGATATGCTGATATGCTGAGGACTGGACTCAGGATCCCTACTGCAAACTCCTCAACTGCAGTAATGATTTCTTCAGGGAGATAAGATGAGAGGCAGAGCAGAAAAACAGAGAGATTGCTCAGGTCCAAATTAAAACACAGATTATCTCCATATTTTAATTCCTATATTTTAAATTTGTTAGTATGAAGTCTTAGTAAAAACTAGTTCTTTCAAAACTTCTTCTTTTATATGAGCATTTAGGAAATCTCACGGGTCAAAGACTTCAAAAGTAGTGAGTAAAACTTGCTCTGTGAAAAATCACTTTTCCCTTGATTGTGTTCCCTCTGCTTTTCTGCCCCTAAGAGGAAAAACGGTGCTCTGATGGCATGAAAAACTTGGTAGCCATTTCAGAAGTGCAGGACAATGGCCCAGTGAATATGCACTTCCATTTTTGTTTCTTACAGTTCTTCAATCCCCACACTCGGAGCAAAGAGAAAATCAAGCTGCAATAACTTACGCTGGGCCCTGGAGGGCCGGGGGGCCCCGGGGGTCCTCTCTTCCCAGGGTCACCCTAAAATCATCAGAAAATTGAGATACAGTGGTTTCACAAAGCTCAAACACAAAACAGTAAACCACAAAGGCATGTGAAAATGTATTACTCAAAACCCCTACAGAGCTCAGTCATGCATAAAACCTGCCACCAAGGTCCAATTTAGTTCCATAAAACCAAATAATAGAGGCCTAAGATCATCAAAGCATAAAATAAAACTATGGGAGATTCAGGGGAAAAAGTAAAACCACTTTTGTTTTCTATATGACAATTAATCTGCTCTGAAAACAAACTGGAATTCCTTTGTGTTTCCCTAGTTGACTGACAAGGAACTAGAGCAGTCCATCCTGCTAATGCCATCAGATGACTGGAGCAGAGAGGAGTGCTCAGCCAGGCTGAAGCTGGGGCAGGGGTGGGGCGGCAGGCCTCTGCGGGGCCTGAGTCTTGTAGCTGAGGCTCATAGGAGCTCCAGCCAGGCTGAAGCTGAGAGGGGGGTAGCAGGCCTCTGCCGGACCTGAGTCTTGCTCTGAGTCTTGTAGCTGATGCCCATCTAGTCCCTCACTTCGCCTGTCACTGGATTCTTGCAATGGAAATAAATGCAAAGAAGGCTAAATTCAAATAAGCTGTTCAGATAACAATAGATGCCAAGCCAGTTTGGCAGACTCTCAACTGTAACCCCAGCTACTCAGGAGGCTGAGATCTGAGGATCATGATTCAAAGCCAGTCTGGCCTCGGAAGCCTGTGAAAGCCCCAAAAAGATAGGAATGGAGCTGTGGTTCAAACGGCCAAGCACCAGCCCTGAATAAAAAAGCTAAAACACAGCACCCAGGCCTTGAGTTCAGTCCTTAGTACTGGTACAAATAAGTGGGTTTATTCTAAACATTTAATGTTCATGCTCATTAGTAATATTACTCTTGTCTACATGTTTTCCTTCTTGATGTTATGCCAATAAAAGCAAGAAACATAATTACTTTAAATATACAATCATTTCATATTTTTTTGCTCCGTAAGTGAATTTGCAAATAAAAAGTTCATGTAGAAAAACAAGAAAGGTGCTGGGTTCAGTGTGTGGTTCAAGTGGTAGAGCACCTACCTAACAAGTACAATGCCCTGAGTTCAATCCCAATGTGGTCAAAACAACAACAAAAATAGGGTATATAATATGGCACTCTTTCCCTAAATGAGTTTTCAATGATCTATCTTCTCATAACATCAGTACTTCAACTTTTAGGATATGTGTGCAGAATATCTCCATGAAGCCCTTTTGCCAGAAAGAGCTCTGTGAAGTTGACCTCATTCATGTTTAAGTGTTTAAGTTAAACTTTAATAATCTACACATGAAAATGAATAGGCTACTTTTTATATCATGTGGGAAATCTCACATAAAGCCTCTGGACCCCAATCCTAGCTGAGAGTCTAGTAAAAGGGTTCACCCCTTACTTGGGGAAAATAGTCTATCTGAAAACTTGCACAAACAAAAGAAACAAAAAACAAACCACACATTAAATTCTCTTGGTAGCATTTTCATCCCATCAATATGCTGAGCTGGAATAAAATTCACCTGTCATCTTTGGAGCTTCAGGCAGAAGCGTGGAGTGAGGATGATTGACTCTCTGTGGTAATATTGTTAGCAAGTCAGCAAAGACCTAGCACAGGGCAGCGGGTACTCACACTGGGTCCAGCACGGCCGAGTTCTCCGGGGAGGCCCGATGTCCCAGGAGGGCCCTGTGGGCAAAGCAACAGGTGACTCCTAGCACTGGCAGAACTGAGAATCTGTGCCAGAGCTGGCTCCCAATGAAGCACTAACATCTGAGAAAACTCTAATGACAAAAAGAGCAGAAATCTCCTACATTTGTAAATATTTTCTTTAGCAGAAGAATAGGGGATGATCGTGAGCAGCTACCTAAGGTCACTTAGAAAACCCTATACACTTCACTGGTGGGAGTGGAAATAGCAAAGCCAGACCAGATTTAAGAAGTAGATCATTTTTTTTAACACATGGTATTTCCAGAACGATGATGTAATACGTACAGGGGGTCCAGGAATGCCACGGCCCTGAAAGAGTAAGATAAAATGTTCATGGTGAGCATATCAGACCCAAGTACAGATGCACATAGCTACATAAAACGTTCATGGCCAGCATATCAGACCCAAGTACAGATGCACACGGACGTGAGCCATGGAAAACCAGAAGGCCCTAACACTAAACATGCCATACTCATCCTAAGAAATGAAAAGGAGCAACTTGCCCTACTCCTAAGCTATGCTAAAGACTTCATGCGTGCAAAGAGAATCAAAGTGAAGAAGGCTTTGGTGCTGATCATCAGAGGGTTTATGCCATTCTAGGCAGATCACAACCAGACCATTGTAAATCTTTGTTTACAGTGTTTTATTGATTATATTATTAATTACAGTGGGCATAAAGAATCCTACACCTGAGACAATGTAGTTTTACAGGTTGTAATAAAAGAGGTTTAGAAATCTCCCTAAACATGCTATCGTCATAGAAAAGCAAAAAAAAAAAAAATACATTTCCATTTGACAGGTGGAGCTATATTTCTAGACACAAAATCTAGAATATTATTTTTAAAATCTAGTAGACATTAAAATAAAGTGCTGCAATCCTGAAGTCACCTACAATGAGATCCTAATTTGACTATGTTAAATATATTTTTTATTTATTTAGTGCCAGTACTGGGGCTTGAACTCAGGGACCAGATGCCGTCCTTTAGCTTTTTCACTCAAGGCTGGCACTCTACCACCTGAGCCACAGCTCTACATTTGGCTTCTTGCCCATTAACTGAAGAGTCTCACAGACTTTTCTGCCTGAGCTAGTTTTGAACCACAAACTCAGATCTAGGCCTCCTGAGTAGCTAGGATTCCAGGTGTGAGTGGCCAGCACCCAGCCTGTTTTTGTTTTGTTTTGTTATTTTTTGTTATCTTTAAGTAGTTGTACCAAGAGGTTTCAATTCCACATGTCAGTTTTTGGGTGCAATCATTGCACCTTGATCAATGTCACCCCGTCCACGTTCTCCACTCTCAATCTGCCCCAAGTTAAATTTGATTTTAAAGTTAGTCATTCTTCCCCCACTCCTTTACATTTCCTAACCCTTATCAACACCAGGCTAGCGGCAATCAGGGACTGAAGCCACATTCTGTTCATTTCCAAGCACAGAGCTAGTCTGTTACCCACTCTGAGAATGTGCTTGCTATGCTGAAAACTGAACCCTCGCTGGGTTTTCTACCTTCGAGTTCCAGTTTTAATTCCCCTTTGGGATTTCTTGTTATTCTTTCTCCTGCCCACATTGGCTACAATAGCATTTATTCACAGCTATTTGATATCATCTTCCTGCTAGCTTTCATTCCAGTCTTGCTTTCCTGCAATCTCCATAGTAAAGAATCACCCAGAATCCACACAGGGCCTGTGGTAGTGACACTGTTCTTTCTAGTTATTGAGACAACCAAAACAAGTTCTTCATAGTATGCTAGGCTTCTCAAAGTATTCTTTGAAACATTCCTCATGTGTACACATAGATCAGTTTGAGAAGCAAGTGTTATGACTGAATATAACAATTAATCATGTATTTCATTACTAGAGTTGGATGTTGGACAGATTTCTATATAATGTTGATATCTGAATTAAACAGAATATTTCACTGCTGAAAACAGGCAGCCAGTGCAGAAACTCACAGGTGCAATGAAGCAGTACACATTGGGGAAAAGGAGCAGAAACATACAGATGGATGACAAGAGCAAAAGAGAAATAAAGAGGAAAAGCAGAAAGGAAAAGTCATGCACAATGTAGGACTGGGTGGTGGTGGAAGACTAGTCTACCAATTAGAGCGGCGACAATCTCTCACTGGTTGAAATTACACTTGTGATAAACCCACTTGTGAAGACCGCTGTGAAGCATGGTCTGACCATTCGTAGTTAGGCCTGCCGATTTTATGCAAGGAATGTTTTCTAGAAATGAGGTAGAGAGGATGTCATTTACAGAGAAATACTACCAGCAAATAGAAATATGCACTTCATACCATACATTCAAATATCTCTAAGATTTTTCCACTCATAATAGGAACATTGACCACTTCCTTCTGTCTTAAGTAGAACTCTGCATTAACTGTTGCTGACAGCATATGTCAGAATTTTACCTAAGAATAGGAGGCTTCCACTTATGTGGTTTTGTAGCTACTTACAGGAAATCCTCGAGATCCAGGAATTCCAGGCTCTCCCTAAAAAATAAAGGGAGCTTCGTTGCACTTGGCTTTCATAGCACAAATATATCAACAGGCAACCTGCACAGATATTGAAACCAGTAAAACTCTCTATCTTGGTATTTTTAGACCCAAACTTTGCTGGAAAAAGTGTTTTATCTGGCTTGTAGTAGTTTAGTTGACTTGTATTGTTTATTTTAAAATATTTTAGCTTATTTGAAAACACTACAATAAGAGGATACTTCAGCATTTCATCCCAACTCACAATTAGACTGTGGCTCACTTACTTTTTGGCCTCTAGGTCCAACAGAGCCAGGAGATCCATCAGGTCCTGTTAGTCCCTGACAAAGCAAGATCTGATGTTAGAGCCACCATCGTACTCGTTGGCAGACTGCTGGGCAGAGCTTCTTCATTTTGTTGATTATCTACAGGATAGTTGCATTATGTATAATGCAAATATTTACAAAGTAATACTGCTCCATGCTCTTACTCAAAAGTAACATTTGGCATGAGATCTGCTTGCTGCTTATTTTCTATTTAAAAATTATAACATATTCCTAAATTTCTGGTAACTGTCCTTTGTCAGGAGGTTCAATAATCCCATATTGCCTTCTGTGTCTGCTTGGAGACAAAGCAATTACAATGCCCTAATCCCTAAGTCTATAATTATGATGTCCTAACCCCTAAATCTATTATTTATGGTCCATCAGTTTTGCATTTCTCTACATCAATTTTTCTGACGACTCCACAGAGTGGATCAAAGAAATCAGAAAAGTATTTTAAAATGATAGGTGCTGGAAATTTGCTGAAGACAAAAATTATTAAACCACATGCAAAGGAAATTTCAACAAACTGTCTTTGATTTTGTCTTTTGCCTAACTACAGCTCTGTAATCTGGGCACACCTGGACACAGGTGTTGAGCTCTGGGGAGGTGAAGGTCATCTCCACGTTTCAGCAAAGAGAACGCACAATGGGAGCACGCCTCACCCCTTGTGCAGGGCGCAAAAGTCAGAACCCTCGGCCCTCTAACTCCACCTGCCTGCCCTCCAGCGCCCATCCCTGCCCATGTTCTGCATGCAAGTAGCTCATCTTCTTCCACGGTGACTGGGTTGACCAATAATGATAACGGGCAATAGCTACTCCAATAATGGCTGGACCACCCGGAGGCCACGTCCAGCAATAAATCATCCATAGGGTGTGGTGAGTTGGGTCTGTTACTGGAACGTTCTCTGAATTAAGCTGAGGATGGACTGTGGTATTGGCAGCACAGTGGCACCAACCCTGTGGGAAAGGCAGCCCCTTGGGACACGGTGGTCTCCATGTCTGCATCCGGTCTAGCCAGCTGCCCAGCACACAGCACGCTCAAAACCAGACACTGAATAGGATGAGCATAGCTGGCCTTTGCGGTGTTCGAGAAGTCGGGGTGTCACTCAGCACCTGTATTTTGGGCTCAGATCCTGACTGCTATGGAGTGGCTGTGCAGCTCTGGGCAGGATGTGTGACCCTGAGCTTGAGCCTTCCCATTCCCACACAAAACCTCAGCACTGTCCTTCTCCATAACATTACCAAAGTACAAGCTTCACAAACAGCCAAATAACAGAAGACAAAGAAAGTGGAAGTTTAAGGTCTTTGAGTTCACCACTAAGGAAGCAATTTGGAAGCTTGTCAATTTGCTTGGTTTCCTTATAGCCAGACATAAACCCAAGAACCTGTGGTCTAGTTTCTATTTCATTATTCTCAAAATGTCCATTCTTAATTACAGTTAAAAAAAAGTTTTAGGGCTGGGAAGTTGGCTTAGTGGTAGAGCGCTTGCCTTGCATGTCTGAGGCCCTGGGTTCGATTCTTTAGCACCATATAAGCAAAAAGAAAAAAGCCGGAAGTGGTGCTGTGGCTCAAGTGGTAGAGCGCTAGCCTTGAGCTGAAGAGCTGAGGGACAGCACTCAGGCCCAGAGTTCAGGCCCCACGACCGGACCCCCCCCTCCAAAAAAAAAGTTTTAAATGTTAAATCAACCAAAGAGTAGAAGAAGAAAATTGTAAGTTCCAGAAGTCCTGGCAACCCAAAAGTTGCCATCTATAAAACACACCAATAATTACAATGATAAAATAAAATTGTTTATAAATGATTAATAGACACTGACTTATCACTATCATGATTAATATAAAAATCATTGTCATCACTGTCCTTCCTGTTTTCTCCAATTGTTCACCTATTAAGAACCTCAACTTTATCTGCATGAGGCAGACCTGAAGAGACTGAACAAAAAAAATTGACAGAATAGGTTTTATTTTGCTAGCTTAGCCACCCAATAATTTGGGGTTCCTGAGTAAACCACTGTTCTATATTATTATTCAGTTTCCTTATGTGTGGGAAACAATATTAGACCAATAGCCTTTACAGGTTATTTAAGTCTAAAGGAAATAATATTGTAAAAATACTTGCAAAAAAATCACTAAACCAATTCCAACAGTTAATTTCTCTCTTAGATGTATGGCTTGGCTGACACCCTGGGACCTGTCTGGATTTTCTCCTTTTATCTCCCACCTCCCTCCTTTCTTTTCTTTTTCCTCCCTCCTCTGTACCCAGAGACTGTGTCACTGCCCTGCCCTGTTTCTCCCAGAGAACCAATCAATGTCAGTCCACTGATCTGAGAAACCAAACTCTTCACAACTTTTAATATTTGAAATGTGGTTTGCTTTGCCTTGTGGAGCTGTAAATATAGACAAGGAAAAATATTTATCATTGCTTTTAAATTGTACTTTTATAAATTTAAAAGCATTTTTGTGTGTCCAAAATTTCTGTTGAAGTGAAGCAGTGTAACGCAAAATCAGGGCCAGCCTTTTGATGATCTGAGATGAGCAAGGCCAAGCATGTGTGAAGCAAGCTCTGAAGCAGCAAGCTACCAGGCACTGTGAGCCTGAGGATCTGGCCCGCACAGCCCTGCCATCGAAGCACACTGGAGGGTATGTCAGGAAGAATGTTCCAGACAGCTCCGACCACACAGAAAGACTCCTCATAAATTACATACACACATGTGCACACACACAGGAACTCACTAACTGGTGGACAGGTAAGTCTAACACTCTATCTGAAATTACACTGAATCTAGGCAGAAACCCTGGTTTGTGCTTCCACTCCTGAACTGTTTTTAATGTGATTGGAACTTATCTTCTCACCTGACACCAAAATTGAAGTTTCAAAACAGAAGTAAAAATAAATTCAACTGGTGTTAAGCTATTAGCTTTCTCGGTGACCTGTATTTATCAGACAATTTGATCATCCTCTGAGACAGCTTCAAGTAATTTCATTCCACAAAGCCTGACCACACTCTCATTGATGTTCTCAGTTGGTGTGGTCTGATTTGATTGAAGCCCCTGCAACCTCCGTCCACCCCCGACTCCACTTCACCACCCTGGGCAAGGCTAGGAGGAATGGGGCATGCAGGTGAGCTGGGCGGGGCGCGCAGGTGAGCTGGGCTCTCTGTGAGAGTCAGGTGCAGGCGCTAAGTCAGGTCAGTGTTTGCTGGGGTATTGTCAGCTGTGACTTGTCCACGCTCATAGCCATCTCTGTCTGTCTGCCTGTGTCTGACTCTCTCTCTCTCTCTCTCTCTCTCTCTCTCTCTCACACACACACACACATACACACACACTCTGGCTAGGCGAGCTGCTCATCAATACTCCTACTCACATCTGCCCCTGGCGTGCCAGGCTTGCCCGGTGCTCCTGGCTTCCCAGGTTCTCCAGCAGGACCCTGCACAGGGAGAGCAGGGACAGAAAACGAGGCACAGTTGAGACTCTGGTCCCGTGTGTCTGCAAACACATCTATCCAGCAGGGACAGGAAACGGGGCACAATTGAGAACTCTGGTCCCGTGTGTCTGCAAACACATCTATCCGAAGGTGGTGGGGCGCCGTGTGCCATCAACTCACCGGAAGGCCGGGTGGGCCCTTTGGGCCTCGGTCACCCTGGAGGCAGAAGGGAAAAAGTAAGGACATTTGTGAGTGTGACAGGCCAGACGTTTTGCTAACTCACCTTGCTACCTCACTTCAGATACGAGACCAGGATTGGGTGTGGAGCAGAATACGGAGGGACATAACCTTGGGATGGCAGGGCAGGGGTGAGGGTCTGTCTTCCCCCTGCAAATCCACAGGCTACAGGACCCAACCATGAACCTTCCAGCCCCTTCCACCCCTATCCTAGTGGGGAGTCAGGAAGGGGACACCTGGCTCCCTCTAAAAGCCCATCCAACCCAAACAAGTGAAATAAGAGCAGGACAGCACAGGACTGGGGCGCCGAGGGGAAACACACAGAACCTGGACAAGGAAACTTACATCCACGCCATCGATGCCAGGCACTCCAGGTGGCCCCGGGGGCCCAGGGGGGCCTTGCTCTCCGGGAGGACCTCTCTGGCAAAAACAAAACAAAACAGCACACAGAGTCAGCGAGGCCCCAAGCAGGGCCCAGGCCCTGCGCTCTGGGCACCCTGGATGTTTGAAAGCCAGCCCAACACATGCACTTTCAGGGTCACAGGGGTTGGGCGCTGCCGCATTCTGAATAGGGTGGGTCAGCACTGCCCGGGACACCCAGGAGGGTGGAGGAGGCCTCACAGGCCTTACCTCCTCAGGGCCCAGGGAGAAGAAGGAGGGGTGAGGAAGGGAGGGTCTGATGCCTGGTGTCCCTAAAAGGGAGTGGGCAGCACCAGACACCTTGATTTTAATTAGAAACTGCAGGGCAGAGATTTGGCAGGACTTGACAGGAGCTGAACGTAAATCTTTGGTCCTGTAGAATGGGGTGGGTGACTCTCCAGGCAAAGGCTGGGAGGGGTGGGGGCAGGGGCTCCTGGCCCAGGGCCAGCCTCTCTTCAGGTCTACCTGCCAGGGAGCTATGGCGGGTGGGTGGGGAGGGGATGCAGACTGCACCAGCTTCAGGCGCCTGGCCCCCAGCCCAGGCAGGCGCTGCCTTTGAAGGCACCCGAACCTGGCCTGGCGTCTGAAAAGCAGCCCTGCTTAGGGAATGAGCAGGGTTTTTTCTGCTTCTGAATTGGAGTGAACGGAGGGGGAAAGAAAAAGAAAGCTTCTTTCATGAGGAAAACTTTGTTTTTCTAAACTCCCAAGGCCGGCCGATTACAATGGGATCTTTGTAAGGGAGCTGGAGTCCTCTCTACTGGGCCTGCCCAACACCCTCACCTGCCCCCCACCCCTGCCCAGCCCCTGCCTGCCCAGCCCCCCTGCCCACTCCCCTGCCTGCCCCCCACCCCTGCCCAGCCCCTGCCTGCCCAGCCCCCTGCCCACTCCCCTGCCTGCCCCCCACCCCTGCCCAGCCCCTGCCTGCCCACCCTCCTGCCCACTCCCCTGCCTGCCCCCCACCCCTGCCCACCCCCCCTGCCCAACCCCTACCTGCTCCCCACCCCACCCTCCTGCCACTCCTGTCTACCTGCCTGCCTGCCCCCACCCCTGCCCACCCCCTGCCTGCCTCCCACCCCCTGCCTATTCCTCACCTCACCCACCCCCTGCCCACTCTCTGCCCACCCCTGTCTGCCTGCTCCCCACCCCTGCCCACCCCTTGCCTAACCCCTACCTGCCCCTGACCCCTGCCCACCCCCACCCACCTCTGCCCACCTCTCCTAATCCCCATCCCACCCACCTGCTCCCCACCTCACCCACCCCCTGCCCACCCCCTGCTACCTCTGCCCACCCAGCCCACCTGCCAGCCAGTCCCCCCACCCCTGCCTACTCCCCTGCCTGCCCCCCACTCCTGCCCTCCCCCCTGCCTACCCCCTCGCCCTTAGGGAAGCTGCTGGGATTCCAATGGGATGGTTGGGATGGGGCTGCAGGGCTCAGGACAAGAGGCACGGATCTCCAGCCCAACCGCACTGACCAGGGGCCGATGAAGAATCACCTCAGTGCCTGGCCCGAAGGCCAGAAGAGGGCGAGGGCATGGCTGGTCCACGCCCCGGCGCTGCCTGCTCCCCGCAGAGGCATCTGTACACCTCCATCCCGCTCACCTTGTTCGTAGTCTGACTCGGACAGAGGGACAGGGAGACAAGGGTACAGAGGGACAGGGAGACAAGGGTACAGAGGGATGGGGGACAGTGCCACAGGGTGACAGAGGGATGGGGGACAGAGGGACAGAGGACAGAGGGACAGAGGGATAAAGGGACAGAGGGACGGGGGACAGAGGGATGGGGGACAGAGTGACAGGGGGACAGAGGGACAGAGGACAGAGGGACAGAGGAACAGGGGGACAAAGGGACAGAGGGACAGGGGACAGGGGGATGGGGGACAGAGGGACAGAGAGACAGGGGAACAGAGGGATGGGGACAGAGCAACAGGGGGACAGAGGACAAAGGGACAGAGGAACAGGGGGACAAAGGGGCAGAGGGACAGGGAGACAGAGAGATGGGGGACAGGGGGACAGAGGAACAGGGGACAGAGGGACAGAAGACAAGGGACAGGGGAATGGGGGACAGAGGTGACAGGGGGACAGAGGTGACAGGGGGACAGAGGACAGTTGGACAGGACAAGGGGACACAAGGACAAGGGGACAGGGGCACAGAAGGATGGGGGACAGGGGACAGAGGGACAGAAGGGACAGAGGGACAGGAGGATGGGGGAGAAGGACAGGGGGACAGAAGGACAGGGGGACAGAAGGACAGGGGAACAGGGGGACAGGAGGACAGGAGGACAGAGAGACAGAGGGGATGGGGGCAGAAGGACAGGGGGATGGGGACAGAGGGACAGGGGGTCATGGGGACAGTAGGACAGGGGGATGGGAGAGAGGGACAGAGGGACAGGGGGATAGAGAGACAGGGGGATGGGGGACAGGGGAACAGGGGGATGGGGGACAGAGGGACAGGGGGACAGAAGGACAGGGGGACAGGGGGACGAGACAGAGGGACAGGGGAACTGGGGGACCCAACTTACTTGCGCCCCACACAGGCAGAGCGCGGACAGCAGCAGCCCCAGCGCCCCGCGCGCCCCCGCGGGCCGGGCCATGCCGCCCCCGCTGCCCGCCCGGACCCCACCTGGACCCCCTGCCCGGCTCGCTCTGCGCAGGCTGGCCCGGGTCTGAGCGCCGGCTCTGGCGCCGGCTATGAAGGTCCTGGGATTGGAGGGGCGAGGGGGCGGGGGGACGGGGAAGGAGGGACGGCGCCTTAGCCCTTCCCCGCCCGGGCGGGCTCTCCACCCACCCCGACCCCGCTGAGAGACTGGGGGCGGGGATGGGGACCCCACCAAGGACCGACACAACCCGTGCTCCACCTGCCAGGATGTGGATCCGAACGGAGCAAGGGCTTCGGAGAGCCGGGACGGGCAGGGGGAGGCGGGGAGCGGAGGGGAATGGAGGGGAGGGTGGGAAGCGGAGGGGAGCCGAAGGGAGGGGAGCCGAGGGGAGGGGAGGGCAGGGGAGCGGAGGGGAGGGCAGGGTTGCAAAGGGGAGCGGAGGGGAGGGCAAGGGAGGAGAGGGGAGGGCAGGGGAGCGGAAGGGAGGGCACAGGAGCGGAGGGGCGGGGGAGGGCGGGGCGGGGCCGGGCGGACTCTCCAACCCAGGCACACACCGCGGTTCTGTCCTGCAGCTCGTGGCAGGTCTCCCTCTGGGGGCGCCGGGGGTCGCAGTGTATCAGCATCCACTGTAGCTCGAACTGGAAGAAGAGAGCGGTCTGTTAGGCCCCGTGAGAAGGCGACGGCCACTGAAGACGTCCAGGGAGACATCAGGTGGGGCTCCCCCGAAGGAAAACCGGGGCGAATAGCCGGAGTTCCGCGGGCAAAGCTATCAAAATGAGGCCCCGCCCACCCCGCGGCTCCGCCCACCCCGCGGCTCCGCCCACCCCGCGGCTCCGCCCACCCCGCGGCTCCGCCCACCCCGCGGCTCCGCCCACCCCGCGGCTCCGCCCACCCCGCGGCTCCGCCCACCCCGCGGCTCCGCCCACCCCGCGGCTCCGCCCACCCCGCGGCTCCGCCCACCCCGCGGCTCCGCCCACCCCGCGGCTCCGCCTGTGAACGAGCTACTGGAGAGGCTGGGGTCTGGGCTGGCTGTTTGAAGTAGCCAGCTCTGATCTCCATTCAGAAAAAAAGCCAGAAGGGAAGTGTGGCTCAACGGGTAGAGTGCCAGGCTTGAGCAGAAAAAGCCAAGGAAATGCACACAGCAGGCCCTAAATCCCAACATTGGCACCAAAAAAGTAATAAAGCAAGCAAGCAAGCATCTACCAAGCGGCCTGAAGGGGCTAAAGGGAAGAGGCGTCCCAGGGGAGGAAAGAGTTAAAATGGTTGGGTTTTGCAGATCGTATTATTGTTAGACACAAATTTTAAATGTGTCCTGATACCTTCTTCCAGTTTTAGTAGTGTGTATGTGTGTGTGTGTGTGTGTGTGTGTGTGTGCGCGCGTGTGTGTGTGTGTGTGTGTGCAACGGGAAAGAAACAGAGCAAGGGAAGAATTGCTGAGTCTACATCTAAGTAAGAGCCTCAATGACAAGGAGAAAGAAGAAAAGGAAGAAACTTGGAGACATACTCAAACATGAGGCGTTTGTTTTTAGCAGTGTGGGGTTTGAACTCAGGACTTTTCCCCTGAAGTGCACCCCTGCCTCAGTGGCCTCCCTTCGTGGAGAAGTTTTGTTGCCAAGACAATTCACATCAGCCCCCCCAGATCTTGGCCAGCACATCTGCTGTCATCATGAAATGTCTGATTAGGAAATCTCATCTCCAATTGGAGCATGACTTCTCTCAACTAGTAGTGATTTTCATTGATTTTTTTCTACTGCTACAGAATATCCCCAGTTTAAGCTACAAGATGGATGACTGCAATTGAAGACAACAAAGGTGATGTCTTCCTTTCTACCAGTAAGAGCAGGACAGGTTTCTCTCCACCATGAGGCAAACAGGAGGCAGTGCCCTCACTCTCCTCCATTGCCAGTCCTTCCCTCACAGTGCTGGCTGGCCTCGACTTTTCCTCTTGCTCCATTATTGTTTGGTTCTCCCAACCCCACCAAACCTTGGCTCAGCTTTTTTGCTCAGGACTAGTGCTCTACTGCTTGAGTCACACCTCCAACCTGTCACTTTGGTTAACTGGAGAGAGTTCTGAGGATCTGTGTGCTTTGAACAGCTAGGGTAGCTGAACCTACAGGCATGAGCCACTGGCGCCTGTCAAGAGAAACTAATTTTAAGACAGAACTTACCTATAAATCCTCTGCTCCGTGGTGGGAATGGCTGAGTCGGGAGATTCAGATATGCTGCTCAAAAAGCTACACAGCTGCCGGGCATCAGTAGTTCATGCCTGTAATCCTAGCTACTCAGGAGGCTGAGATATGAGGATCGCAGTTCAAAGCCAGCCCAAGCAGGAAAGTCCATGAGACTCTTGTCTCCAATAAACCACCAGAAAACCAGAAGTAGAGCTGGGCTCAAGTAATAAAGCATTAGCCTTGAGCTGAATAGCTGAGGGGCAGTGCCCAGGCCCAGAGTTCAAACTCTGCAGCCAAAAAAAAAAAAAAGCAAGCTACTCAGCTTCTTACAGTAAGAAGCTTTGGCCAAGCTGGGCGCCAGTGGCTCACGCCTGTAATCCTAGCTACTCAGGAGGGTGTGATCTGAGGATCGGGGTTCAAAGCCAGCCCAGGCAAGAAAGTCCGTGAGACTCTTATCTCCAATAAACCACTAGAAAACTGGACATGGCGCTGTGGCTCAAGTGGTAGAGCGCTTGCCTTGAGCTGAGGAGCTGAGGGACAGCACCCAGGCCCAGAGTTCAAGCCCCAGGACTGACCAAAAAAAAAAAAGAAGAAGCTTCAGCCAAACACTTTCTATGAGAGTAATTTGGTTTACTTGAGGGGGGGATTTTATTTGAGATTTTGTTTTTAATTGCAGAGCAATTTATAAGGAAGATAAAAATAGAATGGAATAATGTTTTCCTTACTGGCTACTAACTATGTCATCTGACAAAGCTCACAGATGGGTAAAGTGAGATCAAGAGATTAACTCTGGCCACAGATCTCATAGTAGAGCTGTGCTTCCAAAATTTCTGACACTACAACTGAGAACGTGTTTCTACAACCCTGCCTGATCTCCAAAAATACACAAGGTCTCCACAGTGAATCCTCCTTTCAAACTGGCAACCAAAGCATTTGGTGATTGAGTACTTTGATGAAAGATGAACAGAAAATAACTCCCAGCACCAGTGAATCAAGCCTGTAAACCCTACCTGTTTGGGAGGCTGAGACAGAGAGGGCCACAGTTTGAGCAGAAGAGTTCAAAAGCCCCTTTTCATCAGAATAGTTCAAAAGCCCCTTCTCAATCCATAGTTGAGAGTAAGAGACTGGGCCTAGGATCCCAGCAATGACAGGTATGCCAAAGACATACTTGAACAGGAAGCAGAAAAATTTTCCTAAAAGTAGTCAGCAAGAAACTGTGCTAGCTGCTGGGTTTCAGTGGCTCACGCCTGTCATCCTAGCTACTCAGGAGGCTGAGGTCTGAGAATTGTGATTTGAAGCCAGCCCGGGCAGGAAAGGCCATGAGACTCCTATCTCCAACTAACCACCAGAATACTAGAAGTGGGGTTTTAGCTCAATGTAGTGGAGTGCCAGCCTTGACCACAAAAGCTCTGGGACAGCACCCAGGCCCCCTGAGTTCAAGCCCCATGGCTGACCAAAAATATCTGCATTGGAAGCATGGCTCAACATCAAAGCACCAGCCTAGCAAGCATCATTGGCCCAGAGTACAAAATCTAGTACAATAAAAATATGAAATATATATGAATATAGAACCAGAAATAGAAATTAACATGTGCAAGCTTGTTTGTACTGCCTGCTAGAAAACTTCAGAGCTAGACTGAAACACTTCTGCAAGATTTCATACCTTCCCCTGTTTTCTATGCTTGTTGTAGAAATATATCCAGAAGCAAAATTACTAGTGTTCCTCTAAAAATTCATATTCAAGTATATAAAAGTAACACATAGCAAAGACAATTGTAGTTCTTTTTCCTCTTGCCTCAATGACTAGAATAGAATTTTGTCAGGATAGGTAGAGATGCTCAGGGGATGGGAAGGTGGTTCAGTGGTAGAGTGCTTGCCTAGTATGCATGAGGCCCTGGGTTCCATTCCTCAGCACCACATAAACAGAAAAATAAATAAAAATAAAATAAAAGGAAAAATAACTATTAAAAAGAGAGAGACATATTTACTCTCAAGGTAAAAAAAAATCACCCAGTTTTATTCACCAAGTCCTTGACATCTCTCAGCAGGCATGCATTGTGTGTGGGTGAGCTCAGCGTTCTGAAAATGATTCAGACCTGAATTGCTCTGAGAAGCATTAATTATATAGTTAAACAGAAAACCATATCTTTTATTTAGATATAGTTTGCTGAAGTTAATTTTGCAAAAGTGAAGTACTTCATCAAGCTGTTTTCTTCCAGAAATATGATCCTCTCTGTAAAAATTGGCACCCCTGTTTAAATATATAAAATGTCCCCTGTGGCACTAAATGATGGGAAGTGAGATGCAGTCAGGTAGACCTCCAGACCGAGGGCTCGGAAGCACACCTGGGCCCATAGACACCACTGGTGCACTAATGACCCATTGCACAAGACCTTTTGGCATGCAATATGAATTCCAATTTACATGCTAATTATGTTGAAGGAAGGGTGTCAGAGTGCTTTGGTTAAAGTCCCTTTCCTTACACAGCTAAAATGCTAATCTTTACGCATTTCTCATTTTCATCCCTGGAGTCATTTTTTTTCCTTGAATACCACTGACAAAAAAAGGTGACAAATAATTTAATTTGGCCAACATTTCTGAAGTTGCAATACAAGCCAAGGACTAAAGGAACATTCCAGAAAACAGATACTTGCTTGCTGGGTGCTGATGCCTCACACTTGTAATCCTAGCTACTCAGGAGGCTGAGATCTGAGGATCATGGTTTAAAGCCATGCCAAGTAGGAAAGACCATGGGACTCTTATCTCCAATTAACTACTGGAAGTGGAGCTGTGGCTCACGTAATAGTGAGCTAGCCTTGAGCAAAAAGGCTAGGGACAGTACCCCGGCCCTGAGTTCAAGCCCCAAGACTGGCACACACACACACACACACACACACACACACACACACACACACACACACACACACACACACCAGACACTCCTATCCACAATCAGTTCACAACTTTGTAAACAATTATAGGAAAAAGAAAACCTTTTATAAACTATTAAATAAAACATGATATATTCTAGCAAAATCCATCCTTTTCAACCTAAGATGTTTCTCCAATATCTGGAGGAAAACTGAGCAAGTAAGCATGAAAAACCTGATGTCTGTCCATATCTGACCTTTCCTATAGGATACCAACACTTAATTCCTGAAGTAACAACCTGGGTAGTACCCATCCGACAGCACACTTAAACAACTTTATCACCAACACTTTGTTTTTACATGACTAGTTCTGCATTGACTTGTACTCACTGGATTCGGCCTTAGGTACACTTGTACTCACTAGATTTGGTCTACTATCACATGGACTTGTACTCACTGGATTTTGTCTACTATCACATAGATCTGTACTCACTCGATTTGTCTACCATCACATGGACCTGTACTCACTGGATATGTCTACCATCACATGGATCTGTACTCAGTGGATTTGGTCTAACATCACATGGATCTGTACTCATTGGATTTGGTCTGTCATCACATGGATCTGAACACACTGGATTTGTCTACCATCACAGGATCTGTACTCACTAGATTTGTCTACCATCATATCGATCTGTACTCACTGGATTTGTCTACCATCACATGGATCTGTACTCACTGGATTTGATCTGTCTCATATGGATCTGTACTCACTGGATTTGATCTGTCATCACATGGACTTGTACTCACTGGATTTGGTCTCTCATCACATGGATCTGAACTCACTGGATTTGGTCTGACATCACATAGATCTGTACTCACTGGATTTGATCTATCATCACATGGATCAGTACTCACTGGATTTGATCTATCATCACATAGATCTGGATTCACTGGATTTGTCTGCCATCACATGGATCTGTACTCACTGGATTTGTCTGCCATCACATGGATCTGTACTCACTGGATTTGGTCTGTCATCACATGGACCTGTGCTCACTGGATTTGTCTGCCATGACATGGATCTGTACTCACTGGATTTGTCTACCATCACATGGATCTGTACTCACTGGATTTGTCTACCATGACATGGATCTGTACTCACTGGATTTGTCTACCATGACATGGATCTGTACTCACTGGATTTGTCTGCCATGACATGGACCTGTTCTCACTGGATTTGTCTACCATGACATGGATCTCTACTCACTAGATTTGTCTGCCATGACATGGATCTGTACTCACTGGATTTGTCTTCCATGACATGGATCTGTACTCACTGGATTTGTCTGCTATGACATGGATCTGTACTCACTGGATTTGTCTTCCATGACATGGATCTGTGCTCACTGGATTTGTCTACCATCACATGGACCTGTGCTCACTGGATTTGTCTACCATCACATGGACCTGTGCTCACTGGATTTGGTCTGCCATCACATGGTCTTGTACTTACTGGAACAGATTCCTGGGGGTGGTCTGCGAGTTTCCCCAGCACAGCAAAGCCATCCACATCCACCTGGCCTCTTGGTTTTATGGGTAATGATTCGATCCTGACACAGTCTACAAACAGAGTGGCACTGGTCCTTTCCACTCCAATCATGACCTTGTGCCACTGGGCATCAAACAAGGAAGGCAAGCCTGAAAAGCCTGCTGTCTGGAGGCTTCCGTCCAGTCCCTTGTATGAGAACACAACAGATTTTGTCTGACCATTGATCTTCACTCCAACTTGCTCCCTCCCCTCAGGGTCCTGGATCTGCCAGATATTCCAGTTCTTTCCAAGTGTGCTCCCATTCATCCGGAATGTTGTTAAAAAGGAGTATTCTTCAGGCAGCCCATGGGGATATAAATGCCTGCGTAAAATGTGAAAGTAGTCAATGTGAGTCTTGTCCTGTATTCATATATATTTACCATCTTTTATGCTTTTTTAGATTCTAGACTTGAGAAAGGAAAGTATAGAAAACTATGCATTATTTGTGCTTGCCTGTTCATAGGACCTGCCCAGAAATTAAATCATTCAATGTTCCTTAATGCTCTATCTTAAAATACACATTTTAAAAACCCTCTCTTTCCCAACTGCCATAAAACCCAAACAATATTACTATTTATGCTACCCAAAGAGCTACTGTTCAGCAATTTTCGCCAGCCAAAAACAACATTCTTGCAAAGCTCTTGGCAGTATTTCTTTCACAATGAGCAAAGAAATCACTTGGGGTCCATATTAGCCCCACTGGTTGAAACTTTTTAGTTAAAGTAGCTTTTAATGTTTTTAATTGTGTGTAACATATTAAGATTATTTTCCTTTCACCTGATATTCTCCCCCACAATTATATTCTCATCCTACCTAAGCATTTGAGTTATCATTTGCAACTGTGCAGACTTTACTCACAATCTTCTTAAGGCTGGGAATGTTCAGCTTTCCCAGGGAAGTCTGAGCTTCACCTAGCCACTGTCTACTAGTCACCAGGTGTTTGACCAGTGGAAGATGGCAAGTTCTTATCTGCTCCAGCACACTTGCACTTTACGCCACTGACCAACACTGTGTCATTGCTGCTTCCCTTACTTTGACTGCTTATTACATTTATTTATTTGTTATTTAAGAACACTGAACTTTGAAACTCAGAAATGTAAAAATGCAAGGACTGAAATTATAACTTTTTACCTTCCTTCCTCTAAGCTTAGAAAAATTCCTAAACAAAGAAGATATGGTTGGTAAACTAGGTATCAATGAATTGTTTGCTAGACAATAAAATTCAGCATTTCTGTAAACAATAGTGAGCTAAGACTCAGCGTTCCAAATAATCTTCCTTCAAGTCAAACTCTTCTTCTATAGCTCCCTTCTTTTGAAGACCTAGGAATAACTATCTCAGTGAATGGTGATTTTTATTTTATTTTATTATTGGTGCTGGTCTTGGGGTTTGAACTCAAGCATGGATGTGGTCCCTGAGCTTTCATGTTCAAGGCTGGAGTACTGCCACATGAGCCACAGCTCCACTTTGACTTCTTTCTAGTTAATTGGAGACAAGAGTTCCTCGACTTTCTTGCCCAGGCTGGCTTCAAACCACAATCTTCAGATCTCAGCCTCCTGAGTAGCTAGAGTCACAGGTATGAGTCAACAGCAACCAGCTACACACTTTTCCTCTCCTTCCCTCACCCTCTTCTCTCTCTCTCTCTCTGTCTCTCTCTCTCCCTCCCTCCCCCTCTCTCTCTGGTAAGTTAGTTATTATTGAGGCATGAGGTTTTTGTAAATAAAAAATAAATATGAACGTTTTTTCATCTCTTCCTCAAGTATTATTTTATAGTCTTAAAACATTGATGTATGTTACCTACTTAGTTGTTTATGGGTATAGTGAGAAAAGCTTTAGAATTAAATTCATTCATTAAAACAATATATTTGTTTTGACTCAGAAAGTCATAGTAACATGCTCAAGTGTCTCTTGAGCGAAGACATCCTAAAGTTAAGTTCATTGAAGCTTTCCTTCCCAGCAAAGAGTTGATGTTCGAAGGAAGGCATCTTTCAAATTATCTTTGACTTGGTATATGTCAACTAAAAATAATGGAAAGTGGAATGAGTTTCTAAAGGACTAGTTCATTCATAATATATTGTTAAACAAAAGGTATCTATGTGTATCTTCCTCTGCACACATATTAAAATAATATATATATATACAAAATAGTCATATATATGACTATTAGGATGTTATATATGTACACACACACACACAGATATATATATATATATATATATATATATATATACATATATATATATCAGGGTAATCATCTTTCAAACTAGACTAGAAAAGAAAAGAAAATACATTTTATTGCCTATATTAATAAAATCTATGTGCATTTCTATAGACCTAAAACTATTTAAAAGTCTCACAAATCTCATTTGTAGAAATGTTAACCCACTGTCTTTTTCAATTCTATTCTTATAAAAATGTTCTTCAGATCTACCAGTAAGCCAAATAGTATATATGATTTAAAAGGAGCTGAGTCTATAAATTATCTATGATATTACAATTTTCAAGAGTACCTAATTTTCTTATTTATCTTTTTTATGCCTGTGCTGGGGTTAGAACTCACTTCCTGTGTCTCACAGACTTTCCTACCCCATCTGGCTTTGAACCTTGATCTTCAGATCTCAACTTACTGAGTAGCAAGGGTTACAGGCTTGAGTCTCTGGTGCCTAGCCTTATTCATCTTTTAAAGGAAGATTAATTCATTTTTGAAATGAATTAAATGTATAATTATAATATTCACATCTGTATAATAAAGTATGTTCATAACAGGAAAATTAAGTTACTGAAATACTTTTCTAACAATGGTACAACTCAACATTTACCCAGATACTCATGGACCTCAATTAAATATCATTTAAAGAGCTTGAAGCTTAGTTTCAGAAAAGCATGCCAATGAAGTGGAAGATTTATTCCCCCCCACACACACCCTTAGTATTAACACTAACATCATTTCAGTCTTCTTGTCTGGAGCCTGCCAGGAGCAGAGCCCTGGACACGCGCTTCTGTTTCAGCACTGGGGCACTGAACAGCGCCCTTGTGTGCTTCCTAACCACACTGCGGCTCCTGGGGAAAGCATGCCTCAATGTGGCACTTTCCACACAGGGCCCTTTCAGCCCAAACCAGACAAATTATGTTTAAAAGAAACAGAAAGCAAGGAAAGAAGAACATGTCCTGAATCAATGAATAACAGTCTTGGTGATGGGCTTTTTTTTTTTCCTGCAATGAAAAGTCTACACTGAGAACATGAAGAGCAATACTCAAGCATTACACAATGATAAATGAGCAAATTCCTTCATCATTAAACAGAACCGTGATCCAAGAAGTGTAAATCTAGCATTACCTAACTGCCCCAAACTTAAAACACATTTGAGGAAGGTAATTAGACAAGCTATTCCTTTATATAATACCTGGTTGGGACCCTAAAGTCTACATTATTTCCCAGCTTGTAGGCCACTTGTAAGGCCGTCGACCCCACCACCCTCTGGACAGCTCTTCTGGAAGCCGCTTTGTCCACCTGGAACTGAGAAATCAGATCAAATCCTACAGAAAGGGAACACAAAACGAAAGTCAGAAATGATACCGGCCTTATTCCTTGCCCCAACTTTCCCAAACCAAAGAACACAGCCAGTCTGGAAGGAAACCATTTCCAAAAAGATAGGTTGCTACTTGCCTGGCAAGTCATCTTGGCCAACCCTAATCTTGGGACAGAGTTCATTCTCTCCATTGGAGATTGAGTTGATTGGGAATCCTGAAAAGAGATGGCGTATCAGCCTCCCTCAGCCACTACTGTTGAGCAGGCGAACAGTAACAACAGCAGCTACTTGTAAGCACTCTGATTCTGCATCTCAAGATCATAACTCTTTCATCTTCAACGCGGACTGGGGCATGCAAGAGCAAGGTCGCTTATTAGTCTGTTCTGAGAGATGTTCCTTTGAGGGCAGGGTTAGAAATTTGTTCCTTTTGGAGCCACAGCCTCCATGTCCTGAATGGCCTGGGAGCACAGGCTTGTTTGGAAATTTTCTGGTGGTTTGGGTTGGAAAATATGCCTTAAATATCATGTTTGGAATTTCAACGAGAGTGTTGTTAGCTTCAGGCCAGTTCAATGAGATTTTGGAAAATGTCAAATCGAGTGAAGCCTGAAGGTGTGGCAGAGTCCTGATGTTGGATAATCATGCATAAATACACAAAGTATATTTAATTCAGTATATTTGTTTCGAGTGGATTATTGCTAATGCCCTGGAAGTGGGAACAGTAGCAAGAAGGAAATAATCATGAGTGGGCTAAGCCTAGAACTCAACAAGGCAGCTCTGTGTCTTGAGCTTCAGAGTAAGAGAGTTTTTTTTTCTCATCAGCATCAAAAAGTGCTTGTAACATCCAACCTGAAGCCTTAATGAGATCCACCTGATGCCAGAAATGCTCTTTCCAGGCAGAGTTTGACCTAGCAGTCAGAGTACACCAAATCTCTTCTTCCCACCCCACCTCTCCCCAACCCGTCTACCTCCCCCTCCTCATCCACCCAGGCATGCATCCTCTCCACCTGCTAGTCCCTGCTGGGCCAGGTGCTGCCTTGGTTGCCCTGTGACCACCGTCAGGACTTCCTTTTCCACGCTCAGCCACCAGCATGTCTCTGTGGCCCAACGCATGAGTGCGAGTGGAGGAAAGGTAGGAAGGACCAGGGGCACGCAGCCTTCCCGCTGCACCCCTGCTTCACCACAGCTCCAGTTGTTTCTGGTGATAAGTGAGTTTTCAAAACACAGAAACTGTGTCTCTTACTTGGGCGGCGCTTGGAAGCTGCCGAGGCCCCAGGTCCCAGGAAGCTGCATACCAAGAAGAAAACTGGAATTTTCCTGAAGAAGATGGAGAAAAATCATTGCAGCAAAATCCCTTGAGAAGACCACTTCCCCATGTGTGTGCCTGGTTAGCTCATTCACGCCGGTGACGAGAGCCCAGGGCAGAGCTCTTCATTTGCACTCAGAGATTGGTGAATGAGACCTGGCTGTGGCTCCTGTAGCCTCTGTTGCTACAGTATCCCACTCGCTGGCTGTTTCTGTGTTGTCTTTTATCTTTGATTTTCTGTCTCGCTCATGGTGGCCTCTCCTCTCTCGTTTCTGACTCTCATTTTCTACCTGGAACGTGCTTGCTCTCCTGCCTTACTCCCATCCTTCTTCATTTCTCCCTCTCTCCTCCTCTCACTGTAACCGCTCTGTAGAAACAGACCTTGATTCTAAGAGACCCTAACTCAGGCCCCAAGCAAGTCTCCCAAGTCACAGTCTTACCAGCAGCTCCTCATTTTCGTGGGTTTTCTTTGGTGGCCCACAGTCCCTGCAAGGAAGGAGCTGGAGGGGAGTCAGTACACATCCAAGTTCCTCTTGCCGTCTCTTCTGGACACCGAGTTCTGGCCCCGACCTCCGTTGCTCCTCCTTGTGAGGTCTAAAAGCAAAGGGAGAAACCTGGGACTTCAGAGACACCTCACAGTGGAATGGAGAAGGGGTGGGACAGGCAGGGTGTGCCCAGGCCTGGCCCCAGGCGGGGCCTCCAACTGAGGAGGCCACAGGGAGGGATTGACAGCAGGGAGGTTTGCTGAAAAAGAAAAAGTAAAATCAGGATGTGGGGAAACTCACTAGAAGTATTCAGGCAAGCTGCTATAGGAAAACAGTGGACGCTTTCACATGTGCTATAGGAAGACAGTGGCTGCTTTCAGGTCTGTTATAGGAAGACTGTGGTTGCTTTCAGATCTGCTATAGGAAGACTGTGGTTGCTTTCAGATCTGCTATGGGAAGACAGTGGCTGCCTTCAGATCTGCTATAGGAAGACAGTGGACGTTTTCAGATCTCCTATAGGAAGACAGTGGACGCTTTCAGATCTGCTATAGGAAGACAGTGGACATTTTCAGATCTGCTATAGGAAGACAGTGGATGCTTTCAGATCTGCTATAGGAAGACAGTGGACGTTTTCAGATCTGCTATAGGAAGACAGTGGATGCTTTCAGATCTGCTATAGGAAGTCAGTGGCTGCCTTCAGATCTGCCATAGGAAGACAGTGGCTGTTTTCAGCGGCCTGAGACACCCACCGAGCTACTAGAGAAGGCAGCAGTGGAAGAACCCACAAGGGCTTCGCTGCCCTCCGTCCAGGCCTAAAGCCCCATTTATTCCAACTTTGCTAGCCATAGACCTAAGATAAATTAGCTAAACTGTTACTCAACTGCCCTAACTATAAGGGGATGTGGGGAGGTGGGGAGGGAAGGGATGGTAGGAAACAAACAAAGGAGGGGGTAACAATGTTTGACGAGAAATGGACTCATTACCTTACTCATGTAGCTGTAACCCCTCTGTACAGCATCTTTATAATAAAATAAAATTTAAAAAATAAATAAATGAGATGCAAGTACTGACATACAAACAATAATTTTGGATTGGGTGGGGGGTGGGGGGAGGATGGGAAGGGATGGGAAGGGGAAACAAGGGAGGAGGCTACAATGCTTGATAAGAAATGTACTCATCATCTTGCCCATGTAACTGTAACCCCACTGTACAGTATTTTCACAATAAAAATAAAATAAAATAAATAAAAATAAAATAAAATAAAAAAACAATAATTTTGGTGGCTTATGACTGTAATCGCAGCTACTCTGGAGTCTGAGTTCTGACGATTGAGGCTCTAGGGGAGCTCAAGCAAGTAAGTCCGTGAGACTCTTCTTTCCAGTTAACCAGCAAAAAGTCTAAAATAGAGCTATAGCTCAAGTGCTAGACTGCTGCCATTGAGTGGAAAAAACTAAGGGACAGTGCACTTAGTTCAAGTCCTAGTACCAGCGCGTGCGCACACACACACACACACACACACACACACACACACACACACCACATACACTTACCACAGACACCTACCACACCCACACTACACGCAGCTACCAAACCCACACATACACACACCACACATAAATTATTTTGTGAACTAGATGAGATTAGTGAAAAGCAAGGGGTGTAATACTGAGCTAGTTTAATCATCTAACATTGCATTCTGTGTGTCCTTCTGTTGCTTGAGCCTAACAGTTTTTTCCTTCTACCAACCCCACTATAAGGTAAGACTGAAATCACCCTTACTCACTGGAGGACAAAATAATTGCCAATATGGAGTGATTTGCTCAACACTCTATGGCTATGAATCTTATGCACTCTCTCAAATCTGTGGCTGGAAACCTTGATAAAATGAGACATCACATCTCGAGTTGTTTCTTCTTAATCTTTGCAATTGTGGGGGCTTTAAAGTTGTATCCCGCAAACAAATTGGGAGTGTGTTTCTGGAGCCCAGAGCTGGAGAGAGATGGTCCATCCACACCACTGTGACCCGTTCTAAGGCTGATGGCTGGGGAGAAGGCAGACAAGCCTGCACAAGCCATGAAGACTGCCCAACTTTCGGTCCAACTTGGGAAACCTGGATGTTGAATCTGTAAAGAGGGATTCATAAGACCCAAACTTGTCATTGTTGTAACAAGTCACAATGTCAATATTTTTAAAGTCATTCTACTTCCTTGAATTTCCTTTAGTTTTTTTTAACTGATTCCATTTAAGTTTTTTTTTGGGGGGGGAGTCCGTCATGGGGCTTGAACTCTGGGCTTGGGTGCTCGCTTTCTGTGCTCTTCAGCTCAAGGCAAGCGCTATATCGCTTGAGCCACAGCACCACTTTTGGTTTTCTAGTGGTTTATTGGAGATAAGAGTCTCACAGATTTTCCTGCCCGGGCTGGATTTGAACCTCGATCCTCAGATCTCAGCCCCTTGAGTAGCTAGGATTACAGGCATGAGCCCGGCTTAATTATGTATTTTATTTTATGTTAAACTAAAAGTTTCTGCCAAGCAGAATTAGAAAGTTACCAAACTAGAAAGATAGACAACAGACTAGGAGAAGATATTTACCAGCAATACATCAGACAAAGGCCTCATATCCAAAATATACAAAGTGGTCAAGAAACTAACCCCTCCCAAAGCTAATAAATCAATCACTAAATGGGCAAAGGAGCTAAGGAGATACGTCTGCAGATGAGAGAAAGCATGTGCTGTTTGTCTTTTTGAGCTTGGTTTACCTCACTTAACATGATTTGTTCTAGGTCAATCCATTTCCCTGCAGATGACATACTGTTATTCTTTCTAATGGTGGTATAAAATTCCACTATGTCTGGGTATCATATCTTTTGGATCCACTCATCTATGTAGGGTATCTGGGCTGTTTCCAAATCCTTAGCTATTGTGAATAGTACAGCAGTGAACATGGATGTGCAAGTGTTTTTATGGTATCTTGAGTCATGATGATCTAGGTACATGCCCAGGAGTAGTATGGCTGGGTTGCAGGGAAAGTGTATATTTAATTTTTTTAGGAGGCTCCAGACTGCTGTCCAGAGTGGCTGTAAAGCTTCCAATCCCACCACCAGTGCAATTGGGTTCTATTTCCCCACATCCTCTCTAACATTTGTTGTTCAAATTCACAATGTTGGCCAATCTAACTGGTGTGAGATGGAATCTCAGAGCTGTTTTGATTTGCATTTACTTATGGTCAGGGTATAGAGTATGTTTCTTTGCCATTCTTGCCTCTTCTCACAGAGAGACAAGGCTTCCTCTGCCTCCCTGTGGCTTTCCACAAGGTCCTATTATTCTGCTCCATCAGACTCCTCTCTCCTCAGGCACCTCTTCTGGCTCAGGACAGAAATGCAAATGCCCAGAGCCGCAATGTTTATCAAGCCAGTCAGGGTTTACCCCAATAAACTGGAGGGGCCTCTTGCAGCCTGACATCTCACCAGCTAAGCCAGCTCCTCATCCTCCTGGAAAGAGACATTTCCCAGAGGCTTTCCATGGAAGTTCTTTATTTGCAGTTTAATATCTTACTCTGGTAAGAAAAAAAGAGAAACAATTTTCTGTATAACAAAGTGTTTAGGAAATCCCTTCAAGTATTTAGAAAATCTTGCCTCTGCAGTTGCCTCTCCACAAACCTCTTTTTTTTTGTTTGTTTTTGGTTTTTTTCTTGGCCCAGTAGTGGGGCCTGAACTCTGGGCCTGGGCACGTTCCCTCAGCTCTTCAGCTCAAGGCTAGTACCACTTGAGTCACAGCGCCACTTCCGGTTTTTTTCTTTTTGCTTATGTGGGGCTGAGGAATTGAACCCAGGGCCTCAGGCATGCAAGGCAAGCGCTCTACCACTGAACCACCTTCCCAGCCCCTCCGCAAACCTCTTTCAGGAATCCCCCTCCTTGTGAGGCATAAGTTGTGAGGTCTGCAAGTTGAGGCTACTCCAGGGAATGCGTTAGTGATGGCCCCTCAGCTCAGGAGATGAGCCCGGCGTGGCGGCTCACGTTTGCAGTCCCATCTGGGTGAGCACCACTCAGAAATGCCAGACCAAGGGAGGGAAGGGATGCCGTCCAACAAGGAACACACTCGTGACCTGACTCATGAAACGGTAACCTTCTGAACTGCACCTTCATAATAACAATGAAATCACATGTTAAAAATGGCAGGCCCTCTCCAAAAAGCAGTGCAAATGCCAAAAGGGTGGAGGGAGTGACACAAGTGATAGAGACCAGCTTAGCCAGTACAAGCACCGAGGTCAACCCCAGGTACAAAACCAGGAAGAGAAGGAAGGAAGGGAGGGAGGGAGGGAGGGAGGGAGGGAGGGAGGAAGGGAGGAAGGGAGGAAGGAAGGAAGGAAGGAAGGAAGGAAGGAAGGAAGGAAGGGAGAAAGGAAGGGAGGAAGGGAGGAAGGGAAGAAGGGAGGAAGGAAGGGAGAAAGGAAGGAAGGAAGGGAAGAAGGAAGGGAGGAAGGGAGGAAGGAAGGGAGGAAGGGAGGAAGGAAGGAAGGAAGGAAGAATTCTTAGCCAGTATAAGCACCGAGTTCAACCCCAGGTACAAAACCAGGAAGAGAAGGAAGGAAGGGAGGAAGGAAGGAAGAAAGGAAGGAAGGAAGAAAGGAAGGAAGGAAGGAAAGAAGGAAGGAAGGGAGGGAGGGAAGGAGGGAGGGAGGGAGGGAGGGAGGGAAGAAGAAAGGAAGGAAGAATTCTTAGCCAGTACAAGCACCGAGGTCAACCCCAGGTACAAAACCAGGAAGAGAAGGAAGGAAGGGAGGAAGGAAGGGAGGAAGGAAGGGAGGGAGGAAGGAAGAAAGGAAGGGAGAAAGGAAGGAAGGAAGGAAGGAAGGAAGAATTCTTAGCCAGTATAAGCACCGAGTTCAACCCCAGGTACAAAACCAGGAAGAGAAGGAAGGAAGGAAGGAAGGGAGGATAGAAGGAAGGAAGGAAGGAAGGAAGGAAGGAAGGAAGGAAGGAAGGAAGGGAGGGAGGGAGGAAGGAAGGGAGAAAAGGAGGAAGGAAGGAAGAATTCTTAGCCAGTACAAGCATCGAGTTCAATCCCAGGTACAAAACCAGGAAGAGAAGGAAGGAAGGAAGGAAGGGAGGAAGGAAGGAAGGAAGGAAGGAAGGGAGGGAGGACAGAAGGAAGGAAGGAAGGAAGGAAGGAAGGAAGGAAGGAAGGAAGGAAGGAAGGAAGGAAGGAAGGAAGGAAGAAGGAAGGAAGGAAAGAAGGGAGGGAGGGAGGGAGGAAGGGAGGGAGGGAGGGAGGGAGGGAGGAAGGGAATTCTTCAAGTAGGTAAGGGAGCCTCTTAATGAAGGATAGAGATTAGCTCTGCTGGATGACTCACAGTTGTGGGAATCTGAGAGACAGTGGGGACCATAGGCCTGTGGAAAGCCAGACCATGTGTGTACATATATATATTATGCACACACTGAGTATGGCATAGCAGGGAAGTATTCCAATGGTGTGACTCCTTTGGACAACTAACTGACAGTTTAACAAAATGAATTCCAGGAAGCTGAGACATATCTTACTGGGGGAGGAGGGGAGGGTTGAGGTCAAGGGGCAGGGTAGAGGAATGGAGCAAGGACAGGAGGGAGAACACAGTCATACAGTGTTCATGTGTGAAAATGAACCAGGTGGAATATCCCGAGAGTCAAGAAGTCCACAGAATCATGGTGAGAGATGACAAAGGAGTTTATTAGCCAGCTGGGGCTGTCCTGTCCTGGACTCTGGGGTCTCATAACAAAGAGCAGCCACAATCCCTAGGAGGGCAGGGTTTAAAGAGGCAAAAGACCACACGCAGGTGGCGAGGCCTTTTTGCAGGCAAGCAAGCTGTTCACAGAAGTGAAATTTGCAGTTAGCCTTATCAGATGCAATTTCACAAGCAATTTTCGTAAACAATGCATAAAGTCACGCTCTGGAGGCTTTAGGGGCAGACGCACTACTGCGGCTATGCTGGGGTCAACAGTGGTGCTCAGAGCAGGCAGACAACATTATTGTCTCGGGAGGCTAGAGACACCTGCAGGAGTGGGCTACAGCATCTACAGCATCTAGCCTGGGGAAGGGGCTGAGCATCCAGAATGGTTGTTTTTTAAACTATATCTAAACCTGGGTTGTCACACAGGGGAGGAGGGAGGAGGGCAGGCTGAGAGATGGGAGAACTAAGAGGGGTGACATTGATCGAGACACAGGAGCGTAGAAATGGACATACTGAGTTGAAATCCCCTGTGCAACTACTTAAATATAAATGAAAGAACCCATTTTATAAGTAAATAGTTTATAATTGTATACACAGTTATATCTTCACCTGACGTAGTTCCCCTGTCTACACACATACATTGTTGGAGAGAGAGCACTCCCACATGCATGTACGTGTGCATGCACACACACACACACACACACACACACACACACACACACATCTAACTGTTCCTTTCCTATACATGCAAAGTTTTATTCACTGTGTGAATCAGGAGGCACCACAAACAATCATCTCATCTCCAGTGACCATCTGCCTGCGTCGCCTATTTGTTCAATCATTGAACAAGTACTGACTGACTGATTACAATGATATACTGATGAGCAAGCATATGCTGGGAGTCTGAAGACAGCGTGGGCGAGGAGGGTCCGATCCTACAGGGATGAAAAGAAGATGCAGAGAGTGAGAGCTGTGGTGACCTCACTGGGCGCCCGAGGAGGACCCTGCCGTCCAGAGAGAGGTGGGGATGCTTGGACAGAGCAGTGAAGGAGGCCTGGGGAAGACCAGGCTTGATGGAGGAACTCTTCCATCTGGTAAATACGGTGGTGCCTGCTGCCATGGACCATCCCCGCAGAGGGACACTGCACCTCTCACCCAAGCCGCCCAGCACTTCCCATGGGTCCCAGGTCAGGCCCCTGGGTGAGGTCCGGCCTTAGGTTCACCAGGACTTCCGTTTTCCAAGGCTGTTTAATGGCTATTGGCTGCAGACTCTAAGAACGTATAGCATTTGCTAAATTGTTTTTTTAATGAGTATCCTTTTAAACCATATGAGCTCCTGAGAACTTTTGGGCTCATAAAAAAATGTGACGATTTCCTTACTAGATATCTAGTAAAGAAATTTTCTTGACTCGGGAGAATGAAGTACACAAAGTTGTCTTTTGTACTATTGCCACTTGCCAACCTATATTAGTCGTCAAATCAGGTTCTAAACTGAATGTTCACTTTCATCAACAAAGTGAAGAAACATCCTTAATTCTGAACCATGAAATAAACTTAAGCCTATATTATTTTGTGTGGTACCTGTGAAATTTCCTTGAATCCACTATCTTAAACGGGCAGAGAAAGGCTCAGTGCTTTCCTGAAATTCGAAACCTGAGTTAAGGAATCAGACCAGAATTTGGTTTCCTTTTGTCAAGCAGCTAACTTTGATTCAATGTAGACACTCCAGTCCAGGTTATTTTCCATATGCATAAACTGAAGTATTGATGCCATTTTAAGGTTGCTCTCAGAATAAAAATGCAAAATCAGAAAAGCACAAATCAGAAAAAATGCATTCTGATTGTTCATGAAAATCCATTGAAGAGCAAAGACAAAATGAACACTATAAGAACAAGTAAAAGTAATTCTGCCCTAATAGATGAACTGCCTACTATGTCCTCACTACCCCAACGGGGTGCTAACCAACAACCAATCCCACCCAGCCCTGAACTGTGTGAGCTCCACAGCCAGGCAATTTGAGTTCAGATTTCAACTTGTTAGACATTTCACTTTCTAGATGGACAGGAAATTAGACATTTCACTTCTAGATAGACAGGTAATTAACTCCTTTGCCTCCATTTCCTTCTATGCAAAAACTGAATATGAGAGCACTGATGTTATTGGTACTACTCAAGAGTTAAACTAGAGCTTCAGATAGCACCTGGCACCAGATAAATTTTAGCCTGATTCCTATATTTTAACTCACTCAACTTTCCCTCCTCCCTGAGTACCATTCTGTGCCAGTCACAGGGTACATTTAGATTTCCTGAACAGTGTGGCTGTGTCAGGTGTGTAAGAACTACCCTAGACAACTACCACCACTAAAAACCCTGGCCTAGAAATCCCAAGGTAAATCAACTGACAGCCTCCCTTCCTTTATGCGCGTGTCTTCAGCTATTTGATGTGTGTGTGTGTGTGTGTGTGTGTGTGTGTGTGTGTGTGTACACGCTCCTATATGTGCACACACATACAAGCACATATGCCAGTCCTAGGGCTTCAACTAGAGCTCAGGCACTCACCGTTAGCTTTTTCACTCAAGGCTGGCATTCTACCATTTGAGCCATAGCTCTATCTCCAGCTTTTTAATTATTAATTGTAGATGAGTCTCCTGACTTTCCTACCTGGGCTGGCTGTGAGTTGTAATCCTAGGATCTCAGCCTCCTGAGTAGCTAGGATTATGAGCCTGACAAGAGCCACCAGCACCCAGTTTGATGTCTTTCTCTTCTTTCTTTCTTTTCTGGTTCTGGCTTGAACTCAGGGCCTGGGTGTTTTCCCAGTGCTTTTTTTCCTCTAGGCAGCACTCTACAACTTGAATCACAGCTCCACTTCTAGTTTTTTAGTAGTTAATTTGAGATAAGAATCTCATGGCGGGCTGGGAAAGTGGCTCAGTGGTAGAGTGCTTACCTTGCATGCATGAGGCCCTGGGTTCGATTCCTCAGCACCGCATAAGCAGAAAAAGCTGGAAGTGGCACTGTGGCTCAAGTGGTAGAGCACTAGCCTTGAGCTGAAGAGCTGAAGGACAGCGCCCAGGCCCAGAGTTCAGGCCCCACAACTGACAAAAAAAAAAGAATCTCATGGACTTTCCTGCTGGGACTGGCTTTGAACCATGATCTTTAGATCTCAGGCTTTGAGTAGCTAGGATTACAGACATGAGCCATCACCGCACAGCTTATGGGTTTTTATTCTCCTAAAAAAAAAAACTGTTTCATGTGTCCTTCAAGCTCAGCTAGTTGATAACACCTTCCCTTTCCTAATGCTTTGCGTTTTCCGTAATGTTTCCCAGCAAAATCTCATTTTTAGGTCACAACAAGCCAACAAGGTAGGTATACTACCCTGTTGTCTTGGTGAAGAGATGTAGGAAGATCCCTAAACAAGTCACAGTCACTTAGTGATGCTGCAGACGGAGCTGTGAGCAGGGGTAGAGGAAAAGTTCTTCTCTCCAGCAGCCCCTGGAGAGACAGTCAGCATCATGTTCAGGATGACCAGTGCCAAGTGACAAGGCCGCCATCAAGCAGCTTCATGTGCAGTACAGACATAGTGTCCATACATGGCCATGCTTGTACACATAACTGATTTTATACACACGTCTATTCATGTACCTGCACACACGTCTATGCATATACACAGTTGGTACACACATCTATGAATATACAAATAATTGACTTATGCATATACACATGTCTATGTATATACACATACAGGTCTATGCATATGCACATGATTGATTTATACATACATACACATATCTATACATGCACATATAATTAATTTGTGCAAGCACATGTATTACGTCTATATATATACACATAATTGATTTGTCCATAAACATATGTATATGCATGCATACGTAACTGATTTGCTCACTTTAAAATATGTGAGCAGTATAGAAAACTACAAATTGTAGAAATAGAAAAAATGAAACACAGTCATTCAGTTTCACCACCAAGGGATGAATCACTACTAACATTTAATATACTTTCTTTGAGTACCTTTTTTATACCTCAGCTTTGGTCCTGTTTTACAGAGTATTAAGTTCTGTAACCTTATTAAAGGCATCTCACTTAAAGCACTTACATATTTACGTTCTCAAAATTCAAATACAATCATGTCATGTTACAAAACATGACATACGCCTTTGAAAGTAAAATTGCAGCTTTTGATTCAAACTTCTATACCCTTAAGAGAAAACAGTACACAGAGATGTTTGAGTAACTGGAGAAGATTCTTCCAGCAGATAGTGGTTTTTGAAAGGACTTTTTCTTCTTTTCTTTCCCTCACATAAGCAATATGGACTCTTAGATCACAGCCACCCAACTAGCAGAGGCCACAAAGGCATGTGAAGGTGTTCCCGAAGGCCAAAGCATAACCGCAGCAGCGTTCTGCGCCTACCTTCCTTTCATTCCAAATATCTCTGACACCCCAGCTTGTGCTGGAATAGCAACTGCACAGGGCTGGGGACAAAGAGCCTCTGTTGGTGGAGACTGACTGCGAGCCACTGAGAGCTGAACGACTCTGCCTTCACACACACACACACACACACACACACACACACACACGTGAGTGCGGGGGGGGGGGCTTCCCCCCTCTCCCCTCCCACGCCACCCCACCCCCGAGGGAGAACCAGTAAGGATCAGGAACTGCCAGGCCGGGTAGGGCCGGGGTATGCTTCTGCTGCTGGGATACCAGGACCCTACGGGGCCAGGCGTTATTGACAGGAACCACCAGCAACCAGCAGTGTTTTAAAATGTGCTCTCTTGTGCCTCTTGTCTCCTTGAAATCGCTTAATATTTCCAAATGTTAAGGTCATTAAGAGCCGCACACTCATGCGAAGGGGCAAGACCAGAAATGGCTTACTTCAGAATTTACAGCAAGAGCACTAAAACAAAACTAACAGGAGCCATCAGTTATGAGTTACTATGCTGATTAGTTAATATGTTGCCAATAGACTGCTCCCCACATTCTTTCTAGGCTTCACAAGCCACTGCATTCTCACCAGAAGATTCACGCAATCTGTAGGGGAACATGACTTGGTGATGGAGGTCCAGGGCAATCTGTGCTGTTCACAATGGCCCACCAGCCACAGGGGACTCCTGAGCCCTTGGATGTCGCTACTCAGTGAAGATCTGAACTTAAAAAAAAAAAGAGAGAGAGAGAGATTATTTAGCTGGACACTGGTGGCTCACACTGGTAATACTAGCTACTCTGAAGGCCAAGAATCCAGGTTCAAAGCCAGCCCGGGGCAGAAAAGTTCTGGAGACTCTACCTCCAGCAAAAGGCTGGTGCTGTGGCTCAAGTAGTAAAGCACCAGCCTTGAGCAAAAGAGTGAAGAGACAACACCCAGGCCCTAAGCTCAAGTCCCAGTATTGGTACAAGAGAATAAATAAAAATAAAAATTTTATGAATATGTATTCACCTTGTATTTGTGTGGTGTTATTTTCTCCTTATTTTTAGTACCTAATAGTACAAGAAAGTTAGGTAGAACAAATAGAAATTCCACCTCCAATTATTTCAAGATGTGCAGAATCCATCCATGTCATAACAAGTTCTGACAGCAACGTATTTATAACCTTGATTTTATACAGCTCAAAGAAGTTTAACGTGAATTCAAATAAACTAATACCTCCCCCATACCTATGAATCCCTTCTGTATACATCCCTTAAATGAAGTACAAACTAGTAAAAAAAAAAATCTAGACCTTAAAAGTTTAGAGGAAAATTTAATATGTAGAAAAATGTTTCTTTACATTTATAGAAATTTATGATCTGGAAAGTCTGACTTGGAATGCTATTAGTTGAGATTTAAAACGATTTTATTTTATAAATGGGCCCGGTGTGCTCTTCTTGTCATTTTTCTGGCATCTCAACAGCACACAAGGGAAGTTCTTGTTTTCTCAGCAATGTCTGCTAGGTAAAGTCTAAATAGGTCAAGGCAAGAAGCAAAAAGCTTTCCTTTCAGAAAAAAAAAAAATCATAAAACTCAGATTGTCCTTTATAATTAAAACATTCACTGAACAGTCACCTAAAAATAAACAAGTTAGCAAGCCCGTGGTCCCAGACGTCTGCTCTTGGATTCCACAGAGACAACACAACCTGTGTCCAAACTGCAAGTTTCCTGAAATACTTTGCAATGAACTCCCAGTGGCTGCAGGAGACATGGCCAGGAGCCACTTCTCCACTGGGCTTTGCCCTCAGCCTCTCTGAAAAGAACAGCAGCGCAGCTCCAGCAGAGATCTAACCAGGCTTTGCAAACTGACAGGCACTGAGTAAGAGCAGAGTATTTGAAAAGGAAAACTATGGTGTGAGGATTGGAATCTGATTTAGGGACAGCAGCAAGATGCCCCACCTGGGCCTGAACTCCCAAACCGCCCCAAGGTGGACTCCAGCGTGGGAACTGCCTCTGTGTACCCAGGGGACACTTGTGCTCAGTCTCTGGCAACAGTGATGCTTCTATTGATCTGATCTTGTTGTTTTTTTTTTTTATCAGTACCAGGAGTGAAAGTTCAGATCCAGGCAAAGGTAAAAGGTTTTAACATGTTTATTAGCATATGTAAATTACTAATTGTACAACAGGGTTTACTGAGAGACAACTACAGACATGTAATAAATTTGATCAGATTCACACACTCTGCCTCCTGTCTCTCCTTTTTAATGCATTTTAGTAGATTTCATTGTTACTTTCATATATAGAGATATTTCTGATCACATTTGTCCCTTTCTCTCTCTGCCCACCATTCCGCCCACCCAAAGTCCCCCTTTCCAACATGTGTTTATGGTGATAATGATGTCTACATTCTACCTATGAATAAGAACTTTTTATCTTTGTCCTTCTAGGCTTGGCTCATGTTTTTGTTTTTGTGTTTGTGTTTTAACACAGTGATCCCCAGTTCTATCATTTTCCTACAAATGGCACAACTTCATTTGAAGAGCAGGGCTTCGGTGGTGCAGTCTGTAAACTTGCCTCTCACAGCAAGAAACAGGGCTTGGCCCGCTCCTGGAGCTCTTCACAAAATCATTCCAACCAGTGCAACCCAAAGCCTCACCTAAGGGCATGGCTGGTTTTCAGGTAATGGTTTCTTCAGTGACTTCTCTGCTTCGGGATCCTATATCCATGAATGCCTCCATTCTTCACTGTGTTAGGACTGGGACAGGAAACACCCACCACATTCCCCCAAGGCAAAACAGGGAACACTCAGAGATTCAGTAAAACTGAACACAACTCACAGAGCTTTGAAGATGCAGCAGAGTTCTAAAAGGGGAAAATTATAGGATGAGTGTCTACATTAAAAACTGGGAGAGAGCAAGAATAGGGGGGACATTTTCCCAAAAAGAAACATACTCACTTATGGAACTGTGAGATCTTTGTAATAACAATAAAAATGGGGGGAAATCTACTCAAACAAAAAATGAAAATAAGAATAAATACATAAAATAAAAATTGGAGAAAGGCTGGGCATGATCGTGCATGCCTGTAGGTCTAGCACCTTGGGAGGCTGAGGCAAGATTAAGAGTTTGAGACCAATCTGGGCAAAGTGAGCTCAAGGACAACCCGGGCTATAGTAAGAAACTGCCTCAAACAAACAAAGCAAACACGTTCCGAATGGTTTCAGATAATCACTTAATGATACACCTCACGGTGGGTGGATGAGGACAGAACAAATCCAAAGTTGGTTGACAGAAATGCACGATAAGGCCCCAGGCAGAAATTAGTGATGTGGAGAGTAAAGGAACAAACAGAATCAGTGCAACAAAGAGCTGGGTCTTTTCAAGGATACACAATTGGCTGGGAGCGTGGCTCAGGCGGTAGCGCATTTCCCTAACGCACTCCCCGAGTTCAAATCCCAGGGATAAATTTCCACAGTACCCAGCGGGAAGCCTGCGCCTGCGCGCTGGGCCACCGCCATCCGGGACGCGCCTGCGCGCTGGCCCTGGCTGGTGGCCGCCGCTCGCTGCGGGTCGTCGAGGCGACGAAAAGACCCGCCGGGGGAGCAGTCTCCAGGGGTGTCGTGTCCCTAACGTGCTGGGCCGTGGGTGTGGGTCTCCTCGGATCCGCCCGCCCGCGGGGCCCGCCTCGCTGAAGCCTTGGCGGCCGTGAAAGGAGGGCGTCCCCAGCTGGGGCCGGGCCGGGGCCCCGGGAGTCCCTACAGGCCCCGGCGGCCCGGCTCTCCGCTCCGTCCCGCAGGCCCCGGCTCTCCGCCCGGCCCCGGCTCTCCGCTCCGTCCCGCAGGCCCCGGCTCTCCGCCCGGCCCCGGCTCTCCGCCCGGCCCCGGCTCTCCGCTCCGTCCCGCAGGCCCCGGCTCTCCGCCCGGCCCCGGCTCTCCGCTCCGTCCCGCAGGCCCCGGCTCTCCGCTCCGTCCCGCAGGCCCCGGCTCTCCGCCCGGCCCCGGCTCTCCGCTCCGTCCCGCAGGCCCCGGCTCTCCGCCCGGCCCCGGCGCCCCGGCCGGCCCGCGCCGCACCCCCCCCCCCCTCCACCCTACCCCACCCCACCCCTCCTCGGCAGCGCTCTGCTGCCCCCTTCTGCTGCAGGGCTCGAGCGGCTGCGCCGGCGCCCGGGGGCCGCCCGGGAACCAGGCCCGCCCGATCCAAAGCTTTCCAGCGACCCTGGCTCCCAATCCGTGGCCTCTCGGTCTCCCCCTGCGCGCGGGGCGGAGCCGCGGGTTCTCCCTCGGGTTGGACTCGGAGGCCGCTGGCCCCGGATTCCGCCATCCTGACACACCTGCCGTTCTTTCCCGGCTTTGGGGTCGGGACCAGGGCCTGAAGGCAGGCTTCCCCGACCTCTGGGCCTTTTCACCCAGTGCCGGCGCTTTGCCGCTCAGTCACAGCTCCCTCCTGGCTTTTTGCTGGGTAGTTGGAGGTCAGAGTCGCACAGACTCCCCTGCCTGGGCCGGCCTCAAAGGGAAGGCCTCCGACCCAGTCTCCCAGCCCAGCCTCTGAGCTCAGCCTCCAAGGGCAGGCCTCCCAGCCCAGCCTCCGGGCAGCCAGGGTCACAGCCACTGCAGCCTGGACGGCCAGGATGCAGGCCATCAAGACAGGGACTATAAACCACTGACGCCTGGCTGAATTCACGGTTCTGTCTCATTAATAATACCGTTAGAGAAGCAAGTCCAGAACATCTTTCCTTTTGAGTTTTCAGATAGCCACAGTGGAAGTCATGTATTTCCATGATGACATCTGGCATTTTGTTGTCTTACTTTGTTCACTCTTTTCCTTTTCTCCGGTAGTGGCATTCTAGTGAATGTATTAGGAGATTACACCACTAGAGTTGAAGTCCATGAAGTTGGTTTGGTTTGGTTTGCTAGGGTGGAGTGTGTTCTAGGTCTGGAACTCATAGCCTAAGTGCTGTCTCTCAGCGCTTTTGCTCAATGCTGACACTACTACTTAAGCCACATGTTCACTTCCAGAGTTTTGGTGGCTAATTGCAGACAAGGGTCTAATTGTTGAGGTGCTGGTGGCTCACATCTGTAATCCTAGCTACTCAGGAGGCTGATTTAAGGGTTGTAGTTTGAAGCCAGCCTGGGCAGAAAAGTCTGCGAAACCTCCCATTCATCAATAAAAGACCAGAAGTAAAAGTACAATGGGAGTGACAGTGCCAGCCTTGAGCAGAAAAAAGCCAAGAGCCAGGCCCTGAGTTGAAGGCCCATTACTGGGACACACTCACCTCACAGACTTTCCAGCCTGGCCTGGCTTTGAACCACAATTCTCAGCTCTCATTGTCCTCAATAACTAAGATTACTAGTATGAGCTGGCTGCACCTAGTTTACTTAGGTCTTTACAGAGAAATTAAAATATGTTTTCCCATTTAATTGGCCAGGGCACTTTTGGTAGCACTTCATAAAAGAGATGGCAAATATATACATAAACTGTGACAACACTGCAACTACAAATATCGTGTGAGTACAAACACTGGCAAAGGATTTGTTCTACCAACCTGCACTCTAGTTCATTTGACCATACATTTAGATTTATTAACAAGGCAAAATGGTTCTTCAGAGATATTGTGGTGACTTGCTGACTGCCTTTAGTTAATCTTAGTAGCATATAATTAATAGTGCAAGATAGACAAAACAGTGGGTACAGTGGCTACAGGCTCAAGCCTGTAATCCCATGTAGCTACTCAGGAATCTGAGATCTGAGGATTGAGGCTCAAAGCCAGCCTAGTAGGGAAGTCCATGAGATTCTTAATCTCTAATTAACCAGCAAAAAGCCAGAAGTAGAACTGTGAAAAGAGTCTGTGAAAGTCATCTTCAATTAGACACACAAAAGCTGGAAGTGGAGATGTGGCTCAAGTGGTAGAAGGCCAGCGTTTAGTGAAAAAGTCAAGTGAGATATCCAGGCTCTGAGTTCAAGCCCCAGTACCTGTACACATGAAGTAATTATCACATGTTAGCATGGCACACAGAATTTGCCTGTAATCCCTGCACTGGACAAGCCAGAGACAGGAGTATTTCAAGTTCAAGGCCAGCCTGTCCTACACAAGACTCTCTCCAAAAAGAAAAATAAAGAACAATTTCACAACTTATTAACACCACATACAATGGTTTTCTAAAGTGATAGGTTCACAGCCTGCCGGAGTCATTTTCAAGCTACATGATCCATTCAGGATTAATTTTTAAGCTTATCCTTTCTAAATCCCTCTGTAATAATAACCTCCTGGTTCTTTCGAATACAAATGCTGCAACTGACTGGAAACCAGATTTATTAAAATCACAAGTTGTTACTGAACTTGTCTACATGTCTAACATGTCTTTTCTAAAAGTAACATTTTCTCAGAAGTGAGCTAAAATGGCCACTTAGTTTTAAAAAGCACACATGTGTATTTTAAATAATTGTATTCCATATAAGTTAAACTGGGGTGTTTATCCATTTTAATTAAAAATGCTTTTGTCACTGAATAAAATCAGCAAATTAAGTCCAATTTGATGCTGCCAACTATCAGAGCAGCTCATTCTGAAGTAAGCTTGGCTTATAATGAAACAAGATATGTTTAGTATATCACAGATTTAAAAAGCTTTATTACAATGTCAGTGGGTAAAAACAAGTACACTGGATTTTACATAGTCTAAGGACCAGTGCACACGCGCATGTGCACACACACTATATATTATATATTACTGAAAAAATTAACAAATTATTCACTTTTCTTCTGTTTATGCTAGGAATTGAAATGGTTTTGTAAAACCCTGCCTGTGTCGATTATAAGTGGTTAGAAACTAGTACTACATTAGTATGTTCTGCATTCCTAGGCTTTATATTTAGGCTTTCAAAGTATAAAAGACTGATAAAGTCATAAAAATTTTATGTGAAACACATAATTCAGTGCTATGGATTAGAGAATAAACAAAGATTAGATATTAATTTGCCAGTGGTTCTTTTTTTAATAAGTTTTTATTGTGAAAATATTGTACAGAGGGGTTACAGTTATATGAACAAAGTATTGAGTACATTTCTTATCAAGCATTGTTGCCTCCTCCTTTGTTTTTCCCCTACCATCCCTTCCCTCCCACCTCCTCAACTAACATGTCTTGTTCAACTACCAGTCTATGCATACTGGAAGCTCCAAAAGGACCAGTATCTTCTCCAATCTTGCCACGAGATGGCACTGTCTCAAAGACCAGCCTTGGTCTTTGAAATAGAACACAAAACCCTTGTCAGCCTGGTGGAAATAAAAAAGTGGATTTTATAATGCTTTGTATCAAAGAAAATAAGAGTACGTAATCATGTATCTATCCATGTGTCACGGTTTTCCCATTTGAAATTAAGGATACTAGACTTTTATAATTTGACACACACAGTAAAGAAAACTACTAAGGAAAACAATTATTTTCCTTGACATGTATTATGTTTATCTGTAATAAAGCCTTTCATCTACCTCCTTTTGGAATAAACACAGACTTATGTGTACTTAAGTATTGTGATATACATGGACAAACACCAGTGTGTGGCTTACGCCTATAAAACTAGTTTACTCATGAGGCTGAAATCTGAGGTTTGAACTTCAAAACCAACATGGGCAGAAAATTCCATAAGACTCTTATCATCAATAACCAGCAAAAAACCAGAAATGGATGTGTGTCTCAAGTGGTAGAACACCAACCTTGAAGGAGAAAGCCAAGCAAGAGCCCAGGGCAATGAGTTCAAGCCTCTGTACCAGCATATAGAAACAAAACTATAGCATATATATTTATGCTCACCAATGGGTTCTAGATAGTGATACTGCATACCTCAATTACAAGTTGCGCTGCTACCATGTATCCTTGTTTTAGAGAGTACTCCTTTTAAAGGCTTACTGTAAAACAATACAATGAAGAATGCCAGCAACAGCTGCATGTAAATCATATTTACCATCTCATAATTGCACGCTACACTACCTGTTTGTGGAAGAACACTTTGGGATCTTCACACAACAAAACAAGCTAATGACATATTTCTCCGAAGACAAATCTGTTGCTAAAAGACAGTAATGTGTAAGTGTATTGCTGTGACTTTAATTTGTATTTACTAATGCCTGGTGGTGTCAGCATCTGTTCACCTGCATACCAACCAACCTTTTGTGTGTTCTGTGCAGAAATGTGCACTGGAATCTTTCACTAGTTTATGATTGAATTGTCATGTTATTATTAAGCTCTTGAATTCTGCACATATTCTAGATGTGTCTATGTCTAAATGATTTGCTATTTTTTTCTTCCTGTAGTTTTCATTTAATGGCATCATTTGTTATATAGTTTAGCTGGACAGTCTTGCTTTTTCTTCCTCCCTCCCTTCCTTCCTTCCTTCCCTCCCTCCTCCCTCCCTCCCTCCTTTCTTTCTTTTCTTTCTTTCCTTTCTTTCTTTCTTTCTTTCTTTCTTTCTTTCTTTCTTTCTTTCTTTCTTTCTTTCTTTCTTTCTTTCTTTCTTTCTTTCTTTCTTTCTTTCTTTCTTTTCTTTTCTTTCTTTCTTCTTTATTGAGGCTTGAACCCAGGGCTTCATGCTTGATAACAGGTGTTCTACCACCCTTGAACCATGCCCCCAGCCTTTTAGTTGACTTTAGTTACTTTTCAGGTGAGGCCTTATATTTTTTTTTGCCAGTCCTAGGGCTTGAACACAGGACCTGGGCACTGTCCCTGAGCTTCTTTTGCTCAAGGCAAGCACTCTACCACTTGAGCCACAGCACCACTTCTGGCTTTTTCTGTTTATGTGCTACTGAGGAATTGAACCCCGGGCTTCATACATACTAGGCAAGAGCTCTACCACTAAGCCACCTTCCCAACCAGGCCTTGTATTTTTTAACCTCAGACAATGATACTTCTATTTACAACCTCCCATGTATGTAGGATATCTGGCATGAAACATTATGCCTAGCTATTTTATTGAGATGGGGAATTGTTAAAGATTTTACCCAGCTAGCCTTGAGCAGTGATACTCCTTGGGATAGGAGGGTGGGACACCATGTCACCCATTTGCTATTCTTTCTAAGAAAGTATTGCGTAAACAAAAGTCATTAAGATTTACCTCTCTCCTTCTAAAAACATGGTAGGTTTTGCTTGCTTTTTTTTTTTTTCCAGTCATGGGGCTTGAACTCTGGGCCTGGGCACTGTCCCTCAGCTCTTCAGCTCAAGGTTAATGCTCTACCACTTGAGCTACAGTGCCACTTCAGGTTTCTTGGTGGTTTATTGGAGATAAAAGTTTAATGAACATAATGAGCGCTGTGGCTCAAGTGGTAGAGAGCTTGCCTTGAGCTGAAGAGATGAGGGACAGTGCCCAGACCTAGAGTTCAGGCCCCACGACCAGACAAAAAAAAAAAGTTTAACAAACTTTCCTGCCCAGGTTGGCTTTGAGCCACAATCCTCAGATCTCAGCCTTTTGAGTTGCTAGGATGACAGGTGTGAGCCACCAGTGTCTGGCTAGTTTTTGCTTTAATACATTTGGTTTAGAGTGTAGGAGCTGAAATCTGGTGAAGCTGGGTCATGTGACCATGTTGGCTCTTGTCTAACTGCTATGGGTGGAAATGAGAGGGTTCTAAGTGAATAAATGAAGTGGCCAGCAGATACGATGAGAAATAGTCTGATTCAGAATATATTTTACAACCAAAAGATTTAACTAAGGCATCAGACACACAGGTGCTAACAGACAAACTTAAAAACTTGGTGATGGGCTGGTGGCTCACACCTGTAATCCTAGCTACTGAGGAGGCTGGGATCTGAGAATCTCAGTTTGAAACCAGCCCAGGTAGGAAAGTCTGTGAAACTTGTGTTTCCAATTAACAGGCAAAAAACTCAGATATGGAGTTGTGGCTCAAGTGATACAGCACCAGCATTGAAAGAAATCAAGTGAGACTTCCAGACCCTAAGTTCAGTGCCACTTTTGGCACCATAAAAAGGGAGTTTCCTGCCAGGTGCTGGTAGCTCACGCCTGTAATCCTAGTTACGCAGGAGGCTGAGATCTGAGGAATGGGGTTCAAACTAGCCTGGGTGAGACTCTTATCTCCAATTAACCACCAGAAAACCGAAAGTGGTGCTGTGGCTCAAGTGGTAGAGCAGTCACTTTGAGCTGAAGAGCTCAGGGAAAGCGACCAGGACCAGAGTTCAAGCCCCATGACTGACCATAAAAAGGGGGGGGGGTGTTCCCCAACCCTTCAGGTCTGGGCCCACACAGAATTTTACCATCCAGGCATCAGACCATTCAATACACAATTTTAGTCACCCTGCACCTCTGCAGTAATGATTTGCTATTTATTGCACTGATTGCTTGTGCACAGAAGAGGCAGTTATTCATGTTCCAAGAAAAACAATACAACTCTAGCCATATCCCTCAAAGAGGTTTTCATTGAAGAGTTGCATGTTCCTAAAGTCAGATGCAGATGGATACCAGCTCACTCTATCCACAATATCTGTCTAGAAACCTACTTTTACCTATAGCACAATCCAAAGAACCACCCCAGACAGCTACATTTGTACTGTGCATTTCATTTCCTACCCCCAAGACATATGTTATTGGATCAGAATTGTCCATGGCTGGCTAAAAGTTTACTGGTAGGTTAAAGAAACAATGGAATAAAGACAAAGTGGGCTCACTCATGCTAGACTCTGGAACTCACAGGTTATGGAGAGAGAACTTAAGTCCCAATTGCTATAAGACAAAACCAAGCACCTCTAATTGCAGCAACAGAAGCTATAGTTGGGGGAGGAGCGGGCCAGTGGAAGACAAGAGGAGGCATCAGAGCATGAAATGAAGCAAGAGAGTAGGCAAGCTCAGAATCTCACAATCCAGTAACTTAAGTGGCTATCAGAAAATAGGTCCTAGATTAGATCCTCCTGCACTCCATTTAAAACATTTAGAGTAATGGGGTGCCAGTGGTTCACACTTATAATTGAGCTACTGAGGAGGCTGAGATCTAAGGATGACAGTTAGATAATAGCCAGCCTGGGCCAGACAGTCTCCAAGACTCCTATCTCCAATAAAGCAGCTAGAAACTGGAAATGGAGCTGTGGCCAAGTGGTAGAGTGCCAGCCTTAAGCAAACAAAGACAAGGGATAGCGCCCAGGCCCTGAGTTCAAGCCCCTGTACTGGTTCAAATAAAAGAAAATGTCCATTCCTAGGCTTGAGTATGCCATCGAACTTGCTGTGCTTCAAATCATTCTGAAAAATGAGGACCCTGTGTTTAGACCAATGGAGGCGTTGTTTATGGAGACAGATGGACTCTGCCAGAGCAGAAAGCAGCCTTGATGACCTTCACACTCCCATTTCAGTGCCACCACACTGTGGGAGACGTGGCTGTCAACGGGGGAAGAACAGATGACCACAGAAGAAATTTTAGACACCATTCTAGTGCTGAAATAAAAGGTCATTCTGAAAAAAACACATTTAATGCTAGAGAGGTCCTTGAATTGTTGTAGGAGAAATAAATACAAAACTTTACTTAAAATTTTATTTTCTTCTTTTTTGGTGAGGGGAAGGGGAAGCACAAGCAACCAAAGTTATCAATTTTAAAGACATTCCCTGTTTTCTAGTATAGTTTTGTGTACATCTTCAAACCACTGCTAATAAGGTATGTGGACTTCAATTGATTTTCCACTAATAACTACAGGTGAGAGCACGTGCCTTATTTCTTTTAGACATTACCAATATGGATCTCTAATATTCACTTACACAATGAAGAGGCAGTCTTGGATTGGTGCTATAGGCCCCAAGGCAAATGGTCTAATTTCCCCAAGGTGAGGATTAAACCAACCACCGGACCTCAAGTGAGACTCTCAGAAAAAGAGATAACTGAGTTCAGTGGTTCACGTCTATAATCCTGGCTATGAGGGAGTTAGAGATCAATACAACCATGGTTCAAGGCCAGTATGAGTAAAAATGAGCAAGACCTCCTACCCTCCATCTCAACCAATAAGTCAGGTGTGTGTGGTGGGCATAGTTTTCACGAGAAGACAAATTCTTCCCTATATGAGATAGGAAGCCATTACGATATTTTTACACAAGTAATGGCATGGTCCAATGTCATTTTGAACAACTGCTCTGGCTGCTACATGGAGAAAGGACTAAGGGAGGAAAAGTGAATGGGGGGGGCACTTTCTGATGCTATACTCCAGACAAGCAATTATTGTGACTGTGGGCTTTAGGTTGTAAACAACGGCATCCATATACAGGCAGCAGATCTCCAAGACGAAGCTGTATTCTTTAGAAATATGAAGGCCTGGGGCTGGGAAGGCGACTCAGTGGTAGAGTGCTTGCCTTGCATGCATGAGGCCCTGGGTTTGATTCCTCAGTACCACATAAGCAGAAAAAGCCAGAAGTGGCGCTGTGGCTCAAATGGCAGAGCGCTAACCTTGAGCTGAAGAGCTGAGGGACAGCGCCGAGGCCCAGAGTTCAGGCCCCATGACTGACAAAAAAAAAAAAGAAAGAAAGAAAGAAAAAAAGAAATATGAAGACATATGCAGGCATAGCTAAGAATGGCACAGAGATAACCAAGGCATGTGGTTGGACCCACTAACATTAATGGAGGTTCCTGAAAGCCCAACAGTAGAACCAATCAGAGACTTTGTAATTACAAAGAAATCTAGGATGTTAGAGCTTCAAGGCTATAGAGAAAGAACATAGGACCAGAAGAGATATAGTCAGCTCTGAGAACTAGAAAAGGAAACAATACCTTTTATTTTTCTATCTTTAGAGTGGCCTGAGAGAAACAAAAGGATGGGAATTTTTTTCACATTTAGCTTGTCTTCTTGGCACACACACACACACACACACACACACACACACACACACACACACACACACACATAAAATTCTGGCATATGCATCAGGCCTTTTTAACCTTGGTAGCAATGATCATTTGGTTGAGCCAATTTAGCCCTATTGTATTAATTCCAGGCTGAATTTAATTACCTAATTATAAAGTAGTCTTCTGTGGAGGTTTTCCTACTGGAAACGAGTTTCTAAACTTGCTCCTAAACTTAGGTCATAAACTTGTTGACAGAGATTTCTTGTAAATTAATAAACTGGGTCAATTGCATTTATAAGGAAGCCATGTTGGTATATTCAATCTTCTTCATTCTGAATCCTCAGGAAATTTGTATATTACACTAATTTATGGGAAAACTATGAAAAAGGTGTTCAAAACCACAGAATCAAGAAACAAAGTGTAGTGTTCACGTAATAATTTTCTGAAAATGGAGCACAAACCAAAAATTTTGAGCAATGTTTGTTTTGGGGAATGTTTGCAAAGGTTAATTGGCATCCTCCAAAGATCATGGTAAGTTTGTACTTTCTCTAAGGCTTGGCAGGATCAAATCTATTTATAGGCATAATGGAATTATTTTTAATGTATCCAGAGTCCATGGAGGATGGCCTAATGAATTGTAATTGATTGGGAAGAGTGGAAACTACATACCTGAAGAGGCTGAGGAGCAGCAGGACAGCGCAGAGAATATGCTACACCAACGTGAGTCAATTTAGCAGAGGAACAAGTTTTGCAGGGAGTCAGGTGTGTGGAGCTCAATCTTGAACATGTTGACTTTGAAGTATCTATGAGTTATTCAAGTAGAACTTTCCAGGAAAACTACAAGTCTATGTCTCAGGAGCATCAGTGTGCATGGACTTTGGGATTTGTTGTAGATAATGGGCTAATTTGAGTTTAAATTTTTCAGTGGTATTAGGGGCACAGAGAATGAGGAGATAGATCTTAAGAACAAAGTGCTGATGATTCAAAATATATCAGGTGTTAGCACAGTACGAGGAGGTATTAAATGGGAGAGATTCACATGGGTAGAATGTTTCAAAGGTCATTGAATAAACAACCCAGCTTTCTCCAGTGCACTAGGGTGGGACATGAAGAGGAGGCCACTCCAGTCATTGGGATCTTTTTCCAAACTACTTCAGTACAATCAATGGTGGGAGAGAATTCGGACTGTGGAGACAGAACTCTTTCAAGAAGCTTGGTAGTGAAGAAGAAAACAAAGTTGCAACTTTAAAGATAGCACATGGGAGGGTGAGTCTTAGGCTAAAGACTTGGCCTCTGTCTTCTACTTTTTCTCCCTCCAGTAGCAAATATGTTCTATGGATATTTCATCTGAATTCTTTCCAAGACTGAGCCTTCTTTTCCTCAGTTACTCTGTTGCTGTCAAGACTTCTTTGTGTGCCTCTGGCCTTTGTCCTTGCTCTTAACTGCTGTGTGCCCTTCTCCCTAAGCCTCCTCTTAACTCTGCTGTGCTCTTCTCCCTAAGCCATGCCCCATCCCACGACAGACACGAATGACCTCATGTGATTCCACTCTCAAAAACCTGCAAAATTCCCTCCTCATCTCTTATTATCCCTCCGCGTAAATCCAGACTGGGCCAAGTCATCTCATTAGACATCCTATGACCATCTCTTTCCTGTCTCAGGCAGGGAGGACTTTTCACTGTTTTCCCATATTCCAAGCATGCTCTTTCTTCTGGCTGAATATCATCAAAGATCAACTTAACTTACAAGTCATCAATGACAAAGGAGGAGGAGGAGGAGGAGGAGAGAAGGAAGAGGAGGGGGAGGAGGAGGAGGAAGTGTGAATGATCTCTTTTGTTAGCAGTTGTCCCTTGGTAAGATGGCATCGCTAAGACCTTAGTTGTTTGGGTACAGTGTCTAAAGTTAGAACACTGGCCCAATGGCAGGAAAAGCAGAATAAACATCTAAAGAAAGCACACTAGAGAAGCAGACTCCTATTGTGAAGAGGAGGAGGCCTTTATTAAGGTGGCAGCACAGCTCTGAAGAGATGTGAGGGGCAGAGTGGGACCACTGTCTTTCCCTGTCCTGAAATTGCCTCCACCCAGCTCCTTGTTCAGTAAAGGGGAGGAGATCTGCTGGCACCAAGTCTTATTCTACCTTTAACTCCGTCTAGAGTATGGAGCAGGTGCCAGTGTGCAGTGTAACTGCCACAGGGCAGTCTTCCTCAGTCACACACTTGGTGGCTTCTCACATCAGCAATGTCCACATGGGGCAGGTAGGGTCATTCTCTTCCCACTTGAGCCTGTCCACTCCAACATCATTGCTAAACAAGTCCATCTGTGTTATGTAACCAGCGTTCTACAAGTGAAGGGAAAACAAATTAAGAAGGTATAACAAGTAATCTCTAAATCAATAAACATATACTCCTTTGTATATAATAACACTGATAATTGTTTATTTATATATCTTTTTGATATCAAAGTCCTCCATTTACTTAACATGATAGTGTCTTATTTATAGGATAGAACAGTTCCTGTAGTTAGAAGGTTTCTTAAGTTTCCAGCATATGACTGAAAATGTGAATAGCTGCTATTCTACAGGTTTTGGACTCAGCCTCACAATTCAAAAGCTAGAGGAGAATCCCTGGGAACTCTTAAAAATAATGTGCTCCTCTCTAGTCTGTGTCTCCCTCTCTCAGTGGCTATACCCCAGCCAAGAACCCTGCTGCTTTGTGAAGAGCATGTGTGACAGACACAGGTTTGAAGGCCCCTGGACAGTTGTTGATTAGGGAAAGGTGGAACTGTCACACAATTTAAGGTTGTTTATTCCACTGGGAAAAAGTTCTGGAAAAAAAATGACAGCAAGTAATTGGATGACTCTACTTCTTCAGAATATAAAGACTAGCCATGGATAAACATTAAATATGAGAAGAATATTTTCAAAATTTTTATTATCTTTAGGTAGTTGCATAAAGGAGGTGCATATAACAAAGCAGTTTATGAATACAGTGTATCTTGATCAGTGTCTCACCCTTCAACATTCTCACCCCCATTCTACTCACCCCTTCCTTTTCTTAATTTTGTGGCAAATACAATGAATTCTTGACTGCATTCTCTTCCCCTCCCCCTTTTATTCCCCTCCGTCTCTCCCTATCCCCCTTTTGCACTGACCTGGTATTGGTTACAAGGATATTTTTAGTTCCTGAATGGTCACAAAAGAACTTGTAAAACATATAAAGAACACAATAGCAAAATAAAAATAATGAAGACTCTGTCTCTAATCTGGTGGGTGATATAGGGGACACACTGTATAATTAAAGGAGCTGATTTTTAAAGCCATTTTGAGAGTGTAGACAATTACTTAGTTTTTCCAAGTGGACTGCATAGCATTCTGTTATTACCCACTGCTGGTTATGTTGACATCCTCAGGCCTCCATACTGCATTTCTTCCTGCTACACATCCTTAATAATTTTTAATGATGTTGGTATAATTCCATTGGGACACTCCTGAACATCAAATTTTCTCAAGATATCTTTATAAATAACACTTTAGATTTGCGTTATGATCACTCACAGCAATAGTAATGTGTTTATTTAGCATCCTTATTTTGAATAGCGTTATTATTATTTTGTTAACAAAACTACAGATGTCTGATACATGAAGGAACTTAACTCCGATGGAAGATGCTGAGGTTGGGAAAGTTCAAACTCTATCCCAGAATTTTTACACAAGAGAGACTTTAGTCATCATCTTCTTCATTGTTTCTCAGCCACGGGAAGTTGTTAAATATACAAGTTACCCAGGCTAGGAAGTTTTAAGGTAGCTTTGACAGCCATATCTAACAACAGGAATTTAGGGTGGTCTTTGAACTTCACGATTATCCACTAACATGTGAAGAAAGTAAGCTTCAGAAAGGGCATATGACTTACTGAAGGCCACCTAGCTAGACAATGACTACCTGGTGGGGAATAGATTCAGCACAAATCACAGTTCCCTGCTCATCCACTCAGGCCCACACGACCAGATCCCTCCTCCTGGATTCCTAAAAGAAGAGGGTTGGTCACATCTCTAAATCGTTTATGAAAGGAAGGTCACTATGTTCTACTATGAGAAGAACAGAAGGCAATTTATTACCTTAAGACTATTACCTTTGTCTTTTTGAGTTTCAGTGTCATGCATGTATCCAAGCACCAATTTAACAATAAAGCAAAATATCAAGAGTTGGCAAGACATGTGCTGTGGTGGGGGGTTGGGGGGGAGGAGAGAGGAGTTGTGGGGGTGGCGAGGGAAGGGATGGTAGGGAAAAAACATAGGAGGGGGTAACAATGATCAAGAAGAAATGTACTCATTACCTTACTCATGTAATGTAACCCCTCTGTACAGTACCTTTTCAATAAAAATATATATTAAAAATAGTTGGCAAGATAGAAATAGACTACTGTAAAACAGAAAATTCACTCACTTACTTAACAAGATTAATATCGTTTTCACAAAATTAAAACAAGGCTTGTGCCACTTTTAAGTAAATCTCAGAAAGGCTAAATTCTGAAACCTATTTTTTCTTTGTGAATTTTATTTTTTTATGTATAAAAAAGCATAGGCAAACTTTTAGTACTGTACAGCATTTCCTTGAGTACAAAAATATTATGTGACCAGTGTTTCATCAGTCCTAGTGCATGATAGATACTCTAGAAATATTATAACTTTTAAAACTTTTTAATGCAAAAATTTGATTTTAATCTTATTCTTACATTAGTGGGAAGTGGTGTCAGTAACTCACTGGCATTCAACTATTGTTTTCCTAGTGGAACAAAAATACATGTAATATAGCATATTCCTTAGGCAAAATTTATTTAAATGAGACTGCCATATACCCAACCCCTTCTTAAAAATATAACTAGGATACTAATGAAAGCATCTTTGGAGGAAGTGTTTAATAAGCATATTTTATTTAAAGAAATCCTCCAGTAAGAAATGGAGAATTCACTGCCTTTGCTTAGAAGGCTGTGTAAATACCATCTGCCCAATCTGTATGTGCCAACAGTCCATTATTGGAAACACCAGTATTTCCACATCACAGTCCCAAAAGGATTTAAAAGTCTCAAAATTCTGGGTCTCCTTTGGCTTGCTTCTCTCTTGATTCCACCCAGGCTTTATTAATGGTGCATTTCATATCATCATCTCCACCTTCATAAATTTTCTTTAGAACGTTCATTAATCCTTCACTAGGATCTGCTCCAGTGTCATAGGAAGGCTTTTCCTTCTCCTTGCACTCCTTTTCAACTTGAGTCAAGTAATCCCATCGTACGTTTTCTGCTTTCTTTTTACATAAGATAAGAACTGTATCTGTTTTGACTTTTCTTGAACTGCCTTCTACAGAGATGGGCCTCAAGAGGTTGTTCACAATCACGGAGTCACTCTTTCCGTTCAGATTCTTTACCAAAAGATCAAAGGCCCTGTCCGTGAAATGCACCTGCACATTCTCAGTGGGAACCTGATGAACTCCAGTGTAGGTAATGTAGATTTTCACAAGCTTATCTGACTGATCCCATCCGTAATTACTGCTTTTCACTGTATATCCAGTTGCAATGGGAGCAGCCTCAGCAGCTGGCTTTTCATTGTCAACTTGTGGTTTCTTCGGTGACTTCTGGTGCATCTTGTTCTTTATTTCTGTCTCACGCTTAGATTTTTCCGTTGTAAGGGCATCACGTACTCTTTTCCTAGTGGATTTTTCCAGTAAAGACTTTACTTCTTCTAGGTCTTTCTGCAGCTCCTCCAAAGCCGAAGCCATGGTTCGGGCGTGTCATGCACCGGATTGAACGGGAAAGGCCGCCCAGCGCGCGGCCACCGCGAGCAGAGACCCTGACAGCCGCTAGACACAGCACCTGCCCGGACCGACCGTGCGCGAGCCCGCGGCCCGCGGCACCTCTAGAATCTTCTCGAGGCCTCCACCAGCCTGCCTCTCTCATAAAACTCTTATTATATGGTAGAAAGGCTTTTGGGGCTCCAGTTGTAGGCATATTAAAATACCAAAAATAGCATTCTTGATGCCATCCAGTGCTAAAATGCTACATAAAATACAAAGTATGGCAGCTATATGATGTAAACAAGACTCAGATCTTGGAGAATATCTGTGGATAATGTTCTACACATAGGAAACTCAGCGAACATCATGGTGAGCAGAAGAAACAGACATGGTTACATAAGCACTGCCATTCCATCCATAACAGTTTGACGCAGGAACAAACTGCGTTTTGGGGGATGCATAGTTGGTAGGGAAAACTATAAAGGAGGGAGCCCCAAAACATCCGAAGAGTGGTTCCCGTGAACAGTACAATGCAGATGTCATGAGGAAAGGAACATGGGGACCCTCAGCTGCTGGCTGGAGGTTACACTGATACGTTTCCATTGGCCCATCCTTGTGTTTGCTTTGTGAATTTCTCTGTGTGTATTTCATAAGAAAGTATTTAAGTGTTTAAAACAAATTTAGTAGGCAAAGCCCAAAGCAGTTGCTATACTTATCTATTATAGACATGAGAACTGTCTTGGCACACAGGCCCCTAAGATAATAGAGCAGAGTTGTAGAACAGGTTTAGGGAAATGTTTACCTGTGTTGTGGCCCAGAGGATCACATCCTGGAGCTGTGTAATGTCTAATTGGAAAGCATTTTGATCAGAGGTTGCCAGGATCATTCAACACTAAGTATATCATAACCTAATTCCATATGACTTACTAGTTCAGCACTGACTATGATCCAAACCATTAGTATTTAGAATAGTTACCTTTACTTGTTCCAACTTTTTTTTTTTTTTCCCCCGGGTTGTGGGCCTGAACTCTGGGCCTGGGCGCTGTCCCACAGCTCTTCAGCTCAAGGTTAGCGCTCTTCCACTTGAGCTACAACGCCACTTCCGGCTGTTTCTGCTTATGTGGTACTGAGGAATCGAACCCAGGGCCTCCTGCATGCAAGTCAAGCACTCTAACACTGAGCCACCTTCCCAGCCGCTCCAACAACGTTTTTAGCCACAAATAGAAGTGTATTTCTTAAGGGAAAGGTGACTGATTTTTCTGAGTTTTGAACCTATTTTTGGTCATATGTGTGATAAGCCTGGAGACTAAATATATACATATACATTTTATAAGTCTATATTTCTACATGATTTTAAGCTTTTTATAAATGAAATCAAGTAATTGTATTCCCTAATAACTTTTCTGCCTGCAGAATTATATATTTGAGGCCTACCATGTTAATATATGTATTTCCACTTTATTCATTTTGAACCATGTGTGTAACATATGCCATGGAGTTCCCATTCTTGTATTAGTACTGAAGCATTTGGAGTTGATTTTGATTGGAGGTTTTCCCTTGCTCAACTCAAAGGAAGGTGGTAGGCTAGATGCCTGTGGCTCCATCTGTAATCCTAGTTACTCAAGAAGCTGATATGGAAAGGATTGAGGCCAGTTCAGGCAGAAGTTTCCTAGACTACATCTTCAAACCAACCAACAAAAGGCATGGTTGGAGGCGTGTGTCAAGCAGCTGAGAGCCAGACTAGCAAGTATACCATGCCCGGCCTATTTTTAGATTTTGAAGGCTATTAAGGTTTCCACAGTGGCTGTACCAATTTACATTTCTACAATAGTGTATAAGGCTTTCTTTTCCTTCCCAACAAGAGTTTTTGTTTGATAATAGTCACTCTGAGTAGAATGAGATGGAATATCCTGGTTGTTCTTTTGTTGTTTTGTTTCCAGCTTTAGACAAAGTCATTGGCTTCGAATTTGCTGTTCTCCTGACTCAGCCTCCAAAGTACTGGGATTGTGTGGATGTGCTACCACACTAGGTTTCGATGTGAATTTGATTTGAATTTTCCTGATGGCCAAAGAGGTTGACCTCTTATTTTTTTGGGGGGGTGGGGAAGAGGTTATAGGGCCTGAACTCTGAGTCTGGGCGCTGTCCCTCAGCTTTTCAGCTCAAGGTTAGTGCTCTACCATTTGAGCCACAGCACCACTTCCAGCTTTTTCTGCTTATGTGTTGCTAAGGAATCAAATCCAGGAATGAGAAGCAAGCACTCCACCACTGAGTCAACTTCCCAACCCCAGACCTTTTACTTTTTTAAAACCATGCCATATATATGCCTTTTAAAAAAAAAAAAATTGGTCATTGGTGCCTCTTCCTTTGGGAGATACCTGATCAGATCATGTGCCATTTTTTTTTTAATTGAAGCAATTGTTCCTTTGATGCTAAGCTTTTTGGGCTCTTCAGATATTCTGGATATTTATCTACTGTCAAATAAAGATTTTTCTTTCACTCTGTAGGCAGTCTCACTCTTATGCTTGCTTACTGCATAAAAGCTTTTTATTTGATGAAGTTCCTTTTGTCAAATCTTGTTATTGTTTCCTAGAAGAGCATCACTTCTGTTTTCCTCCAGTAGTTTTGCAGTTTGAGGTCTTACATTAAAGTCTACAAGCACGTGAGCAGATTTTGTGCAGCACAAAAGGCCCAGGCCCAGGCCTCCGCAGGTGGGTATAGCATTTGCCTGGCAACATTTGCTGAGGAGGCCGTCTTTTCTCCACTATTCTCCACTATGTGCTTTGGGTGCCTTTGTCAGATACCGGGATGGTTGTCACTCTATGGATTTATTTTAGGTTCTTTACTCTGCTCCATTGGTCTCCATATTTTATGCCAGTACTATGTTGATTTTGTTAAAATGACTCTATAGTATAACTTGAAATCAGGTATTGTGATATGTCTAGTATTGCTTTTTCACTCAGAATTTGGCTATTCAGGGTCTTCATGTTTCCAAATGAATTTTAAGAGTTTGTCCTAATTTTGTAAAGAATGCTGTTGGGATTTTGATACTTACTATACTGAATTCATAGATAACCTCTAGTATTAAGGCCACTCAAATGATATTAACATTGTTAAATATTAATATTCTTCTAATACACGAACATAATAGCTCTTTCCATATTTTAGTATTTTTCATCATTTTTTTTTTTTGTCGGTTGTGGAGCTTGAACTCTGGGCTTGGACACTATCCCTCAGCTTTTTAGCTCAAAGCAAGCACTCTACCACTTGAGCCACAGCACCACTTCCAGTTTTCTAGTGGTTTATTGGAGATGAATCTCATGGACTTTCCTGCCTGGGCTGGCTTTGAACCGAGATACTCAGATCTTTAAAAAGTAGCTTCAAGTTAAGGAAAGGTTATTTTCCTCACAGTTCAGTTTTATGAAAAACTTCCATCTACCACTGAAAGTCATAGTCCAGGAGTGAAGCAATCACATGCTAGAACTTCAGGGCCAATTGGAAAGTCTTTGTGAACACTCGAATTGGTCGATGTTACCTAAAATTGCAGTCCTGAAAAGTGGCCTCTCTGTGCATGTACGTCATTTTTTAAAATGAGAGGGCAATGTGAAAGGAGCTGAGGTTTGATCACCAAAAATCAGCACAATGAAAACAAATGATAATAATGAGCACTAGAATCAAATTAACATGTTTTAAAGAGATGGGAGTGTTAGTATTCAGTTCCATTTTGAACACCACATTACAAAAGAACTATTTTTAAAAATAAAAAAGGATTGAGGCAAAAGAAACAGAAAATAAAAAGAATATCTAAACTGCTGAATGACTCCCCCCCCCCCCCCCCGTTTGTTCCTGATAAACTTCAATCATATCTTCTTCCTCCATTCCCAGTTCTTTTGGAGTATGATTATCAGCAATTCTCTGACCTTCAAAGAGAAACCTGAGTGAATTCATTGGAACTCCCTGTCTTTGACAGTATGATTCTTTGCGTTTCTTGAGATGTGTTATTTTCACTTTGAAGTGAATCTCACTGCTATCCTGCCCAATGACTTTGAGTTTAATGTATTCTCCCTCCTTCTTATCCCCAAAGTCCTCGGTTGAAGGTTTTGCCTCCTGATCAGACATGGTGACAGCGGCTTCACCTGGAGGTCTCCGCACAGCAGCGGCCTCGGGCACACAGAACCTTGCTCTGGGGTTTACAAATCCATCTCAAAATATTGTTCTTAAAGAACGGGAAGTCAGTGGTTCAGTCCTATAATCTTAGTTATTCAATAGGTTGAGAGCTGAGGATCATGATTTAAATCCAGCCAGGGCAGAAAAGGGTCAGTGAGACCTTTATTGCCAATTAACTACAAAAAGCCAGAAGTAGAGGTGTGGCTCAAGGGGTAGAGTGCCAGTCTTGAGTGGAAAAAGCTGAGGGACAGTGCCCAGGCCTTGAATGGAAAAGGCTGAGGGACAGCACTTGGGTTGTGTTCAAGTCTTAGTACTAGCACACAGAAAAAAATAGTTCTTATAAGATAAACCAATGGTTTCTTTCTTTTTTTTTTTTTTTGGGTCCGGTCGTGGGGCCTGAACATCTGGGCCTGGGTGCTGTCCCTCAGCTCTTCAGCTCAAGGCTAGCACTCTACCACTTGAGCCACAGCACCACTTCTGGCTTTTTTTCTTTTTGCTTATGTAGTGCTGGGGAATTGAACCCAGGGCCTCATGCATGCAAGGCAAGCACTCTACCACTGAGCCACCTTCCCAGCCCCAAACCAATGGTTTCTGATATAGTTTTACATATAGTATCGCTAACTTATAAGGCAGACTTGCTCTAATTTGACTAAGGTAAAATATGATACATAGGCTTTTTAAATCCCACAATAAACAATTTATCTTTCTTACTCAGAGTTTTAAAACTACCATTAGTATTATTTTTTCTGAAATCTATACAATCAAAGCTTTGCCAATTTTTTACTACCATTTTTGGAAGTATAAAATGTCACAATACTAAGAGAATATAGTTTGCCATTGTATTTGAAGATGAGATCATTAAAATGCTTTGACAAATTTGAAAATCTGGCATATGGTCCACATGTATGCCTATCTAATAAAACTAGATGTGCAAAATTCCCTTTCTATTTCCCCATCTTGATTTTTACAGGCTATTTTAATCAATTATTTAGCCTGTTTCTCCCAAGTTATTAGATATTTTTTTCTACACCATCATTATCCAGTTTCCATTGTGTTACTTCCTGTTAGGAAATCATTCAAATTTTTAAAAAAATTATTGTCTTTCAAAGGGAGACAGGCTGACCGGCAGTGCTTGCAGTTATTTCACAATCTAGTTCCTTCCTGTACACACACACACACACACACACACACACACACACACACACACACACACACACACACACACATTTCCTGTCTTTGAAATCTTTAGACCATTCTTTCTTTTCCTCTCCGTTGGGAGCATGTCCTCCCCTTCAATCATTCTGCATCTTGTGCTTCTCCCTCATCCCTACAAAGAGCTCTGCAAGCTCCTGGGTTTCAGTGCCCTACTTCTTCAGGCACGTGACACAAAGCACCGAACAGCAGACTTGTTTTCTGGGTGCCAGGACAATTTTGTGGGCGCAGCAGTGCCTCTCCATGCAAGTTTCTTCCTGTCTAAATGGACTGGCCCAACAACAAAGCTGTATCTATTTTGATGAAACTTGCCCCAAAAAGTGGTCATTTGAAGAGAGTAGAAAGGAAGGATGTGAAACAGGAAGGTAAATTCTCAAGAAAATGCAGCCTGCCAAAATTTTATACAAGCTCAGTAAAATTCTTGTGATTTTTTTGATATTTTGTTCTGGAAGGTAATTAGCATATTCTAGAAAAGGAAAAAATATACTTCAGCAAAACACCAAACAAGAGATACAGGATTAAATGTGCTGACAAAAGTGCTGTTACTCTGTGTGTGTGTATAGTATTTATTTTATACTAATAAAATTCTAAACATATAACATGATTTGATGATCATGTCATGAAATAGTTGGCTGAGTGGAGTTGAAAAAGAGGTAACCAGTTAGTTTAGATGTTCATTCCTTATTTCATATACCTATACATATACACATACACTTTAGATGTACTTTATCTTTTTCCCCCCCAGTCCTAGGGCTTGAACTCAGGGTCTGGGGGCTGTCCCTGAACCTCTTTGTGCTTAAGGTTAGTGCTCTACCACTTGAGACACAGCACCACTTCTGGCTTTTTCTGAGTGGTTTATTGTATGAGTCTCATGGACTTTGCTGCCATGGCTGGCTTCAAACTGTGATTCTCAGATCTCGGTCTCCTGAGTAAGCTAGGATTACAGGTGGGAGACATTGGTGCCAGGCTTGTATGCTTACCTTTTGAGTATATTTCATCCTTACTCAGAACTAACGTAGTATTTAGGAAACTGTAAGTTATTACAATTTGCTTGTATTTCAATGCATTATTTTCTCATGGAAAGGTCATGAAAGATGGGGTCCAAGCTCAAAACATCAACACTGAGAGCTAAGCATTCAAAATAGAATGATCAGTGATATTTAGAATTTGTATATTATGATTGTATGTAGGTGTTGGTTGGTTTTGACAAAAATCATAGCAAGTACACAGTAAGCTAAGTCTTTGTTCCAAAATGCCCTCCCCAAATAATTTCTGAACCATATAACAGAAATTTAATACAAATAGCTACATTAGTTGTCATGTTTAGAACTGTTCATAGCAGGATCTAAAAAGCTACATCTGAGACACTAACACTTTAGAAATATGAACTACATACCTATCATGTAGGTATCATCTTGAAGATTCTTACTTTTTAACAAAGGGGAAATCATACAAGTGGAGAAAAAAAACATGTGAGTGACACTACATGCCAGGCATTGGGGTAGGCTGGACATACCTGAGGCCATTTGGTGACACATCCATATACTAGGTTGTTGGATGTGTTTAACTCGTTGTTCTAAGCCAGCACAACTCTGACTCATACCTCACAATGCAAATACTAATGCTCTGCCTTATGTCTCTTACACAAGATATTCTCTTTTTGAAGTTTTCTAATCCCCATCTTCCTCAGGTTTGATGTAGGTCATTCTCTGAAAGACTGGCCCAATTCTCTAACTTTTAAAATATTTTCAATTCAAGACACTCATTCAGTGTCCCAGGTACCAGTCACATTCCTTTCCCCAGTCAACTGATCAGGATCTCAAAGCTTCCTTTATCTTTCTGGGTGGATACAGCATCATTAAGCTGTGTTATGCCCTTTGCCAACACACTTGAGAGTTAGGTTTAGTTATTAACTTGATGAGCCTCCACCCAAGTAACTATTCTAGGAAATAATTCAAGTGAGTCAGGTGTTTTTACATTCAGATTTTAGAAAAAAGGAAGCTTCTGTCAATGCTTCACCTGAAGTTTGAATGCACTGAAAACTGCCATCACAGAGGAAATTCTCTGTGCCAAACAGATGAAAGGATGCATTAATTGACTCATCAGAATTGTTTTGTAAGTGTGTGTGTGTGTGTGTGTGTGTGTGTGTGTGTACACTAACACAGGTACTAGGGTTTGCAATGTCTTTTTATTTTTTGCCAGTTCTGGGGCTTGAACTTGGAGCCTGGGCACTGTCCCTGAGCTTGCTTTTGCTCAAGGATAGCACTCTACCACTTAAGCCACAACACCACTTCCAGCTTTTTCTGTGTATGTGGTACTGAGGAATCAAACCCAGGGCTTCATGAATGATAGGCAAGCACTCTACCACTAAGCCACATTCCCAGCTGCAATGTCTTTTTAGTGGCATTATTTTGTTATGAAAGATCAAGAGATATGATGGGTTAATTTTAATGAAGCAATGAGTCATTCACATTGAGCACAAAAGACGTTTTCCTTCTTCCTCCACCTTGAGGTAAGTCTAGTTAGGTGCTAAACCAGCACCAAACGTCAGCCACAAGCTACAGTTCTGAGCTACACAGCAGCACTTCACCTTTGAGAATAAAAAGTGGGAAAGTGTGATAGTCTATAATTAAAGGAAATTTTCTCAAAACAGCTCACAACTTCATAATGTTGCCCTTATTTTGCCATTTTATAGAAGATGAAATTTAGGACAATTTTTCCAGACTTTCATAGGAGAACCCAAACTTCAGTGAGTGACTTTCTTTTGTTTTAGAAATCAAACTATTAAATTAGATTTCATTTGTTTTGAAGACCCTGAACAACTGATAAATGTATTCTATTTTCTATATAGTAACAGATTTAAAGAAAACTAATGATTAGCATGTTGCTTTTAAGTAATTTATGTGTATATAGCTAGACATAGAAAGTCTTTGATCTACAATGTTTATTTGAAATAAAATGATAAATTTGCAAAGTAAACATTCCAAGACAATAGAGAAATTTCCATCAAAATATGATTAAAGTTCATAATGTAGGAAGCATCAAGATTCAATGCCAAACATTCCATGAGGAAAAAATTGATGATTTCAGATTTGGCAATTTCCTATTTTGGTAATTGTGATCCTCAGATCCAGCTACTCAGATCCTGAGTAGCTAAGATTACAGGAATAAGCCTGCAATGCTTAGATTGCATTTTTAAACAGACTGAAAAGTAACTTAAATAATCTTTAAAAATAAAGTTAAAAATGCATTTGTTTTAAAGGACAGAAGTTAACTTTTCTTTGAATTTATCTGTACCTCAGATAAACTTAGCAAGCAATATATACTCCAAAAAAATCTAGGGATAGGCAGGGTGCTGGCAGCTCAAAACGATGAAACTGTAGCTTGTCAGGCACATTTCTTGGTCAGACCTAGTTTAGAGTCCTGTGTAGCACTTATAGGCTGTAGAATGCTCATTTTATTCATTTTTAAGGGGAGTTAAAAATGTCTACCTTGTTGAGTAAATAAACATGTAGTATTACGATTGGCACCCAGATGATAAGGGTCCAATAAGTTTTGGTATTATTAACATCTGGAAACTAGAAGATAAGTTTATGCAAGATTGAGTTATAGTCAACCTTTTTAAAAATGGAAAGTATAGAATTAAAATGGACAAATTCCCTTCTTTTCTATTCACATTATTTTCTCTTGTCACCAGAAGAGCTTTCTTTTTACCCATGGCAGCCTTTTCTATGGACTTGAAGGCTAGGAACTAAATTGTGGAGGATGCATCTAATATGGCTGTGAGGTTTGGAGCTTTGTAAATGGGTTGAGGCAGAAACTAAAAGGTTGGAGAAGAGGTATGTGTGTGTATGTATGTTTGTGAAGGGAAAAGGGGTTAAGTCTGCCGTGGGATACATTGAATAGACAAGGTTCAAATGATGTCCAAATGAAACAGTCTCATGATGCTGAAGATAGGTGTTTGACTTGTCTTAAGATCAGGACTTGAAATTCAAATAGTGAGACAGTTGTCATAATGTATTTGCAATCACAAAATGTGATAATTAGTATCAGGCAGGCATGTAAAGCAGAGAATACTTTAGAGATTATTTCACTGCTGTGTCACTTGATACTAGATAATTCGCCTTCATAGGAATGATTCAGAGGGAAATGCCTTGTCTGACAGACTGCTTCTAAAAGATCCAAGCAGAAAACCACTTTGCACTTTAATGAATTACTCAGCTACCAGAGTTATTTTTTTATCTGTAATATATTAAACACTATAGCACTGATGTATGCTTTATTTAAAAAAATTAAATTCCATTTCTCCTTTAATACTATAATCAAGTCCACAATAAATAAGTCTCCCATCAGCCTCCAACCAACAAACAGATGCATTATCAATTTTGAAAGGAAAAAAATCCCCAATTTTCCTTTTCAGACAGTTATTGTACTCAGTTTTATATCAGGGTCCTTCTAAAAAGACCATAGCAAAAAGTCTTGAAATAGTACTACAACACTAAGTTTTGAAGTAACACATTTGTCAATTCTCATTTGTAGCTGCTGTTCCCTTCGAGGAAGTTGTATAATGAAACTTGGCTTTGCTCAATCTCTTATAAGAAACACAATCTTCTTAGGGAAAAATAAATAGTTCTTTAGTACTATGGCCATTCATCTTGCTATTCGCATCTTGCTATTCGCAAACAGCTAAATCTACACTTGACATAAAGAGACTACTCTAGAAGGAACATAAAATGTAAATGCTAACAGACTGGTTACCCTAGTATACTTGAGGCCATGCCAAGTATATTAAAAGTTCATCCAAAACTGAACAGGTTAAATTGTATTCAAAACTTGCTCAAAGGGCCTGTGCAAGTCCATAATTCCCACATGAGTGCACAGAACCTTTTTCCAAGTCATTTTTTTATTGTAGTAAGATGTAAAATTTATATAAAATTAACCACTGCCGTGCTACCATCACCAGTGTCCACCCACCATTTCGTCACACAAAACCTCGGTGAACTCGTCTTCACCGACTGCAGCCTCACCCTCGAAGAGCGAGAAGTGCGAGCAGCAAGGGCTGTCCCCACGCCTCCGTGAATGGAAGCTGGGCCTCCCCGGCGGTCTCCAAGCTCTGGGAGTCACCAGAAGCTTCCAGATGGGCACCGCTCGCGGCCGCCCCAGGTTCCCGAGGACGCAGACCCCGCGGGCCCGGTTCTTCTACCCGGGAACAGGGAGGGCTGGGAGAGAAGAGCAGGGACCGACACCACTGCTCCGCCCGGGCCTTGCCTGTCCCCGAACGCATCCCCCGGCCCCGGCTCCCGGCGCCGTCCCCTCTCCGGGCCCCGTCCTCCGTCTCCTTCCCCCGTCCCCGTCTCCGGGCCCCTGCCGCCGCCCTCAACCGCTGGGAGAAGCGGCCATCCCACACCACCACTCCTGTTCCAGCCGCACCCACACAGCTCCAAACTCAAATCCCGCAGCCTCACCACGGGAGCGGGCGCACTTTAGTGACGTAAACCTCCCATTCTCGCGGGAGGGAACGGGATCCGAGCCGGGAGAACAAATCTGGAAATCTCAGTGGGCGCTGGAGTCGGACGGGCGGCGGCGGCGGCACCAGCACGGAGGGGCGGGGCGAGATTCGGGGGGCGGGGCCTGCCCTCAGAGAGGGCGGGGCGAGGCAGGGAGGAGAAGGGGAGGCGGGGGCGGAGGGAGAGGCAAGGGGGTGGGGCCGCGCGGCCAGGACCGGTGGAGCGCAGGTAGCGCCGCCGGCCGGGCGGCGGGGACGGTGGACAGCGTGCACTGCGCATGCTCGCTGGCGACTCCGGGCCCGAGGCCGAGAGACGGTGACTGGCCCGCGGCGCTGACAGACCCGCGGCGGTGACGGGGCGACTGTGGTGGTCGCGGTGGCTGCGATGGCGTTGTGAGTGGGCCCGGGCGGGATGGTGCTGACACGGGCAGGGTCCGACTCCGAGCCCCTGGGTCCGACGGCGGAGACAGGCCCGAGCCGGCGGGGCGGTCGGTGAAGCCCCCCACCGGTGGCGAGGCGCCTCCGCCCCCCGGCCCTCACCCCTGTCCTGGGCCGGGCCGGAAGCGGCCTTGGCCTCCCCGGCCCTCGGCCGCCCGCGGCGGGCCGGGCGTTGGCTCCCGGGCCCGGCCGGTCCCCGCCCGCTGAAGGTCGGTGGGGACGTCGGTGTCGGGCGTTCTTCACGAGGCGCGGGGCCGCGGCCACGGCTGCTCGGCTCCCGGTGTCCGCGTCCCCGCCTCAGGGCTCCGGCGTCCCCCCCTCGGCCCCGGCGTCCCCCCCTCGGCCCCGGCGTCCCCCCCTCGGCCCCGGCGTCCCCCCCTCGGCCCCGGCGTCCCCCTCCTCGGCCCCGGCGTCCCCCCCTCGGCCCCGGCGTCCCCCTCACGGTCCTTCGTGGCCCCCAAGACCCCGGCATCCCCCCCCCCACGGCCCCGGGGCCCTTCGTGGCCCCCACGGCCCCGGCGTCCCCCTCACGGTCCTTCGTGGCCCCCAAGACCCCGGCATCCCCCCCCCACGGCCCCGGGGCCCTTCGTGGCTCCCACGGCCCCGGCGTCCCCCTCACGGCCCTTCGTGACCCCCAACACCCCGGTGCCCCCCAGGGCCCTGCTGCCCCTCCATCTTCACCCAGTGCTGCTGCTGCTGCTGCTTCATCCCGCGCCTTCTGGCCCCGTGTCCCTGAGGTGGAAGCCGCGTCCCGGGTAGCCGCTCTGCCCGCGGGCCCCGCGGGGTCACCGTCGCCGGTTTTGCTCCTGGGGTGCTGGTCTTCGCTCTCCCTGGCCAGCTTGCTGTGGTGTTTGCATGTTGTTTTTAAGCATGGCTCTGCGCTCGCGCGCGTTCATCCCGGCTCTCCCCAGCGCTCGGCCTTCGGCGGTGGCCGCCTTGCTTACTGCCCGGTCCTCCGTTCTTTTCCATTCTGGATCCATTTCCAGTTTCCAGTCTTGTTTTCTCTTTCCTTCTGAAACTCTCTGGTGTAGAGAGACCCTCTTCGCGTGTCTGTTCATTTGTACTTTTCATTAAATCTCGAAAGAGTTCTAACCTGCTTTTAGTCTTTTCTGCTCTCTTTCTAAGCTGGTGTCCATTCAGTTCTTGAAATTTCCAACTTAATATAGAACTTGTCCTCATCAGCTGCAATTTCATTGGAGTAAAAACTGACTATATTTACTGTTACACTTAGTGACTGAAGCTTTGATTTTTAATGATTCTGTTTACCTGTCACAGCAGAAGAAGCAATTGAGGTTAATATTTGTTAAAGGTGGATCTACAAAGATGTGTTTAAAATTGGGTATTCCAATATTCCCCAGTAGATTTCATTTTCCAAGAACAAAGTTTAAGTCTAGCAAAATTTGTATACACAAATCTGTTACTTTATGTTTTACATATTGATGTTGCAGTTAATTGCATAACTTTCTTTAGTGTACCTGTTCTCTGTAATAAATGCATACACATTTTGTCAACTTAATAGAATTTGTGTGCTTACTGAAGGAGTATTAGATTTTTGAACTGGCCAAAATAACTTTGCAGACAGATTTGGAAAAATGTTCTCTTATTTCATTGTGATCAAGATTGTATTAAAAAACTTTTTACAGGGCTAGGAAGGTGGCTCAGTGGTAGAGTGCTTGCCTTGCATGCATGAGGCCCTGGGTTCAATTCCTCAGTACCACATAAGCAGAATAAAAGCTGGAAGTGGCGCTGTGGCTCAAGTGGTAGAGCACTAGCCTTGAGCCAAAAAGCTGAGGGACAGCATCTAGAGATCAGGCCTCATGACTAACCAAAAAAAAAAAAAAAAGCCCAATAAAAAAAGTTTTTTTTATAATTAATGGCATATCATATTTTGGAAGCATCTGGTGAAGCAATTATTTTCAGTGTAGTTTGTGTTTTTTCTAGGGTTGAAGATCAGCTGGATTATGTATTTCATTTTGGAATCCAAAACAACTCACAAACAGTAAATTCTTCCTTGTATTATCTTTGTCAGGTAGGAATTAAAAATTTTCTGAATCTAAGAATGGAAATAGCAAGAAAAAAAAGTATAGTTTTTTGTTCAAAGTCATGTAGAGGTAAAAGAAGGATACTCATTATCATTATACCACAGTTCCTTTAGTACCAGCAATGACTGTGTATGTTAAGGAGTAAAACTCCTTAGCTTGTGAGATTTTTAAAAAATAATTTTTCAAGTGCAAATAAAGATAACTGCTATTTCTAAAAGAATCTTCCTTGTTTAAAGGCTGACCTTTTCAAAGTAAGTATTCATAGTTAATGCCTATATATTCTCAGTATTATACTGAATTGATTTTATGCTCTTTGAAATGAAGGATTTATGGTATATAGCCGACACAGGATTTGAGCTCTATGACTCATGGCATAAGATTGTAGAAATCACTTAACCTCTATACCTCACTGTCTCCACCTGAGACAATGTGGGTAATAAAGCCACCCAGTAATCTCTCACCATCAGGTCCTGCTCATTAAAACATACTTACAGCTACTACAGACATTAGTATGTAAATACATAAGTTTGTCTCTTTAATTTTAGATTATGAGTATAATTAACTGCTTAAATTCTTTAAAATCAAACTGAAACTTTTGATTTTTAAAAAAAATTAAAATTACTGTGAAAAATCTAGTAGAATGCAAGTGAATGGTGGGCTGGCTTGGAGTAGTGAAAGTTCACAAGCAGTGAAACAGACACTGGAGTATTCGGTGTGTTTGCCAAGAGTTGGTACTGGGACTTGCTTATGTCTTTGGTTCCATCTTTATTCACTTTATTAGAGAGTGAGCAGGGAGATGATTTAGAAACTAGTGGAGCAAGGATTTCATTTGATTCTAGATATGAAGGAAGCTACTTAAAAACGTGATGTTTGGGCTGGGAAGGTGGCTCAGTGGTAGAGTGCTTGCTTTGCATGCATGAGGCCCTGGGTTCGATTCCTCAGCACTACATATGTAGAAAAAGCCGCAAGTGGCGCTGTGGCTCAAGTGGTAGAGCGCTTGCCTTGAGCTGAAGAGCTGAGGGACAGCGCCCAGGCCCAGAGTTCAGGCCCCACAACCGGCAAAAAAAAAAAACCCAAACCCCTCCCCCTAAAAAAAAACCAAAAAGAAACCCCGTGATGTTCATGTGTTTAAATAAATGGAGATGGGGGCACATAGATAGGAAGTAAGTATGAGTTTTGTTTAGTAGGTTTATTTTGTCTTGTTTTTGATTTTTTTTTCAGGAAGAATGCTTAGAAATGAATAGGAATGAAAAGCAAAATGGTGACATAGAAAATATTTTCAAGAGACCTAGTGCTTTTTCAGAAAAATTAATAAAAAACACAGTTTTTAGCTATAGGTTTTTCAGAAGGAATTGATGGTTTTTAACACATACATACTTAGCTATAATAATGTGCTGAATTTAAAAGGAAAATTAACCTCTTCTGGCAGAAAATTAAAGTAACAGGTGCTATACCATTAAAATACACCTCTTACTTGAATAACTTAGCTGAATAAGAACTTAAATAGCTGGGCGCTAGTGGCTCTATCCTATAATTCTAACTGCTCAGGAGGCTGAGAGGTTCACAGGCAGGAAAGTCCATGAGACTCTTATCTCCCTGAATTCAAGCCCTACAACCAACCAAAAAAAAAAAAAAAAAAAGAGGACATAAGTCATATTTTTGTGTAGTAAACCTTATAAATACTCAACTAAAAAACAATTCTGAGAATTTAGTAATTATAGTTGTGTGTGTGTGTATGTGTGTGTGTGTGTGTGTGTGTGTGTGTGTGTGTGTGTGTGTGTGTGTGTGTGTGTGTGTACACGCATGCGCCTGCTCCTACTGCTTAAACTGAGGGCTCATGGCTACTGCTTGAACTTGAATCATTGGTGGTTAATTAATCTTTCTTACTCTGGGTGGCTTTGGACCACGATCTTCAGATCTTGGCCTTCTGAGTAGCTATGACTACAGGCGTAAGTCACTGGTGACAGCTTACAAAATATTTCTAAAATATGTTGTCAATATAGAAATCTATTGACAGTAGGCTTGAGCATTTCTGCTGTTTTATTTTTATTTATTTATTTATTGGGTCCGGTCGTGGGGCCTGAACTCTGGGCCTGGGCGCTGTCCCTCAGCTCTTCAGCTCAAGGCTAGTGTTCTACCACTTGAGCCACAGCGCCACTTCTGGCTTTTTTCTTTTTGCTTATGTGGTGCTGAGGAATCAAACCCAGGACCTCATGCATGCAAGGCAAGTGCTCTACCACTGAGCCACCTTCTCAGACCTCTGCTAAGTTTTATTAAATGTATTTTTGCTATAGTTCTTAATTTAATCTGAAGTACAATTAGTATTCCCTTGAAGACACCTTCTAGAATGCAAGTGCAGTCTTCATGATATTTTAAGCAGTAGTAACTGTGACATCCATTCTTCCATGTCTTCAAATCTCAGTCTATAGTCTATACTGCTCTATTTTTTTTTTTTTTAAGCAACAAAGTCATCATATTGTAAATCACAGATTAAGAACATGAAAGCCAATACACTCTTTACCATCACTTAATTTTTTGGGAATTCAGAACCCTTGATTTTTAAGTTATCCTAATTCTTACTCAGGTTTAAGACATAAATTAGCATTTTTATCTTTCATCAGATGAGGATAAGATTAAAATTAGGTGATTTTTTTAGCTCCTTTAATAGCCATTTTGTCTTGATGTAAATGCTTGTTAAAAGTCTCATTTTGTAAGGAGAAGAGTTTGAAAGAGTCCTCATGTAAAGTGATCTAGAGAAATGTTAGTGATGAGTAAAATCATTAAAAATTATTTCAGTTCATAATTGCAGTATTCAGTTTGTCTTTTCCCTCATTTACCCTCCTCCCACATCTAACCAGATGTAAATTGTATTTTATTTTAGTTTTAATTCCTCCACAAGGTCTTCTGGCCTATATAAATGAAAATATTTTAAATACATGCAGTTATTTCCAGTAAATATTTTCTCAAATGAGATCACATTTAATTCAGTTCTCAGTACCAACACACACACAAAAAAACCTTTATGAAAAACTGTAATAATTACAATCCTATTTTTCCTTTATCTAAATCATTCCAGAGGCAGCTTTCATTAAGTGTCACATAATGAGCAATTAAAATTCTTTGTTTCCTTACTTTGTTCTCATGTAGTAAATGGACCATAGAAATACTCTCAGAAATTATTATGGTCTCTTCTAAGTTGTGTTTAAAAATTGTTTATCCTAAGTTGTTTTAATGACATGATTATTGTTTTTTATATTAAAAATATTTTTTATGAGAATGCTTGCTTAATGTAAAAGCCAATTCTAAAATTAGTAATTAATTTCTCTTTTAATAAACAACTTTTGACACAAATTTTTAAAAAGTTGAAAGAGAAGCAGCCTTTAAAAATGCATTTGTGGGCTGGGAGGTTGACTCAGTGGAAGAGTGCTTGCCTCACATTCATGAGGCCCTGGGTTCGATTCCTCAGCACCATATAAGCATAAAAAAGCTGGAAGTAGCGCTATGGCTCAAGTGGTAGGTGCTAGCCTTGAGTTGAAGAACTGAGGGACAGCGCCCAGGCCCAGAGTTCAGCCCCCATGACTGGGGGTTAAAAAAAAAAGCATTTGCTTGTGTGGCTCTAGGATATGAGAATTTTGAGGATTTCATAATTAGGAAGTGATTTTAATTGTATGAGAAATTGAATATAGCTAAGTGTAATTCTTTTCATTATTGTTGCATTCTGACTTCAGTTTTTCTTTTGGTGGCTACATTTATTTCATGTCTTGGTGATCATTAAGTCTGTTTTATACAACAATTCAGATGTGCATTTTAGAATTTTGCAGGTAGAAATCCAAGCCATGGAGTTTGATGTATTTGATTTTTTTGTTCTTTTTCATTATTTCCTTACTATGTTATCTTACATAAGTTATGTAAACTTTCTGCTGTTTAGTGTCTTCACCTGTGAAAGTATTAAGTAATAAAAACTTTTCAGATTTTTAGGAAAATTAAATACAGTAACATAAATCTACTTCTTTAAGTGTTGATACACTGATGAGATTCAAGAACCTTTATTTGGTTTTAATTTTATTTTACTACTTGGACTATATTTAGTATCACTAATAGACACATAGCTTTGAAAATGTATTTGTCTATGAAGAGATGTTCATTATATTTCATTTGGAAAATGGTAGTGTCTTCTCTCTCCATCCAAAGGAAAAGAATTTAGTAATCTACTTTTAAATATTTCTGTAACTCCTGCAATGTGGCATATGGCTGGTGAAATGGCATGTCTGGAGTTCATTTCGGTAGGTAAGGAGTGATAATAAAAGTTTGTAGATCAGTAATTTCTCTTATTTGTCGGTCCTGGTGCTTGAACGCTGGGCCTGGGCACTGTCCCTTTAGTGCTCAACCACTTGAGCCATAGTGCCATTTCTGGCTTTTTCTGAGTAGTTTATTGGAGATAAAAGTCTCACAGACATTCCTGCCTCAGCTGGCTTTGCCTCATGATCCTCAGCTCTCAGCCTCCTGGGTAGCTAGACATAAGCCACTGGTACTTGAGAAGTGATTTTTCTTTATGTTTTCTCTCTTTTATTTCTTATTTTTAGTGTAAAAGTGATGTACATAAGTACATTTCTTTTTAAATTTCTTTTTAAATAGTGTTTGACTCTCCTCCCTCATTTTCTTCCAGTATTTTCCCTCCTGATCTCCTGCCCAAGTTGTTTAGTTAGTTTCCAACATAGTGTCTAGCAAGTATCACTGCTGGGGCTGGGGAAGTGGTAGAGTGTTTTCCTTGCATGCATGAGGCCCTGGATTCGATTCCTCAGCAACACATAAGCAGAAAAAGCCAGAGGTGACCCTGTGACTCAAGTGGTAGAGCGCTAGCCTTGAACTGAAGAGCTGAGGGACAGCGCCCAGGCCCAGAGTTCAAGCCCCACGACCGACAAAAAAAAAAAAAAAAGAAATTTTAGAAACCCATTGTCTTTCTTTCCTTTTACCGTTCTTCAGGGCTTTGTCTAAATCTGTGATCAAATTTAGGTCACTGTCTCAAAGATATTCTAGCCCATAAAAAAGGTAGAATGAAGTTTATGCAGACTTTTCTTTAAAACAAGTGAGTCAGATATTGCAAGTATCATCTGTTTATAATCTCTAGATAGAATCACCTGGCTCCATTCCATTGGTAATCTTGCTTGGCCTTGAGAAATGTGTGGTAATTTTGCTGTAGAGGAGGAAAATAGAAATGCTAATCAGTGAGCCATAGCTGCCATTTCAGTCATCCAAATATCCATGTGTTTACTGTTGTAAACATTCTGACCTTCTTTCCCTGAAGAAACAACCAAGGTGTCAGGAACCAGTTCAGTGGCTCATACCTGTAATCCTAGCTATTCAGAAGGCTGAGATCTGAGGATCATGGTTTGAAGCCAGCCTGGGCAGAATAGTCTGAGAGAGTCTTACCTCCAATTAACCACAAAAAGCCAGAAGTAAAATTGTGGGTCAAGAGGTAGAGCACTAGCCTTAAACACAAAAGCTCTGGAACAGTGCCCTGCCCTATATTCAAGCTCTATGACCGACAAAGACAACAACAACAACAACAAAAAAACACAATCAGGTTGTCATCTACCTATTGCATTAAACTAAGTTCACTGAGAGAGAGATACATTGCTTTTTTCAACTCTACAAGTCCCGTGGCCTGTGAATAAAACCCAGTTATATGTTCCATCTCTATCCCTCTCACATATACTCAGCATTTTGTGGTGAATCAGAAATAGAAATCAGTAAAAAGTCCCCCACTTTGTGGTTTGCAGTGCTGGGCAGGAGTAGGGAAATTCCCAGGCTTTTCAGTAAAGAATGCCCTTAGTCCTGCTCTCTAGTAAGAACACCAGAGATGATCCTTGTCTTTGTTGTCTGTATGTTTCTTCCTTATTCACCTCCATGGCCACATTTGCCAAATACAAATCTATCAGAAACATAATAGTGGTTTTATATATTTGTCTGCATACAGTTGTGTGTGCAGTGACTTGACTTTATTCTTTTCTGGATGTATGTAATATGCCTGCCTTATTTCTCTCTGCCCATTTTAATGGCCTTATTTTAGTGAAATCCATCTTCATCCCTTATTTTAACAGCCACTATCTTGAACCTGTGTGAAACTGCAGGCACCTAATCAGGACAGCAGAATCCTTACCCTTCTCTTGACCGCAAGACTAAATCCATTGTTTTGTCAAGAAGTCTTAAAAAAATCCTTTGAGAAAGATACTAATCCTACTGTTGGGTATTAGAATAGTTGATTGCAAGACCCCCACATTTCTGCTCATTTCCCACCATCTTGCTTACAAGTTAGCCAATTCTTGTCAGACTAAACTCATGAATGAAGAACCACCAACACAACTGTGGCAATAGTCATGGTGTTTCAGTAGTACATCTTCCTCTTGCTAATACATGTTAACCAAGCTACTGGCCTATATTTTAGGATTGTTGTTAATTGGAGACAAGCACCTTATGGACTGTTCTATCTGAGCTGGCTTCAAATTGAGATCCTCTGATCTTAGCCTTCTATGTAGCTAGGATTCTCAGGTGTGAGCCACCTTCACCCAGGGTTTGGCAGGAACTGAGCTGAGCTATAACTTGTAACTATTACAATTCCTAGTCTATAGTAGGTGTTCAGCCACTTTTTGAATACATTTTTAAATAAATAGCTATTTTATGTCTGAGTAAGGTAAGTGTGCAGATGTGATCAGACTTAAGATTAGAGTCAGCATGAGACAAAGCCCTCACATAAAATATGTATGAACTATCTGAGATTAAATGTTACTTCTATGAAATGGGGGATATGTGTATATAGATATACATATATATACATATATCTTTATATATACATATATAAAGATAGCATTGTTTGGATCTGCATTGAATGTTGGTATTAGTGATGCGATTATTTAGTGTGAAATAACTTTAGAATTTGGGAAAATCACTTTTTTGGGGAAATAAAACAGTGATGAGTGAACATGGTCTTCATTTGAACATTTACATAACATAATTATACCAAAGACAAACAATTTTACTTAAGGAATATTTAAAATGTGAGGAAAAATCCATAGGATAGGGAAACTGTCTTCTCAAACTATTTAAAACATATTGTTTGAAGTATTCATAATGATTGTTTCTTAACCACTGAATTAAGAAAGTATTCTGTCTATTGTTGTATTTTAATATATATAGTGTATCCTTAATATAATAAAGATATAATAGTTAATATCACTACTAGTGAAATTGCAATTCCTAAGCCTTGTGGACAACATATATCTTTTGTTTAAATTGAGGATAGTAAATAATGAAACATAAGTTTCCCTAGAGTAGACATTTTTTAATACCTACTATCTTATTTGAGATATTGCTATTTCTTTCTTATAGGGGGAACATTATATTTCTAACAAGAATCAGTAATTGGAAGAACAAGATTAAGTATACAATTATGTTAAAATGAAGTTTTGACCAGCAGAGGTAAGGATATTTTTTTGTACTTAATTTGTCATAGAGTGAAACATTTGCTAAGTTTTAGGGCAGAACTATTTAAAGAATTATGAGGGGTATACATTTTACCCTACTTGCAAGTTAACAAGTTAGCCTGTTACAGGGTCATGACTCATGGGTCAAGGACAGAAATGGTTTAGAGTAACAACAAGTGCAAAAAACTGGGATAATTCCCACATATGAGTAGGCTATATTACAGAATAGCTGAACTAAGGGAACCTGAACCTTTATAGTGGACAGTAAGCCTACCTGGCTTCTCCATTTGAGGGAGACTTTATTGTATAAAACAGAACATAGATCTGCCCTTGGTTCTAGTATGAAACAAATGGCTTATGAAAATGTTGTTGTAAAGATAATCTGGAACAAAGGCTGTTTGTCAGTGTCAATGCTTGTAGGACATTCAGAAATGCCAGAGATTAGTGGGGAGTTGTCTGCCAATTTATTTTACCCTAAATTGCTTTCTAAATATATGCTATTGATAGGATAAGGATTATATTATTTTCTGAAATTATCAAAAGATGATACCATAAAAATACCCCACAGCAGATATTGTTTAAACTATAACATGCTCACAGTATGGTAGTCATAATTAAAAATATCATACAATTGCATTTATTGATCTAAATACTCATCAGAAAATTAAGTGAAACAAGCAAGTTATAAAATGTACGTGTGATTAATTATATATATATATTTATTGTAAAAATACTATACAGAGGGGTTACAGTTACATGAGTAGGGTAATGATTACATTTCCCATCGAGCATTGTTACCTCCTCCTTTGATTCCTCTCCCCCTCCCCCCCCCCCGACATTCTAAAGTTTGTTTTCAACATAGTGTTCTGTATATGTCATTGTCACAATGGGTCAACCTGCATCCCCATTTAAGTATTCCGCTATACCCCTTCCCCTCCCCAAATTACAAAAATGTATATATAAGATGCAGAACACCAGAATCAAATACAGTGAAAACAGGGGTTATACCATGGGGGAAGAACTTACAAAAGAAACAAAAGATACATGTGATTAATTTTACCTTTATAAAAACTATACTGATGTCGCATATGCAAATTTATATCAGACTATATATTTCAGCAGCCAGAGTTGTGAATGTTTTACTTTTTGTTTGTTTTGTTAACCTTCTTGCAAATGAATATGCTTTTCTAATGAAGGAAAAACACTTTAAAAAAAAATCTAGAAGTGACTAGTCATGGGTCAGGTACTGGTATTGGTAGCTCATACTTGTAAACCTAGCTACTTATGATGCTGAAATATCAGGATCACAGTTTGTTCAACGCCAACCTGGACACAAAAGTCCTAAGATTCCTTTTTGTTCGGTCATGGGGCTTGAACTCAGGGCCTGGGCTCTGTCCTTGAGCTTTTTCGCTCAAGGATGGTGCTCTACCACTTTGAGCCACAGCACCACTTCAATTTTCTGGAGGTTAATTGGTGATGAGTCTCATGGACTTTCCTGCCCAGGCTAGCTTCAAACCACAATCCTCCATCTCAGCCATGTGAGTAGCTAGGATTACAGGTATGAGCCCCCAGTGACTAGCTTCTAAGATTCTTATCTCCAATTAACCAGCAGAAAAGCCAGAAATAGAGCTATGGCTCAAATGGTAGAGAGCTGGCCTAGAGCAGAAAAGCTCAGGGACAGTACAGGCCCTGAAATTCAAGCCCCAGGACTAGCACAAAAAAAAAAAAAAGTGACTACTCATTTAAGAATTCTTTCTTTACTTAAAATAATCATTCATGGATTTAAAGAATACAAGTTTGCATTTTGACTGTAGAGCTACTAGTTAGGAAGACTAGACAAGAAAAATTTGATATCTTAGTTTTCCCTTAATGCTACTATTTCACTTATAAAAGATAAAATCAAGAGGTTGTTTTAGCAGTTTGTTGCATTACTTAAAACATTAAGTGTCATCAAGGGAAATAAATCCTAGAAAAGCATTATAACAGGAAAAATCTTACATTGTAAAGTAGTATTTGGTAAGTAAACGTCAACATCTTGATGCTATTTAGTTGGGTTAGACTAAGATACATTGAACTAATTTACTGAAGTGTGTTAAAAATTGTCTTTTTAATAAGTTTTTAAAAATAATTTTTGTTGTGCTTTTCATTTTTCTTATTTTTTTAACTAAGGTGATATAGCAAATTTGTCTTCTGAGAATAAATTAAAAATGAGTGAAGTTCAAGCAATGGTGGAATTTTCTGTGGAGCTAAACAAGTTCTACAATGTGGATTTATTCCAGAGAGGGTATGTATTTTAGTGTGAAAATGATATGTTTTGCATAAGATACAATACACAGTTATAGTTTAAATTTAATTAGATACTTTTGTTTGCTTGTGACTGTATTGAGCATTAAGAGGACTTTAATGAAAACATGAAAGATTTCATATTTGCTCTTTGAGGACTTAGAGCTTAATAGGTGAAGTAAATTACACACTCAGAACATCTAAGTAGAAGTCAAAACATATATGATGAAGCTTCAATTAAGAATTTATAGAAAGAGTTATAGAATTAGAGCAAAGGGATATAGTTGTGGGTTAGTATGTTAAGTCTTTATGTAGGATCAGTGCCAAAGTGTGGATAAGACTGGATAGGCATAGATCCTTCCAGTACATAGCCTCACAGATGTAGAGAGTGGTGGGACACATTTTTGTAAGTAGTAATGGCTATGTTATATTTAAGAACATTTAGGAAATAGGGTGTTTTCTAGGAGAAAGACAAAAGAAAGGTAATAAAGACAAGGCTTTGTTGTTGAAATGCTCTAGAATTCTTTTCTGAGGTCTAGAAAAGAGTTGAGACTACAGGTTTAGGTAGCCATCTTTCCAAGGAAGAATAAAATGATCATTGTTGTTATAACCAGCACTTACTAAGGTGGTGAAGATTGAGCTTGTTAGACTAATGGCTGCATAGAAGTAGAAACAGTAGGGAGCAGTTTAGGGGTATTGGGAGGAACTTCAATTGGTGATGGAGGAATTATGAACAACAGGAGTATGATAAGAAAGATTTCCTGTTTTATGGGAATGACTTTGGCACACCCACAAAAACAACAACAAAAACCCATTTTGAAAAAATAAAAAGAGTTATGTGTGCTTGTCCCTACGTATTCTCCCATTCTCTTCAAGGCTAGCTGAGCTTGACATGCTGTTCCTTCTCTTATAGAGTATTTGCCAAGAAGGCCATACAGGCTGACTGGTAGCTGTTTAGGGCATTAAAACCCACTTAAAAAACTTTTTGGGTTCCTGTTGTGCCTGATATTGTCCATGCTCCACTGCAAAAACGCATACTCTAATTATTTTTGAGACACCCTTTCTAGATATTATCATTACTATCTAGGGATCAGTATTCTGTAACTTACTAAAGACCTTTTGTCAAGTGAAGAATGTCTGGTTCCTGCCTTCATTCTTTTTTTTTTTTTTGGTCAATTGCCGGGCTTGAACTCTGGGCTTGGGTGCTGTCCCTGCGCTCTTCAGCTCAAGGCGAGCATTGTACTGCTTGAGCCACAGCACCACTTCCGGTTTTCTGGTGGTTTATTGGAGATAAGAATTTCATGGACTTCCCTGCACCAGGCTGGCTTTGAACCGTGATTCTCAGATCTCAGCCTACTCAGTAGCTAGGATTACAGGCGTGAGCCACCGGTGCTGGGTTCCTGCCTTCATTCTTTTAGTGACTTTAAGGAAAATCCCATATCCCTTGACTTTATATGTGACTGAGAGTTTCATCTTGGAATTTTTTTTTTTTTGTCAGTCAAAAGGCTTGAACTGAAAAATCTTTTAGGAGATAGGAAGCAAGAACTTGTTTGGAGTTTTCAAGTCCTGGTCCCTCTGTCTTTTTTCTAGAGTTTGTATGTAAAATAACTAGTTCTTCCTTTAGACCTCTTCTATTCTGCCCAACCTTCTTTTAGTTAGCTAGAAACAGCTAGTTGGCATTTTCAATTTCTGCTTAGAAGTTAGCTTTCTTGGATCCTATAGTTTCTTAGGAGGTCGTTGTATAACTTTTCCAGGTTATTGTAGATTGCATATTTCACCACACCTCAAATATGAGTTACCATTTTCTCACAACAAACACAGCCTCAATGGAATTACTAAAACAAGCATTTATTTTTTGCTCACAAGACTGGATAAGTTACGTAGTTCTGATTTGGGCTGGCTTAGCCAATCTTTGCTGATGCATCTGTGAGCCCACAGCTGGCAGATTCGATGGGTTCTTGCTGAGGCAGATGCAGCAGACACAGCTAGCCTTCTCCTGTGGCTTGCTCTCATAGAGGGTGCAGCAGTCCAAAGAGAAAGAAACGATGCATGGAGATATCTAGCACCTCTAGTTGAAACTGGTATTCCATTACCTCTCCTATAGGTATGTTGGCCAAGACAAACTATAAGTTAGGTCAATAATGGAGAACAACTCTCTCTATATTTTTTCCTTGTAGTGATACTGGTGCTTGAACTCAGGGCTTGGGTGCTATCCTTTATCTTTATCACTTAAGGCTGGTGCTCTACCACTTGAGCTACAGCTCCACTTCAGGCTTTTTTGCTGATTAATTGGAAATAAGATTCTCTAAGATTTGTCTGCTTAGGCTGGCTTCAAACCTCTATCCTCAGATCTTGGTCTCCTGAACAACTAGGATTGTGAGTGTGAGCTACCAGCACCCTGTGAAATCACAGCTTTAAAAACATTTAAGAAAAAATTTTTTTAAGAAAAATTTTTTTAAGAAAAATTTATTTGTAAAAAAATTATCTTTACTTGTAAAAAAGGTTTCAATTCAGCATGTCAGTTTATGAGTACAGTGTATCTTGGTTAGTGTCACTCCTTCCATAGTTTTTACTCCCTGATGGGGGAAAATGTGGCAAATCCTCTGTCTTATAGTTTGTGGTAGAAGCATGGCTCCCTTTCTCTTTGCAAAGGAAAACTTTTGCTTTTGTTGATTCTATATGTTCTCTTTGAATTTAATTGCGTTTGCCTTTTTAAAAAAATCATCTCTCATAGTCTTTAATATTTGTTTAAGAAGTTGTCTAAGGAAATGGAGAAAACTGAGACCCACAAAGCTAAAGGAAATCCCACAAAATTTAATGGCATCTTTGGTCTGAATCTGCAGGTTTGATTATTTTCAGAATCATATCATACCTGCTATACTTCTTTGAGCATTACTAAATGGGATTTAGAATTTCTATAAATTCTGTCCCGATGGTAGTGCTATGAAAAATCCTCACACTCCAACAGAATTCTGAATTGGCTTTGAGAGCAGGAAACACCAGGCCACCAAAAGAGATACATATGGTGCATTTTGCAATTGTAATGTGTCATCTAAATGCTGAATCATTATAGCTGATATATCTGAGTGTCTCATTACCATCTCTTCCTCCCAGCAGGCTTTTCTTTGTGTTTGTTATTGTTTTAGAGACATTCTCAACACTTAGGCCCTGCCAGGAAACACTATCATTCACTCAGCAGGGAAGAAGCACTGCTATTTTTACACAAAAGGGTTTCTTAACAGGGTTAAGAAACCTCAGGGAAGACCCAACACCTGTGTGCCTTCCTAAACACACACACACACACACACACACACACACACACAAACACACACACACACAGAAGACCCAACACCTGTGTGCCTTCCTGAACACACACACACACACACACACACACACACATACACACACACACACACACACACACAAGACCTAACACCTGTGTGCCTTCCTGAACACATACACACACACACACACAGAAGACTCAACACATGTGTGCCTTCCTACACACACACACACACACACACACACACACACATACAAGACCCAACACCTGTGTGCCTTTCTAAACACACACACACACACACACAGAAGACCCAACACCTGGGTGCCTTACTACACACACACACACACACACACACACACACACACACACACACACACACACACACACACAGAAGACCTAACACCTGTGTGCCTTCCTAAACACACACACACAAACACACACACACAGAGGTAACAGTGGTTCATGGCTCCTAATTACTCAATATACTGAGATCTGAGGATGGAAGTTTGAAGCCAGCCTGGGCAAGAAAGTTTGTGAGGCTATTATCTTCAATTAGCTCTTCCCATCCCCCCCAGAAAGCCAGAAGTGAAGCTGTGGCTTGAGTGGTAGAGTGCTGGCCTTGAGCAAAAAGCTCAGTGTCTAGTCCCTGAGTACAAGCCCCAGGACCTTCACATACAAAAAATGTGGAATGTTAAATCCAAGGGTAAAGAAATACCCATGTGGTTTTTATAATTATCCCATATATGTATGGTATTATACCATTTTGGATTTTCTACATCAGTATACAATAATTAGGGTTTACCCAGTCTTGTCAGCAAATTAAAGGTTGATTATGTCAATCTGATAAGTGAGAAAGGCTATCTTGTAATAGTTTTATTTATGTAAATTACAGAGATATTTTTCATATGTTTTTCATGTATTTGTTATATTTTATATATTATATATTTGTTGCATTTTATATATACTATATATTATTCATATCTTTTTTTTTTTTTCATGGAAACAATTATTCCCCACCCTACCTTTTTTTTTTTTTTTGGTCGGTCGTGGGGCTTGAACTCTGGGCCTGGGCGCTGTCCCTCAGCTCTTCAGCTCAAGGCTAGCGCTCTACCACTTGAACTACAGCTCCACTTCCTTCATATCTTTGTTTTTTATGAACTGTTTATTCATACCTTTTTTATTGATTAATTGGTTGTTCTCATTAAAAGAATTTCCATTTTGGGAATATTATGTTTTAAGATTGAAATTAAGATTTTGATGCATGGGTCAGCAAATGCTGTCAGGCCAGAAACCAAAACAAAACCAAAAGAAGAAAACAAAAACAACTTTTACCTTGCTGTGATTTTGCCATTCCTTAAATTTGGGTTAAGATTCTATTATATTTTTGTAGCTTATCTAATAGCTTTTTGGTTTTTTTTTTGCAAGAGGTTAATATGAATTACCTACTCTAAAAATATACATATTATTTCCTTTATTTTAAAATATTATATTCTCTTATTTGGTATTTTACTCTAAAGATAATTAACATATTCAGATTTTAAAGTTTTCTTGATTTAAAAATTATACACCTTGGAGGTGACACTAATTTTAATGAAAATGTATTTATGGTAATAGTCTACTTTTTGGTTGTTGACGGTTGTGGGGCATGAACTCAGGGCCTTGGTGCTGTCTTTGAACCTGTTTGTGCTTGAGGCTAGTGCTCTTCCACTTGAGACACAGCACCACTTCTGGTTTTTAAGTGGTTAATTGGAGATAAGAGTCTCATAGGGACTTTTTTGCCTCTGCTAGCTTTGAATCACAATCCTCAAAAATCAGCCTCCTGAGTGGCTAGGATTATAGGTGTGAGCTACAGAAGCCTGGCATAGTCTACTTTTATATATTAAATTAAAAGTTAACTTTATTTGAAGTAATGTATATATTTGCTTTTAGAATTTTTATACTGAGTATTTAAACTGGTGGCTATTATATAGATAGGTCTTAAATAAGTATTAAGTTATGTGTGTGTATGCATTCTACAAATGATTTAAACTGCATGGAAGAATGTAGAATGTGTTAGTAGGATCTTTAAAAATTCTACATCATTTTATGTAAGGGTCTTGAATATCTGGTGTATTTTTATATAGTCTTTGCATATTCTTATACTTTAAGTCATATATTACTTCAGCTACCTACTACAATGTAAATTTTGTGCAAGGGATTATTGTGGTTTTTTTTAAAAAAATGTTTACTGTATTGTCTAGAAAATAATGACCAAAATAAGTCTGTACCTTTGTGGATGGGCAGATACTAATGGGGTTGGGCTAACAAAAATGATCAAGGAAGTTGAATACATTGAATTAGATTATTTGTACCTGTGAAAATAGAATAATGAAAATTGTTTAAATTGTTTGGGGAAGGAGGGAAAAACCAATTATGATATTTTAATGGTATATGTTAAATGGAGAAGTTTCACTTAAAAAAATTTAACATAGAACATGTTATTGGACATTCTAGAACATTCTGGTAAACCAATGGCCATGGGAAACACTTTGCAGTAAGCTTTTCCACAAGATTTTAGTATTTTTTTTCCCTGTTCTAATTTTCATTTTAAAATACAATTACTAACAAAAAGTCCAAGAAACAAATCCAATAGTGAGATACAAAAGACCAATTATGGTATTTTAATGGTAGATATTAAAGAAGTTTCACTTAAAAAAATGTAACATAGAACATGTTATTGGACATTCTAGAACATTCTGGTGAACCAATGGTCACGGGAAACACTTTGCAGTAAGCTATTCCACAAGATTTTTTCCCCTTCCTAATTTTCATTTTAAAATATAATTACTAACAAGTCCAAGAAACAAATCCAATAGTGTACATTATTTAAAGACTCTTTTTCATCTGATACTTGGTCACATGCTCTGTATACAGAGCTAATTATGAGAGTTCGTACACAGTTTGCTACTGGACTGAATCCACATGTACTCAGTGATTCAGTATTTCTACTTTTTCTTGGAAACAGGAATGAGTACTCACAACAAAGTAAAAATATAAAGACAAATTATCTAGTCAGGTGTGTGTGTGTGTGTGTGTGTGTGTGTGTGTGTTGGTTATAGAGCTTGAACTCACGATCTCATCTGAGACAAAGCTGCCGCTCTACCACTTGAGCCTGCCTTTTGCTCATTAATTGGTCATAGGAGTCTCACAACCTTTCCTGCCTGGGCTGGCTTCCAACTGTGATCATCAGATCTTAGCCTTTTGAGTAGCTGCTGTAGAGCCTATCTTGGTGATTCCTTTTTTTTCCCCATTGGTTGTGGGGCTTGAACTCAGGGCCTGAGCACTATCCCTGGGCTTTTGTGCTCAAGACTAGTGCTCTACCACTTTGAGCCTCAGCTCCACTTCCAGTATTTTGGCAATTAATTGGAGATAAGAGTCCCATAGAGTTTCCTGCCTGGCTGGCTTCAAACTTCAATCCTTAGATCTCAGCTTAGAGTAGCTAGGGTTACATGTGTGAGCAACTAGTACCCAGCCCCAGCTTGGTGATTCTTGATATACATTATTTATTATGTATCAGTTAAATAGAATTTCCTAGCCAGGTGCCAGTGGCTCAACGCCTATAATCTTAGCTACTCAAGAGGTTGAGATCTGAGGATAACAATTTGAAGCCAGTCCGGGTAGGAAAGTCCATGATACTTTTATCTACAATTAATCACAGAAAAAGCCAGAAGTGGTACTGTGACTCAAGTGGTTAAAAGGAGTCCAGTGACAGTACCCAGGCCCAGAGTTCAAGCCCCAGAACTAGCAAAATATATACATATATATATATATATATATATATGTGTATATATATATATATGTATATATACATATATATATATATACACACACACACATACATACATACACACATTTTCCTTCCTGACCAAAAATAAAAAGCAAATAGGTTTACCAAAAATAAAAATCAAATAGATTTTTCTATACAGCTGGCTTTATTTTCATGTAAACATTAAGTAATAATTGCTATAAATAATTACATATTTTATAGGTTATAATGTAATGTTTCATGTACATATAAATTGTGGTGTGATTTAATCAAGTTAATTAACACCTCACAGACTTATAATTTTGTGACTACAATAGTTAAAGCCTATCTGTGAAGTAATTGTCTTTTAAAAGAAAAAAGTTAATAGCCTAAATTAAACAGTAAAGCTCTTAAATGCCTTTCTAATTCCTTTTTAACTCTTTCATATAAAGTAAAAAGTTATATGTTATATATGTATAATTTCTTATTTGTTTTACTTATCTTTATGCTTGCTGGCCTTCATCATACTAATAATGACACGTAGTGCTGATGATAAGTTTTTCCCACTGATAATAAATGTTCTGTAGACTGATATGATTAGGTCAACCTTATTATTTTAACACATATAACATGTAGAAGTTTGAGCAAAATGTATTTTCAAATATGTTTTGAAATTACTTCCTATTTCTTTGCTTTAGTTTTTACCAGATTCGTGCATCTATGAGAATTCCACCAAGGATTCCCCATAGAGTAGAAGCCAGTTTGTTACATGTAACAGGTGAGCCAAACAATATTTTCAACTTAAAAAAATCTGAAGTAACATAACAATCAGTATGTTTTCATAATTTTTTTCTATTAGAAATATGATTTTAAAGAACAGTATCATTATTGTATCTTGTATGCTGGTCTCAGTAGGTCACACTTGTAATCTCAGCTGTTTAGGAGGATCTTAGCTGGTGGCCACCCTTGTCAAAAAGTTAATAAGACTCTATCTCAACTAATAAGCCAAGCATAGCAATATGTTCCTGTGATCCCAGCTATAAAGAAGCATTGGCAAAAGGATCAACATCTAGTTCTTTCCCCAGACCAAAATCTTGAGACCATATCTGAAACACAACTAAAGCAAAAAAGCCTAAGAGATTGTGGTTTGCCTCGAGTTCAAATTCTAGTACTAGCTGGATGCTAGTGGCTCACTCCTGTAATCCTAGCTACTCAGGAGGCTGAGATCTGAGGATCATGGTTTATAGCCAGCCCAGGCAGAAAAGTCCATGAGACTCTTATCTCCAATAAACCTCTAGAAAACCGGAAGTGGCGCTGTGGCTCAAGCGGTAAAGTGCTTGCCTTGAGCTGAAGAGCTGAGGGACATGTCCAGGCCCAGAGTTCAAGTCCCACAACTGATACACAAAAAAAATTCTAGTACTGCCCCCAAAAGAAAAAAAGTCATCTCTTAGAAGAAATAGACTTGAGCTTTCAATAAAATAGGCTTGGTTGAGTTTCTTATAATGACTAGAGAAGTTCTGTGAAAACAACATAGGTAGTGGCAGAAGTCATGTCAGCAAGTTGATATCAGATGTAAGAAGCAAAGGCAACTGTCCTGTCATGGAGTTGTAATTTTAAAAAGTATTCAGTAGCTGGGCACTGGCATCTGAGGATAGCAGTTTAAAACCAGCCTGAGCAGGAAAGTCTGTGAGAGACTGTTCTCTCCAATTAATCACCAAAAAGCTGAAAGTGTAGCTGTGGTCCAAGTGGTAGAGCCCTAGCCTTGAGTTAAAAATCAAAGGGACAGGACCTAGGCCTGAGTTTAAGCCGTAGAAGTAAAATACATGTGTGTGTGTGTGTGCACATGCACACACACACACACAACACCACACATTTGCTCACAAGTATACAGTATATGTGCATAGTTTGGTCTATAATTTAAAAGAATTTCATTATAAGGTTTTTTTAAGTATGCATTTTTTTTTTTTCAATTTTTTGAGACCAATCTTTCACTTTGTAGCCCAAGGCCTTGAACTTTTAGGCCTCCTTGCTCTTAGCCTCCTGAATGCTGAGATTTCAGATGTGGGCCACCTTAGCAGTTACAATTCATTTGGAGAGCATCATTTTAACCAAATTTTTTTCTTGGTTATTCTAATTAGAAAACAAAGAGCAAGAAGACAATGAGGGAACATATAAATAAGATATGCATATAATAGCTGTTACTTATATTCTTAGGACACATAGCAGGATTCAAAGACTTACACTAAATAATTAATTGGGCATTTTTCAGTGTTCCTAATATAGCATGCAGGTTTTTGCATCCTTGATCGAAAAGCTGAAACTTGAAATGCTTCCAAATTGGAAACTTTGATTACCAACCTGATAGTGCAGAAAATTCTGCACTAGGAGTGGAACCCTCCTAGTGGAACCCTCACCTAGTGTTCTTGAAGTCCTGAGTTTTATCCCTAGCAGAGTGGGCTTTGTGGGGAGGGAGAGAAAAGAGAAAACTCCACAGAATCTAGATAATTTGCAGTTAAAATGATAATTTACTAAAATAATGCATAAAATTACTCTTTGAGTATAAAAACAGGAACATTATATGTGGTTTGTAAAATATAAAAGGATAATCTCATGTATATGGAGATATTCCACAATCCAAAAATCCAAAGTTAGAAAGTTTTCCAAGCATTTTAGATAAGGGATACTTAGCCTATAATAGACTAGCTTATTCAGTACACTTAGGAAATAAAATAGTAAAACATTCTAAAGAGTTACTATAAATCTGATATTACAAGTTTTTAAAGCATTATAAATGCATACATACATATTTTAATGTTATTAGTAATGCTGGACATATGTGTGTGTATTAACTATATTGAGCTAGCTCTACCAAGCTCTACCACGCATGATTGAGTTCATTTTTAAAGAAATTTGCTGAGAATTTGAATTGGCTAGGATTGCCTTTTTAAAATCATACTATGGATGTTAAATTCTGCTAGATTTTGTTACATTTTGAGAAATTGTACATAGTAAAGAGTTTATCTGAAAGATTATCAAAATGTTCAGGAAAGCTTGTTGCTTCTGGCTGTAAAAAAGAAAAATAGCTTTGTTCTCTTAAAAAGGAAAAAGAGTATTTTCTTTGGCCTGGATGTATCTTAATCTATATGTTTATTGTCATAATAGGCCTTCTGAGTATCTGATGTTGCAAAATGGACTTGGTACTTCTCTTTGAATTTTCTTAAATCTAGTACAATAAATCTCTTTCTTGGTTATGTACTCTGAAGTTCTGTTTAAAAAAACAAGACAAAGCAACTCAGACTTCATTTGTGAGATGTTCCATGGTGACAGGGTATTAGATATAAGTTCAAAATGTTAAGTAAGTTAAGTACTTTTAAGGGGTGGTATCAGCTACTTCTTTGTTAAGATATTTGAAGATATGATAGCACCTACATTAATTCTTAATATTGAAGTTTTCCTCATATGAGGACCTGAGAAGGTTTTTTTTAAAGAAAAGGAAACATTTTTTGAATCAAAGTCAATACTTTCTTTTAATATCTGCAAGCCAATAGTGAACTTACTTTATTCAAGAAAGAACACAATGTTCAAAAATTATGTTTACAATTATAAAATATATCAATTTTATCTTCTGGGTGCTGAGTAGAAGTAATTTTAAACAAAAGGCAAACTTGTTCTCTAAAATGAAACTGTTGTAATTTAACAATAGAGGTGAAAGTGAATGTACTCATGAAGTAAAGTGTTTAAAGGCCCACCGATAGCACTGTCTGAGAGGGCTATGGTCAGTACCTCTGCTCTAAGCTTAGAGTGCACTTCCTGCCTGCATGGCAGAAATGCTTCATTCAGAATGCAGGTGGCCGCTCACAGATCCACATGGAGATCATGTCTTCATTCCGTCCCCCTTGCTTGCCAATTGTTAGCACATTTCAATCAAGTGAGTTTGAGTATGAAAATCCTATTCGTTTCAACTTTAAAATGATATACACTGGCATAGGGAACAAATGGGCTCCCAGGGTTTACAGTCCCATTAATGAAGGTGAAAATGTACCCTCCGCATCTGAGAGGGTTTTTTTTTTTTAAAGAGTTAACAATCTATCCTTTTGTAATTTTTTATATTTTGATTGTTTAATTTTTTATTAATGAAATAGCATCACTTTAAAAATATTTAGATCTGAGATCATTTAGTTAGCCCAGAGTAATCTAATCAAAGGGGAAAAGGGAGATAAGAAGATAAGAATTCTAGAAAGAAATGGGGATGCAAGCATAGGTAAAAACACATAAATTGTAAATTCTTAACAAATGAGATTAGTTGAAAGGCTGAAAGAAATGTACCAGAAGAAAAACAATGCTTGCTTTCCTAATTTTGGTTATTATTCAATAATATCAAATAGTATTAATAGTATCAAATTCTAATACCTCCTTGTTCATGTTAGGTGTGATTTTGCTTTATCCTTTCATTATTAACTCGTAGATAAATAGATACCATATTTAAGAGATTGAAAATTATTACACCTGAAACTTTTTCTTGTTTTGGTAGGTTTTTTTTTTTTATTGTTTGTTTTTTAAATTGGGACCTTACATTTGCTAGGCAAGTGCTCTGCCACTTGAGCCATGTAGTGGCTACAACTGAAACTATCTCACTCTTGGTTTCAAATCATTAGGTGATGGCTGTGGTGAAGGCATTCAATAAAGACTTAGACATGAGATGCCTTTCACTACTGTAACAGTTCAAGCTAGACACCAGTGGCTCATGCCTGTAATCCTAGCTACTCAGGAGACTGAGATCTGAGGATCACAGTTCAAAGTCAGCCCGGGCAGGAAAATCTGTGAGACTCTTACCTCCAAAAACCACTAGAAAACCCGAAGTGGTGCTGTGGCTCAAGTGGTAGAGTGCTCGCCTTGAGTCAAGCTGAGGGATAGCGCCCAGGCCCAGAGTTCAAGCCCCATGACTGACAAAAAACCCCCAAAAAACCCAAAACAAACAAAAGAAACATAAAAAACCAAACTAACACTCCAATGGCCACTCACAGATCAAGTTGGTATATACAATAGCAGTGTGGGACTAGAACCCTTGGGAGTTGGTGCATGGCACTCACCGAAGGGAGTGCTTGGGCTGTGGTGAGGGAGGCTGCTAGGAGAGGTGGGAAAATCCCTTGAGGCTAGAATATGAGGTTGGAGTTCAAAGGTTGGAGTCCATGAAGAACTGAACTCTGATTTGAGCATCTTCAGCTGAAATTTTATGGCCTGTTTTGGGGGTCTTATTTAAGACCACCTAGCCGTAATAGGGTTGATATGTTAGCATGTCCTGACTACCTTGGAGTTGGCTCTTTAGCTTTGTGGGTGGCATTCCTTTGCCTTGTATCCTGGAACAGGGTGGTGGCAAGGGGGCGGGGAGGGGAAGGGGATGGAACATCTATCTGGTCAGTAGGCTATCTGGTCCATGGGTGGAGTGTGCATGGTTTAGATGGCTGCTTGTGAGCTTGCCCTGTGTTTTGCTGGTGACTGACTTACATAACACCCACGACTATCTCCTTGCCTGTAAGCATGTCAGAAATGTTTTTAATCAATCATTGATTTTTATCATTTATCACCTTTATCAGGAATATTCTCTCCATTTTACTCAGACAGAAGCATTCTATACTAGGCTACTGCTGCCCTACTTCCTTATCCCAATCCCACCTGGCAGTCTTTCTTGTCCCCTTTGGCCTCTAAGGCTATTTATCTCATATTCTATTAGCATATAATATCCTATTATATACATATATATATATATATATCCTATTATGTGTCCTATAATACTGTGAAAGCAGATTGAATGGCCCAACATGAATGACACAGAGGCCAACCAAACTTCACAGGTGAAGGTAACTGTCCTTGATAAGATTGCCCTAGTGTTAGATCCAAACTTGAGTTTGAAAGTTTGCAAACTACCCTCATTTCTGACCAGCTGGCATCAGATTTATGGGTTCTCATTATTTATGGTTGACAATTCACTAGAACAACTTCACAAACTCAGGAAAATGCTGTACTTACTATTCCAGTTTTATTTACTTTGCTGTAACCTACAAGTCACTACCTCAAAAATTCTGCTTTTAGCTTTCCGATGAAAAAAAAGTCATAGTTTTAAACTGTTACAATGTTTATTCAATTTCCATTATAGAAATTAAATATTCAGAAATGTTCTAATCTGTATAAAACAGTAGCAAAAGTAGAGTAACAGACAATATAATAGATTTTTTCTTTACATGAAAGTCTTTAGTAGTTATTATATTTTGTCTTTTACATGCAAATTATATATCTTGTCTGTTTTAGGTATGTCTCTAGCTTTTCCGGCTTCAGTTCATGATTCTTTGATTTGCAGCAAAACATTTCAAATTCTATACAAAAATGAAGAGGTGGTTTTAAATGATGTAATGATCTTCAAAGTTAAAATGTTGTTGGATGAAAGAAAGGTAAGTCTCTTTTTCTCTTTCATTGTATATGAATACACATTTTTTATAAAGCTTCAGGGCATATCTAACTTCTTATACATATTAAAAAATCACCTCATACTATAATTTCTTCTTTAGATTGAAGAAACCCTTGAGGAAATTAATTTTCTATTATCCTTGGATCTACACTTCACAGATGGAGATTATTCGTAAGTAGGCTATTAAAGTAATCTTTAAACTGTTTAGTTCTTAATATTTGTTAGATTTCTGTTTTTTGGAATCTAGCCTATCTGTTTTCTATCTATTTTGAAGTACTTCTGCTTTTTCTGAGAGGCACTCATAAACCAGATTTTTTTGTGCCCATGATGATTTCATGAGCTCTAGGTAGTAATATCAGACAACTTGAAGGAATGTGAAACAGTTGCCTAAACTCTGCCAATTAGGTTTGCTGGTTGTGAGTAATTCACTGATTTCTAGACCCCTTACCAGGTATTTAGAACTTGGTACTGTGAATTTGCCAGCACAGTTAAGTCATTTTAGGTATAAATTGCACTGATACTAACTTAAAACAAGAGTCAGTGATACATTTTACAATTTCATTTTTGGAGGGTTTCTTTCCTTCTATTTCAAATGGAGTTTTAGAAATGCTTCTTGAAATTTGTATGTAAATTCATATTTGAGAGGCTGAGAATGAATGAGAGAATGGTGATTTGAAGCCAATCCAGACAGAAAAGTTTGTAAGACTGCTTCTCAGCCTATAGCTTGACACAATGTCATGTGCCTACCATCCTATTTACATGAGAAGCTGAAACTGAAAAGATCAAAGTTCCAAGGCCCACCCAGGCAGAAAAGTCTGAGGACTCCATCTCAATAAAAGGAAGGTGGACATGCTTGTCGTCCCAGCAGAAATAGGAAGCCTAAAGTAAGTGGATCTCCATCCAGATGTGCACCTGAAGAAAGAATTGAGATCCTGCTTTTAGAACAACAACAACCAAAAACCCCAAACCCCCCAAAAAAGAAAACAAGCTAACATAATTTAAATATGGTTTGAAGCTTGCAAGTGTGAGTCCTTGAGTTCAACCCCCAGTACCACATAAATGAAAAAGAAAAAAAAAGATAATATATGTAAATTCAGATTGTACATAGTGCTATAAGTAATAGTATTACTGAAATGTCTGCTTTATTTTTCCTAATCCTGGATGATTTGATTAACTACTCTGTAACTCTGTAATACTTGTTCATTACAAATTTATTTTTTTATTTTATTTTATTTTTTTTGGGTCCAGTTGTGGGGCCTGAACTCTGGGCCTGGGCACTGTCCCTCAGCTCTTCAGCTCAAGGCTAGTGCTCTACCACTTGAGCCACAGCACCACTTCTGGCTTTTTTCTTTTTGCTTATGTGGTGCTGAGGAATCGAACCCAGGGCCTCATGAATGCAAGGCAAGCGCTCTACCATTGAGCCACCTTCCCAGCCCTCATTACAAATTTTTTTTTGTTTTTTATTTTTTGCTTTTTGTCAGTCATGGGGCTTGAACTCTGGACCTGGGCTCTGTCCCTCAGCTCTTCAGCAAAAAGCGAGCGCTCTACCACTTGAGCTACAGCGCCCCTTCCCATTACAAATTTTTAAAACCCAATCATAATTCTTTAAATGGGGTTTGTTGGAGTATACAGCTCCCTGGGATCTTAAATTATATTTAGAAATAATTTTCATAACATTGTTTTTGTATGAGTACCTTTTAGTGACAAGCTAACCATAATAAAATGCCTTTCATTGTAATGAATAAGCAATGACTTAATTGCACAAAATTTTATACAATGAAAATAATTTGCTTTTCTTGAGGGATTTATTGCAATAGGGCTTGACTTCTGTTATATTGCAATTTTATATGCTTTATATACTAAAATTTACTTTAAGCTATAAGCTTCCTGTCTCCATTTAACCACCAAAAAGCTGGAAGTAGAGCTGTGGCTCAGTGGTAAAGCATTAGCCTTATAGCAAAAAAGCTGAGGAATAGTTTAGACCCTGAGTCCAGACTGTTAAGGCCAGCGCACGCGCGCGCGCACAGACACACACACACACACACACACACACACACACACACACACACACACACACACACAATCATTTTTACAAAAGGGAATTGGTTTAATATTTTAGTCAGTTGTAAGTAATCTGTAAAACCTTAGCCTTTGCTAAATATTTCATACTTACATGCAAATTCATTTTTTTAATAGGGCAGATGATCTGAATGCTTTACAACTAATAAGTAACAGAACTTTGAAGCTACACTTTAGTCTCTACAGAGGGATTCATCATCATGTTAATGTTATGTTTGATTATTTCCACCTTTCTGTGGTATCTGTTACAGTTCACGCGTCACTGGTTGCACTACATCAGCCACTAATAAGGTAAACTGAACTACTATCTTAGTTCTTATTAATTGAATGCCTTTCATTTTCCTGGTGAACACATATATTTTGATAAAGGCAGTTGAAAATTATTTACTAATAATTAAAAATTTTGTAATTGTTACATGTTTCTGATTTTATACAAAAGTTGCACAAAAATGATACAGTAATAAGATTCAGGAGCATGGAGCCATTTGATGAATAGCTTTTTTCTATTACAGAAGATGAAGCAAACGTTGTCAGTCCAAATGAGTTGACCAAGTTAAAAAAATAGTTTAGAAATAGCTATGTAGTATTGGTTCATCTATATCTATGAGGCTTTTTTGTCTCTTTTCTAGATAGGTTAATTTACCTCCTTAACTCATAATTGCTTTCTAAGACATTAACCAATTGTATAGATTTTTACTAAGATTATGTGACAGTTATTTCATGTACTGTTTTAGTTAAAAAAAATGTGTAATCATATAAATGGCTTGGGCTATTTTTTTCTGCCCCTTCCATGGGGAGACAAATTATTTTCAAACAATGCAAGAATATAATTCAAGCCTTCTACATAATAAAACATCGTTGGTACACTCTGCGCAGTAGATGGACTCTTCAGATAAGTAATTTATATGGAAATACTCCAATTGGTTTAATACTAATTTGATTCTGACAATTATTATAAGGAATGATGCTTAAAGGAGAGGACATAAGATTATTTATCAGAAAGCTTAAGTAGGTCAATTTGTATAATTGCTCTGAGAATTTATAGAAGCCTGATACCAGTGAACATTTAACCACAAGTAATAGCCTCTGGCTATTAATTATATTGTCTATATTATGTATTATATAGCCTCTGGCCTTTGATTATATTGTTTTAAAGACCATAATTGAGAACACTTTCCACTATGTTGCTCCCTGATCCTCTGTTGAGATCATCTTGACTCAATTGTTTTTATAGTGCAGAGCCAGGAATAAGATTGTCCTTGCCTTGCCTTCCTTATTCTATAATAAGATCTATAGTTGATTTTGTTGCCATCATTGTCTTTCCTATTAGGTCTTGTGAAGTTATACTCAGTTTCTACAGCATTAATAAATTGGAGAATATTTTTTTAACATAAAATTAATTTATAAACTTAAGTTTAAGTTTTGAAATAGATTAGTATATAATGAATTCCAAGGAAAACTTCATTGACACGTTATATTTATAAAAATATAACTCCAGAAATGTAATTCCCATGTGAATTACATATTAAGATTTAATGCCAGAAGTTTATTTTCTATTGTTTTCTAAATCTCTTCTTTTTTCCAGTTTTAATTTTTAAGTAACTGAAAAAATTAACAGAAACATGATGATACTATGGGACTCATACTCTTACAAAACACGTTTTTTTTGTAATATTTTCTTTTGTAAGTATCTCACCCTGAAATAGACTATTGAGACAGTAATATTGTACTTCTTATTTCTTCAGCTTCCCTCGCCCTGTGAAGACTACTTGGTTAAACAGAAATGCACCAGTACAAAACAAAGATTCTATGATTCCCACTCTGGAAAGTGTGGTTTTTGGCATTAACTACACAAGACAGTTATCACCAGATGTAAGAACTAGCTATGTTTGTCATCTTTTCCTTATTTTTTACCCTTTTTACTTAAAAGAAATACTTTAAACTATTTTATGTGTAGATGTGGTATTTCTTTCATTAATTATTTGAGATTAGCAACTTACAAACCTAATTAAATATGACCATAATTAATCTCTTAGTTACCCATTATGAAAGTCAACTTGATATTTCAAATATTTACCAAATTTAATGTATAGAAATCTTATATTTATTATCATCCTTGTTCTCTTAACAGAATAAGTAGAAATGTTCCAAAGGGGGTTTTAAAAACAATGACGAGTGTATTTCCAACTTAGAATAGTTCAAGTGTAGCCATTATTATGAAAGGAAATGGAGCTTGTATTATAAAATATAAAAATAAAGTGTCCTTCAGTCCAAAGTTAGTATGTATGGCATGTTACCAAAACAATTTAACCTGCTTGTTTATAAAAATGCAATGTAGCTGAAATTTCTACTGTCATATGTTATGTGTTTAAATTATGCATATGAACAACTTTGCAATATATTACTGAATTTTCCATATTTTAGAAATTGTCAAATATGTAGTTTTATGCTTCTTAATATTTTTAAGCCTCACGTGTAATATTTCTACATTTCTGATTTTAACAATTGACATTCTGTTCCTTCTTTAGGGCTGTAACTTCCTCATTGCAGACTCTTTCCTACACCATGCTTATCATTTTCATTATACACTCTGTGCCACTTTGCTACTGGCCTTCAAGGGATTGCACAGCTACTTCATTACGGTAACAGAAGAGATTCCCTCTTGTCAGAAACTAGAACTGGGTATGTGAAAATTAGCCAGATCTGCATTTCAATTCAAATCCTTTTCACTCTTCTGTTGCTATTTATCTCTACTAAAACTATTTTCTTTATACACGCTTCATTTTTATTTCTCCCTTAGTTCCATCTTTAGTTAGTCCTCGATAAACATTTTTTGAAATTTAAGGTTATTTGTTATAATGTTGAGATATAACTTCTTGGTGCCCAATTTGAAATGAGTCTTTTGAGTAGATAAAAGAATTTGCATGTAAATAAATTACCTATGAAATAGGAAAAAAGTCAGATTCTACTTCCAAATATTTAACAATCAAAATAGATTGTAGTTACTTGGAACATTTTTGCATACGTTTATATCACTTTAGGGAATAATAATATTACTCAATATTTTAACATTTTGGAAATTAAATCATTAAAAAAATCACACATCAGATTTAATCCAAAGTTAAATATCTACTTATATGTTATCATAATAAAAATCATACTGCCTTGATTTTGTATGCTATTTGTAGCTTGCAAATACCTCATTTCACAGAGGAGAAATGATTGGAGACGGCAATTTTTTAATCCAAACTTCATATGGTAGGTAGTTTTATTAGCTTTTATTTGCATATGGCAGCTTTAAAAACAGGGTATTATCTCTTCAGCGTAAGTTGTATCATTACATACTTAAGTAAGTCAGGAATTACTTTTATAGTTTTAGTTAACAGTAGCTGAGGGGGCAGTTCATGCCTGTAATTCTATTGCTTGGGAGACTGAAGCAGGAGGATTTTGAGTTCCTGAACAGCTGGGGTACATAGTGAGATCCTTACTTAGAAAACTTTTAAAATTTAACTAAAATGCTATTCTTTTTATATTGATCTGTTCCTCAAGAATTCCAATATTGGATCAACATCAGTATTGACTAAAATAGTAACTTACTGAAAGTAGTTCTTGGGTTTGAGCCTTTTAGGTTATAAATGTTGTGTTTGGTTATAAAGCAATCACAGTTGTAAAGATTTGGACCCCACTTCAATTCAACTGTGACAAATGCTGGATATTGTATTATATATTAATATTATATATTATTATATATTATATTATATCACTGCCTACTTATCAGGGGCTAGTCTTTTGAATTTGATTAGTTTCATTATATAATCAGTCCAGCTCACACTTTCTTCACCTGGTTAGACAGTGTCATGTGTCATTAACTGTTTACTTGATTCATTAATCCCCAAGTGTATACACATACACAAGCAGTAGGTACATGAGTTTTGTTTAGGGTTTTTTATGGCCATATATTGTGCCTTGTGTACTTAGAATCCCTCCATTTATTACCCTCAGAATATTTTTTTAGGAAATTGTTACCTTAGATGTAAATTATTTTAAATGTTTTGTGTAGGAAAGAATCATTTATAAAGCTAATTTATAGAGCTAATACATAGAGCTAATTTAGGCTATCACTTACCCTCAGTGGCACAATAATGTTTCAGATATTTTTAATTTGGTAAGTTGGAACTCAAAAACATTTTTTGTAAAATTATAAGTTTTGGCTAGGTTTGATATTACCAGGCCAAAAATTATTAAACCACAGTATTGAAGAAGGACAGTATCATTTTCCAGAAAAGTACTATTTATGAAGTGCAATGAAATAAAACTTAAAAACCATGTGATGATATCTCAAGAAAAGTTATTAGTAGTTTCAGTGTGGAATGCCATAGTAGAAATCAAGAAGCCATGGAACGTATTTCTGTTACTTACTTTACATCTAAGCACAGAATGTTTTCCTTTCTCAAGGGAAGGTAAGTTAGAAATGTAAGGACTGCATAATTCCTTAGACTTTTTATCAGCACCTGCTAAGTCAGGCACTGTGCTGGGTACTGGGGAAAGAAGACACCTCTGTCTTTAAGGAACTTTGACTCATCCCTCTCCTCTAACAGCAACAATAATAAAAAGCCAGCTCAGCTTGGGGGGTGAGCAGGAGAAACTCATCCAGTAAAACAAGGCTTCTTATGGCTTTAATATATGAGAAAGGATAATAAATATTTGTGTAAAGAAGGTATCTGTCTGCATAATACATTCAAGTAGATTTTACATCTAATATTTACAAATGAAAATCACATTACTGACATTTAACCTAGGAAAGAATATTTCCCAAAATTTAGTAAATTATTGAGTGCCAGTGGCTCACACCTGTAATCATAGGTTCCCACGAAGCTAAGATTTAAAAGATGGTAGTTGAAGTTCAGCTCAGGCAGCTAAGTACATGAGACTCCATCTCTAAAATAAGTAACAAATGGCAGGGCTGGATGTGGCTCACGTGGTAAAAAGCCAACAGAGTAAGCAAGCTAAGCCAAGTGAGACCCTGAGTTCAAATCCCTCCAATACTGAAAAAAAAAACAGCAAAAATGTAAGAATTATTGATAAAATTTGTAGTGAGTAATTAAAAAAAAGCATTGCTCTTTTCAAAGTCAAAACCCCTATGTCAAATAGTGTAGACAATGTTAGCACTTTTTTTAACTATTAATTTAACTTCAGCATGATTATTATTACATTCAGTTTTATTTTCAGAGATGAGGATGACTTTTATTTGTATAACTTTGAGCTTACATGTGTAATACAAACATTATAGTAAAAATGGCATATGATTTCAGAGATCAGTTTCCAAATGAATATAAATCATATTACAAATTATTTAAAATATTTCATCAGCAAACAAAATTCTTGAGAAAGCCCAGATTTCAGTTTTACATATGTAAATCATGGAATTATAGACTTAAAATTATTAGTTTCAGCCAGGCGCCAGTGGCTCATGCCTGTAATCCTAGCTACTCAGGAGGCCAAGATGTGAGGATCATGGTTCAAAGCCAGGCTGGGCAGGAAAGTCCATGAGACTCTTATCTCCAATAAACCACTAGAAAACTGGAAGTGGCACTGTGGCTCAAGTGGTAGGGTGCGCTTCTTGAGTGAAGAGCTGAGAGATAGCGCCCAGGCCCAGAGTTCAAGCCCCACAACCAACAACAACAACAAAAAGTATTAGTGCCTTACATATATATTTATTTAAAATATATTTGAATAAATGAATAGTTGAAATAGCATAGTACAGTTTTTATAACATGAAAACATTCCTATTTCTTGAAAAAGTTTAGCCATCAACACATAGCTTGTTTTGTAAGAATTAAAAAAAAATAAGACTCATTGATAATACTGTATCCTCTAAAACTTTTCTATACTACTTGTACTTTCTTTTTATTATGAATTTTACTTTATTCTTGAATTCCTTCTCTAGAAGAATATGTGAAAATGCTATTAACTATTTAAAATAAAGTGATTAGTTGCCTCTTAAACATTATCATATTCTTCAGATTTAATAATTAGGCCTAAAGTAGTTCTTGATTAGAAATTGTATTATGTGTCCTATTAAAATTTAAAATTCTTACATTCTACCATGCTTTAAAATTTTAGCTAAATTCTCTTCCCTCTTTAAAAAATAAAAACCTTAATTCTTTTCTGTTTTTTGCCTTTTTTCGTAGAAGAATGATGTACATTTTTTTTTTTTTTTTTTGGTGATAATATAGTTGAGTATTGGCTTGAGGCATTGAGCTCAACTAAAAATGAGAGTCAGGACTATAGGAATCTAGATTTTGGCAAGTCATAATATCTATTCTTATGAAAGGAGAAAACTGCACTTGCTGAGCTATTAGATTCCTGCTAGCCCTAAAACTCTTCATTCATAGAGCGGAGGTATGGCTCAAATGGTAGAGCACTGGCCTAGCATGTGGAAAAACCCATCTCTAGTTTTATAAGAAAAGGAAAGAGAAAAAGAAAAATTAAACATAATGAAATTGAAATAAGGTTTTGAGTGACACATTTAAATTACAAAAAACAAATATAAATTGAATGTACATCATTTGTAATTCTGATAAGCTAATTCACTAACTTTTCTATTAGATCAATACTAAGTCTCTTATTAACAAGTTGGAAAATTCTAGTAAATTTTGTTGTCTGAAGAGTATAGTAACTAGTGCTGTGTGCAATCCTTACAACTAGCCAAGGCCAACATGCAGGTCCTCTATGAGCGCCTTCTCAGAAGAAAACAGTCAAGAACCCAGAAAGACATCAGTACAGTAGGTATGTTTACAAATAGGCTAATTAAATCCCTTTAATCAGTATTAAATTTTGTTCAGTGTCAGATTTCATAAATGTATTTATTAATGTATCCCTACCACTTTTTTTTAAAACTTACCTTGTAGAATCAATTTGGCTTATAGATAATTTTAGATTAATTTCTTTATTGATTTGTAATATTGATTTTTTCTTCAAACTGGAAATGGTAATTAAAAAGATGTCTCTAGCATTTTCCATATTCTTTTGAGTGTCTCCAAAGACCACCATTTCTAAAGCAAGGATTGGCAAGATTGGCTGGCCAAGTGATATTGCCTTAAATTTGCTTAAAGTAATTATCTTTACATAGGTTTGTTTACAATGAAGTATGATTTAAAAACTAAACCTACTTTAATTCATTGCAGAAATAAATGTCTTTAGTATTTGGTTTTGGTATTTAAATTATAAATTATATATATATATTTTAAATGATGTTCCATATATTATATAAATCAGTATGTTTTGAAGATGGTTTAGTTAAGCTGGGTGCTGGTGGATTATGTCTGTAATTACAGCTATTTATTAGGCTAAGGTCAGAGGATCACTCTTCAAGGCAAGCTTGGGGAATAAAAGACAGTAAGATTCTATCTCTGATTAACTAGGGAAAAAGCCAGGCTGGAGGTATGGCTCAAGTGGTAGAGCACCAACAATGAACAAGAAACCCAAATAAGAGCTTGAGACACTAAGTTTGAGCTCAAAACTGCCAAAAATAAAAAGGCTTAGTTATACAGATAACTAACTTCTTAGGAATAAATTTTATAAAAAGTGGAGTACATAAATATAACATTAAATATTAAATAGGATATTATCAAATATTAACTGCAGTGAAAGCTGATTGTATGATTTGTTTTTCTAAGGCAGTTTTGCAAGTTACCTTACATACAGTTAATATTTTATTGACAGTGTTAACCTCTTACGAAAACTGGAGCACATACCATTATCAGAATGTCCAATAATTTCATAATTCTCTTACCTCATTAATGTGTATTTAACTAATGGAGAAATACTACTTTGAACTTTATTGAGAATAGCATAGGTATTTAGATATTGTGAGCTTTCTAAAGGGAATTTATGTACATAATTTCAAAGCTAGTTTTCAGGTCTAACCCTGAAATATTTCCTCTAATTACTTTTTATTCCTTACAGAGGAAATAGATGTAGAAGCTCGACTTGCTGAACTATGTGAAGAAGTTAAGGTACTTGACTTTTTAAAATTCACATTATCAAGTTATTTGAGTGATTTCTGTTTCCTATTCTAAGCATTTTGCTTAAGAAAACTTATTTATCTGAATTTGTAAAGATAAATTGGTTCACCATAGTGGGAGTAGACCACAATTTAGCTGATCAAAACTTGTTTTTCTGCAGCATAAAGTTAATTTAGCTTTTTAAAGGTATATTCTGCATATAAGTGAACTAGTAATGACAACTAACTGATGGAAATATACATTTTCTTTTATTAAAAGAATTTCTGGACAGATTTGTAAAATGACTTAAACTTGTATACAAGAACAACTTTTTTTTTGGGGGGTCCGGTCGTGGGGCCTGAACTCTGGGCCTGGACGCTGTTCCTCAGCTCTTCAGCTCAAGGCTAATACCACATGAGCCACAGCACCACTTCTGGCTTTTTTCTTTTTGCTTATGTGGTGCTGAGGAATCGAACCCAGGGCCTCATGAATGCAAGACAAGCGCTCTACTACTGAGCCACCTTCCCAGCCCCCAAAACAACTATTTTAATTCAACAAATCAGTTTGTGTCTCTGGTCACATTTTTCTAGTTCTTTCCTACAATCAAATTGAACAAGTCTTTTTTCATTCCTTCCCTCCCTTCCTCACTCTTTCCCTATCTCTCCCTTTCTCCCTTTCTTCTCTTCCTTTTACCAAGAAACAAAAAGTTTTTACTTTTTTAAGTTTAGTATTTTGTCTTGGTCAGCTACCTGAATGAAACAAACCAGAGGCATGAACCAGAAAAATTTGTATTTAGTTTGGTGTATGTTTTGCTGTAAATTTAAATGAGATTAGACTCCTTTGAAACAGATACTTACTTTCTCCTTAAAAACTGTACATATGCACTATACAAGTAATTTTGTATACTGTCCTAGAGTTTTGCCATACTTTAGATGATAAATCAGTGTTCTTGATACAGCTGTCCAAAAGAGCAGTAGTCAAGATGTGTGCAGTTTATATGAATAAAAATCTAGTGTTTCACTCAGTATTTGAAAAAATAAGTATATTATAAAATATTAAGGCTATTGGATTTATAAGTGGTAGGTAAACTTTGCTCCTTATACCGTACTACAGAAGCAATTCTAAATGGAACAAATATTTTAAAAAATGAAAGAAAGGAGGAGAGGTGAGCAAATGCAGTCATTATAATTAAATGTACATTATATAAGATGGAACTATATTCCTTGAGGGTACTGATGGGAGGAAGAAAAATGATAGGAGAATGATGGAAGAGATGGCACTGATTAGGATGCATTGTACTCATAACCTGACATGGAATTAAAATCACTTTGTATAACTACTTAATAAAATTTTAAAAAGGGCTGGGAAAGTGGCATGCAACAGGCCCTGGGTTCGATTCCTTAGCACCACATAAGCAGAAAAAGCTGGAAATGGCACTGTTGACCCAAGTGGTAGAATGCTAGCCTTGAGCTGAAGAGCTGAGGGACAGCGCCCAGGCCCAGAGTTCAGGCCCCATGACTGATAAAAAGAAAAAAAAAAATAAAAAGTAGGAATATAAGCAGTCCTATATTGGAATATGAAATGATTCCTTAGGGCTAATAGTAAAGGAAATAAATAAACTAAGATGCTGATTTGAAGCTTCCTTGAAATAAAATACACTAGCAGGGCGCTGGTGGCTCATGCCTGTAATCCTAGCTACTGAGGAGGCTGAGATCTGAGGATCACAGTTCAAAGCCAGCCCGGGTACAAGAGTCGGTGAGACTCTTATCTCTAATTAACCACTAGAAAACCGGAAGTGGTGCTGTGGCTCAAGTGGTAGAGCGCTGTCCTTGAGCTGAAGAGTGCAGGGATAGCGCCCAAGTCCAGAGATCAAGCCCCACGACCGCCCCCCCCCCCCCCAATACACTATAAAGTTGAAAGAAAGAAATAGATTGGAGAAGAATATTTGCATTATTTAAGAAAGATAAATGATTGATGCTCAAATTGTATAAGGAACTCCCACATATCAGTTTCAGAATGACAACTGTGAAAAGGGTTTTCCAGAGGCAGTGTGCAATTAGCAATTCTTTACTATTTTGGTAAAATAGGGAAATGTAGACTTAAATAAAGAATTACTGGGTGGGAATTGGTTGGCTGTTTTTGACTATGGTATTTGTAACTCTTGCAGGTAAGGATATAGGGAAATCAAGTGTCCATACAGCGTTGGTGATAGATGTTACTACAGTGTTATTTAGGTCAATTCATCAATCTGTTTTAAAATTGATTCTTAAATGCACATTTTTCTCTCACATGAATTTTTATATCTGTTTAGAATAGTATTCACATACAAATATGAGTTAAAGAATGACTTTTTTTCTTCTTTTTTGTTGGTCGAGGGGCTTGAACTCTGGACCTGGGCACTGTCCCTCAGCTTTTCAGCTCAAGGCGTGTGCTCTATCACTTGAGTCACAGCACCACTTCCAGTTTTCTGGTGGTTTATTGGAGATAAGAGTCTCACGGACTTTTCTGCCTGGGCTGGCTTTGAACCGTAGTCCTTAGATCTTGGCCTCCTGAGTAGCTAGGATTACAGGCGTGAACCACAGGAGCCCAGCCAGCAAGAATGACATTATTATAACTTCTGTTAACCATTTAAAAAATTGGGTTGATCACTACACACTGATAAAAATGACTTAACCCAGATTGTTTGCCGTGCTGTGGACTGAGCCTGTGGCTTTCCATGTGCTAGTCAAACTGTCTACCACTGAGCAGTATCCTAAATCCTCAGATATTTATTGATCTTTGACATCAGGTGCTGTTTTTATTCTGAAAGCTCTTCAAAATGTATTAATTGAAAAAATTTGCAGAAGGTGTTTTTATGTTTATAAAGGAAATCTAAAAGGTTATTTATTTGGTCATGCTTATGTGAATATATGAATTTTTTTAAGGAATATATTTTCCTAGTTTCTAATGTATGACAGAAAAATGGAAGAATGTGAAATGGAATTTTACTCTTCATATGCATTTAAATTTTTTAAGTAATCCATATGCATATTTTGCTAAAATGTTTTAGGTATACATTTAAATTTCAGCATCTGAATGGATATAAAATTTCCCATCAGCATCTTAGGTAAATTTTTGACAGTTGATCTAATAAAATACATGATGAAAATATCTAAAGAGTTATTAAACATCAATTTGAAAAAATGTATTCAGCAGTTTTATTTTGTTTTTGTGCCTGTATCAAGGCTCGAATTCAAGGTCTAGGTGCTGTTCATGAGCTTTTTTGCTCAAGCCTACCACTCTACTACTTGAGCCACAAGCTCCAATTCTAGCTTTTTTGCAAGTTTCTCGGTGATAAGAGTCTCGCAGACTTTCCTTCTGGGCTGGTTTCAAATCACCATACTTAGATCTCAGTATCCTGCATGGCTAGGACATACACCAGAACCTGTCTCCTAACATTTCTTTTATGCGAGGCCAGGGGCTTGAACTCAGGGCCTTGGTCACTAAGCTTTTTTGCTCTGCAAATCAAACCACACTTCCAGCTTTTTGCTAGTTAATTGCAGATAAGAGTCTGCTGGACTTTACTGCCTGGGCTAGCTTCAAATTTCAGCTCTCATATCTCAGGATCCTGGGTAGCTAGGATTACAGAGCTAAGCCACAGGCACTTGGCTTTACTCTAATACAGCTTAAAAATCATTGCCTGGAACAAAACATATTTACAGAGTCATCATATATTAACAAATCCCTATCTATCACATGTTGATTATATTAGCTTCCTTTTCCTGAGTTTGCCTGAAAATTTGTCTTTTTCTGTACTGAAGCTGATAATTCCTCATTCGTTCATTTGTTCACTCTGCAATAATACTTATTGAATTGCTACTATGTACTGGTAGTTACAAGGCACACTTGAAGCAAGTTTTATGTTTGGTTGTATTTTCTTTGTATATTATAAACATTTATTTAAACTTGTTGCAGTTTGAAATAAATTTCCAAAATATATGCTCAACAATAATCATTAAAATGTTTGCAGCATAAAAAAAAATGAATACTATACAATCATAATCCTTTTTAATAATTTTTTCTTAGTTTTGGCATTGTGCTATCTCAATCATAATCCCTTTTAAATAGTTTTTTCTTAGTTTGGGCATTGTGTTATCTCTCTGAGTTAGGAGAGATAAATGGGAAGTTTGGTTGATATAAAGGGGAATTATAAACTTAAACAAAAAGTAAAAATCATTTGTGATACTCAGCATTTGGGAGTGTGTGTGTGTGTGTGTGTATGTGTATACCTATTTTTAAAATATTTAAGTTCATATATATTCTAGTGGTTGAACTGCAGCCTTGAGCCAAAAAATCAATTGAGAATACAAAGCCCTGAGTTCAAGCCCTAGTACCAGCACCCAAAAAAGAGAAATTTAATTTATGGTCTTACTTATTCTTTGTTAAAAAAATACATATTCTGAATGATGGAAGGATGAGAATGACATTGATCAAAATATATTTTACACATAAATTGACATGTTGAATTGATGCCTCTTTGTGTAACTATTTGAAGATGATAGAAATGATTTAAAGTTGAAGTAGATAAACAGCTATGCTTATTCTGTCAATTCAAGCAAACCAGTTACACTGAGCAACTTCTTCATGTCATACAATTTTGTATTCATCTACATTAGTTTAAATGAACATATTAATAAATGAGATACTTTAACCCCTCATAATAGTGTTATAAACTGCTTTTTTTTACCGGCTTTTCTTGTTTCATCTATGAGCTTCTCAAATTAATCTTCCTAAAATGTATGCCCTCTAGAAAGAAAAAGAAGTGATCGATAACTTTGTAAAGGAGTTGCCCACAATTGGTGTAGAACCTGATAACATAGAAATGAGGAGGAAAAGCACTTCCAAAAGTTTTTCAGTCCTTTCTGAAGAGTTAAAGATATCTTAAGTACTTCATTTAGCTGATTGAGGATGAAAGTCTTACTAAGATCTTTCTGTGTTTCAAAAGTTTGTACAGCTTTCATCCTGCCTTATATACAATGTATTTAGAATTTCTAGTACTGTGGTGATAGATGTTGATCATCCTGTAGGGAATTATAATGGAGTATACCTATAATATCAGCTTATCATGAGGCAGAAATCAGAAGAATCAGGGTTAAAATCAGCCTTGGATAAAAGGTTATAAGACCAATAAAAAGCGTAGAAAGGTGGTAAACACCTGTTGACCTAGCTATACAGGAATCAAATAAGATTGTAGTCTAGGCCAGCCAAAGCATAAGTGTACAATCCTATTCAAAAATATAACAAGAAATATAAAAGATCTGGGGTTATGGCTCAAGTGGAAAAGGACCTGCCTAGTATGCTCAAGGACTTGAGTTCAAACTCTAGTACCAAAAAATAAATTAAATTGTGGAAAATTGCTATAGTTAAGTAGAAAATAATGTTTGTACACATCTATTTGATTTTTGAATAATAAACTTGCCTCTAAGTTAAAATCTCAGTAACATTGTATTTGATATGTTGCAGAAAGTCCTGGAAAGCACTGAATTTCTTTTTTTCTTGTCATTTCAGAAAATAGAAAATCCTGATGAACTTGCAGAGCTTATAAATATGAATCTTGCACAACTATGCTCACTTCTGATGGCTTTATGGGGACAATTTTTAGAAGTTATAACACTACATGAAGAACTGAGAATATTATTAGCACAAGAACACCATACCTTGAGGGTAAGCTAAAGGAAAGAAATGATAAGAGCATTTTAATAAGTATTATGTATCTTTAAATTTTTCTTAGGAATGGAAAACTTGCTTTTTATTTACTGTGTTGGTTAACCAGAGAGACATTTATCATTATTCCTGTTTGAATTCTGAAATTAGTAATATAAGATAGCTATAGATATGGTACCTTAGTTATAACCTTTGTTAGTGAAACGTACTACCCATAAAGGTGAATAATACATACAAATCAATGATTCAGGGTAACCCCAGAGTTCAAACAGGAATTGTAGTCAGGCCTCATTTTGGATAGAAATCAATAACTTAAGCACCCTTTCAAACTTAAGTGCAATGTCCCTCTCTCTTTCTCTACCTCTTTTCTCTTCTTCCTCACCTTACATAGGAGTATACATAGTGAACTTTGTTAAGTGGTTAGAGTAGGACTAGTATGGACATTATTATGTATAATTGCCTTTTTGTTTATTAACTCCATGTATTTTAAATTCTAGTCTTTGGTTACACTTTTTTTGCAAAGTGATTTTTTTTTTGTTATTTTTTTTACTGTGTGTATATTATCTTTTGGTGGACCAGTGTAGTGTATAATTTCAGTTTAGAAAAAAGCAGATACAGATAGAGTTCTTCTTGATATAATACATGTCTGTGATCATGGAAAAGGTGAGTTGTCAGTAAATGACAACTTTTCACAAGTGTGAAAAGCAAACTGTGGAATTCCCAAAATGTAGTTAAAAACTTAACAGAATTACAAAACTAGTACAAAGTTCTCAGTATAGTGTTATGAGAATCAGAAACTACCATTTAGAATATCTGCTTTATCATTCTCTTTTTCTACATAGATATATATAGATACAGATATAGATATAGCTCTATATAAAGACAGACTTTCTTCTTGAACCATTTGGATAGACATGATATCCTTTTATCTCTAAATATTTCAGCATATATTTCCTAAGAATAGTCATTCACTTACCATTACAGTGACTGTGTTTAGATAATTTGATACTTAAATATATGCTAAGTGGCTATGTGAACATTTATTTATCACATCAGTATTGAAGATTAATGTATAGGATATGGCCATATTTAGTTTTTATCAATTGTCTTTTATGTTCTTTCTTTTTTTTCTTATCCCAAACCAGGACTCAAATTCCATGTCTGATGCTTTTACTCATTAGTTGGCATTCTATTACCTGTACCACTCCTTTAACCTCTTATTGTGCTCTTTAAGACAGCTTTTTCCCTGTTGTCAAGATCAAGTTTGTGATCTCACATTACTTCAGTTTTAATGTCTGTATTGACCCATTTGATATGGGATTGTTTCTTGTATTTTCTTTGTCTTCCATGATTCTGACTTAAAAGAAGTCATTGATCAATATCTTATCAGTTTGGATATGTTTTTTTTCCCCTAGTGATTTGTTTAAAATTATAAGCCAAGTGCTCGTGACTCAGGCCTATAATCCTAGCTACTCAGGAAACTGAGATCTGAAGATCAGTTTTAAGCCAGTGTAGGCAGGAACGTCCATGAGATTCTTATCTCCATTTAACCACTAAGATTCTGAGGTAAAGTGGTAGAGTATTAGCCTTGAGTTGATAAGCTCAGAGACATTGCCTAGTCTCTGAGTTCAAGTCCTCTTCAAAGATCTTTTTAATATCTGCCAGGTCCATATGTTTTCCAGTGTTTCATCACTGATAATTGCTTTTTCTCTTTTTTTCTTGATTGGTCTTACCAGAAATTTGCTATTTTACTATTTTTTCAAAGAACTACCTTTGTATGTTATTACTTCTTATTTATTTGTTTATTTATTGTGCTGGTCCTGGGGCTTTATATCAGAGCCTGGGCTCTGTCCCTGAGTTTTTATGCTCAAGGCTAGCACTCCATCACTAAAGACACACTGGAGATAAGAGGACCTTCTAGAACCATGACGAACCATTTCTCTCAGATCTCAGCCTCCTAAGTAGTAGCTAGGATTATAGGCTTAAGCCACCAACTCCTGGAAATTATAATTTTTCTTGTGTGATTTATTTTGTTTTGTTTCTACGTTGTAGTAATCAGGCTTATCATGTTGAATGCTATGGTTTTTTTGAGAGCTGTTTCTTAGAAGTCCTTTATTAAAAACAGTACTCTCTAAAGGACCAAGACAAAGAGGTTCTATAGAGGATCAAGTAGTATAATCACAGACTCCAACTCACTAATGTTCTGGCTTCGTCTTAGTATAGTAATTTAGAATGGAATAATAGTGAATGGATAGGTATTTTCCAGCCATTTTTCAGTAATATTTTTACTACCCAGATTTTGAACATTGATGATTGTTGGAATATTAATATTATCAGCAGTATAGCCAGCTTTCAAATTAAGTTAAATTGGCACTGATAAGCAATAAAACATCTCACTGATTCTTTTGAAGATATAGGATTAGATCAGTACTCAGGTGACTGAGTTTATATTACGACCTCAGAGACAATTTCCTTGAAGAGTAATTATCAGGATATGGGATTAGCAGCCTAAACTTCTATCCTGTAGAACAGGGTCAGCAATCTGTTAGGGGCCAAACAATAAACATTTTGTGTTTTCAAGAGTCATGTGTCTGAGTCACAACTACTCATCTTTATTGTTTTATATAATAAAGACAGACAAGACAACTTGTAAATTAAGTGAGCATGGCTTTGTTAATAAAGCTATTTACCAAAAGAGGATGTAGTGCTGATTTGGCTTTTGGACTATGTAGCTTACCAATTCCAGATGACAACTCCTCATGAGTTTCCACAAATAATTTTTTTTTTCTTTTTGGTGGGTCATGGGGCTTGAACTCAGGACCTAGGCACTGTCCCTGAGATCTTTTGCTCAAACTAGACCTCTACCATTTTGAGCCACAGTTCCACTTCCAGTTTTCTGGTAGTTTAGAGATTAGAGTCTCATGAACTTTTCTACCGAGGTTGGCTTTCAACCTTAATCCTCAGATCTCAGCTTCCTGATTACAGGTGTGGGCTACCAGCGCCTTGGCTAGTAAAAATCTTTTTGAAGTCAAAGTTTATTTTAGAATCCAGTATAAGTAAAAGCCAATAGAAATGTGGAAAAAGTACTTTTCTCAATGTTTTTTAGAACTGTATTTTTAATAGAGGAAAAATAGTTCTATTTTTCTGTTAATATGTAGTCCCATCTTCATGGAAGTTTTGGAAGGAGAATGATAGCAAATATTCAAGATAACTTTATAACATGACATCTTGTGGTGATGAAGCTTTGCAGAATAGAGTAGAAGCAAAATGGTAAACTTCAGCACCAGAGAAAGGCTGGTGAACATAAATTTGAGACACAGGAGGAGACCCAAGACAAGAGTGAGATACCAAAGAAACCAAAAGATACCATTTTACCTAGAGTTTCCGTTTTCTCACTCTTAAGAATTAAGAAAAGGTAATTCAAGTATGATAAAATGCCTACTGTTACTTAAACGGGAATAATAAGCTTTTCCCTGCTTTCCAGTTTTTCAATTCAGCAGTAACTTTGCTTATAAAATGTCTTGGTATTCTTACAATACAAGGCTAAATTTACAGTAACCAAAATAACCCAAAGGTCAGTTGTGTTTGTACAGGGATAGACTGTGCCATGACAAATTATATAGATTGTTTAAGAATGTATTCAGAAGTAGCACAGTTGAACTTAGCCATAGAAATGAACCTTTGATAGGAAATCTTTCCTTACTGGCTTGAAAACAGGCTGAGTTAGACCGAGAAGAATTGGGTTGAATTAAATCTGTAATTTAGTAAGTTAATTTAATATTGGTTCAAAATATTATTTGTTATTGATTCTAAGAGTACAAGTTTTCTGACTCATCTAATGTTGAATATGCCACATATAGATTGGTTAAAGGAGAAATACTGTAATAAATGTGCTTGTTTTCTCTAAAGGAAGTCTGTATCTTCCAAAAATGTACAAAATCTTCCCTTTATCTCTGTCTCTAAGACTTTTCCCAATACAAATATCTTAGAAAAGATAGCCTGTAACGAAGAAGGTCAGTGCTGGGTGAATTTGATTAAAGTACATTATTTTCATATATGGAAATAACCCAACAAAACCCCTTTGTAAAATTAATATAAGTTAATTAAAAAATGGAGAAATGCAACGGAAATGTGGAGAAGTGCTTCTCACTTGTATGTCTTAGAGCAAACATGTTTCCACTGTGGTTTTATTTCTCCCCAGGAATTTTGTTTGTTTGATTTTTTTTTGTCGGTCATGGGGCCTGAACTCTGGGTCTTGGGGCGCTGTCCCTCAGCTCTTCAGCTCAAGGCTAGCCCTCTACCAGTTGAGCCATAGTGCCACTTGCGGCTTTTTTTTTTTCTGCCTATGTGGTACTGAGGAATCGAACCCAAGGCCTCATGCATGCGAGGCGAGCACTCTACCACTGAGCCAACTTCCCAGCCCCATTTCCCCAGGAATTTCACTAATTTTTATTTCTAGTGCTTCCAAAAATATCCCTTGAAGTATTATAATGTATCTAATGTTAATTAGAACTTGTGCCTGGGATTTTTTTTTTTTTTTTTTTGGTCAGTCGTGGGGCCCGAACTCTGGGCTTGGGCACCATCCCTCAGCTCTTCAGCTCAAGGCTAGAACTTTACCACTTGAGCCACAGGGCCATTTCCAGCTTTTTCTGCTTATGTGGTGCTGAGGAATTGAACCCAGGCCTCATGCATGCAAGGCAAGCACTCTACCATTGAGATTTGGTTTTTTTGTTGTTGTTGTTTGGTTTGTAATACTAGGGCTTGAACTTGTTCATGTTAGACAAATGCTCTACCTTTTGAGCCCTCAGCCTAAAGTTTTATAGAAAGAAGACTTTCTTAGAGAAAGAAACCTTAAAAAAAATATTTGGTTTGTCTCCATGCTTGAAAGTGGTACTATAAAACTTTATCTGAAACTGTTTGCTTACATACCTTTTTCATTTATTTGGGTTATATACCTAGGAATTGAATTACTGGGGTATATAACTGCTTAACTTCATGAGGAACCTCCAAACTTTTCCACATTTTACATTTTCAAAGGCAGTGGAAAAGGGTCTTCTAATTTCTCCACATCCTTGCCAAAACTTGTTATTTTCTTCATTTTTTTAATGGTCAGCCTAACAAGTGGGAGATTGTATTAAATTATGGTTTTGGTTTGCATTTCCACCAGTGACTAATGACTTTGGATACCCTTTAAGTGCTTATTGGATATTTGTATCTTTTCTTTAGAGAAATGTATGTTATATATTCAAGTCATTCTGTAAATATATTCAGGTTTTCTTATATAATTCTGTTCTTTGTCTCTTAGTCATTGAGTTTTAGAACTTCTTTATATATTCTGGAAATTAAGTCATTATTGTTTGTATGACTTACAAATACTTTTTCTTCTGTAGATTGTTTTTAACTTTTTACTTATTATTTATTTTATGTGCTGGTAATGGGGCTTGAACTCAGGGCCTGCTTGCTGTCCGTTGATGTTTTTGCTCAAACTTGGTGCTCTAACACTTGAGCTACAGCTTCACTTCTGGCTTGTGAGTGGTTAATTGCAGATTAGAGTCTCATAGACTTTCTGCCTTGGGCTTGCTTCAAATCACTATCCTCAGATCTCAGCTTCTTGAGTAGCTAGGAACACAAGTGTTAGCCATTGGCGTCTGGCTTTCTTTTCACTTTTTTGATAGTGTCCTGTAATGCATAGGATAGCAGGATAGGCAGCAAACACTAAAATTTATCCCCTCCCTCCCAATAAAAAGGATCCAGTAAAGGTACAGATACATTCAGCAGTTATTTTTATGGTTAAATTTATAAAGGGTATGACTTAACCCTTATTCATTTGGAGATATTATTGTGCTTAAAACTATATTAATACATTTGCCTTGCAATGGGAGAAAAAATAATCTTTTAAACCTGAATTTATTTTGTATATTTCTGTTACAGTATACTCTCATGACTGATTTTAATATATATTTTAGACTTTTAGAATATTGATGGTGCTCAGATTTAGGACAGAAACTGTATTTATTAAATCTAAATTTTTCTAACTGATATAAGAGTCTAATTGTCATTGGAAAGTTTTGGTAGCCAACCACTATATAGGAATTTCTGTTACTTTAGAAAATGACTTTGTACACTTTCCTCACTCCATAAGCAATCACTATGCTGATTTCTATGACCATTGTATCTATTTTTAAAACCTATATAAATAAAACTTATTTTCACTCTATGATTTTTTGAAGTTTATGTTGCTTTTGTATACCAGTCATTTATTTTTATTTCTGAATAGTATTGTATTGTAGGGTATTTCAAAATTTATTTGTCTGTTGATGATTTGTTTCCCTTTATTTGGTTATTCTGAGTGAAGATGCTCCGAATATTCTTCTGTCAATATTTCTTGTCTCTGAGTGCTTGTAATCCTAGCTACTTAGGAGGCTGAGGTGTTAAGGTTATGGTTCGAAGACAGCTCAAGAAGAAAGTTTGTGAGACTCTTCTCTCCATTTAACCACCAAAAGCCAAGTAGTAGTCTTTTTGTGGACCAACCCCAGGACCAGCAACAAAAAGAAAAAGAAGCATATATGTGCTTCTTGTGTGTGTGTGTGTGTGTGTGTGTGTGTGTGTGTGTGTGTGTATACATACATACATACATACATACATACATACATATATATATATATATATATATATATATGCTTCTTTCCCTATTATAAACCAGATTGACTTTGAATGTTCCATGTTATTAATAATGCCCTTTGGGAATTTTTAGGTTCGCAGATTTTCTGAGGCTTTCTTTTGCTTTGAACATCCTAGAGAAGCTGCGATTGCATTCCAGGAACTTCAGTGAGTAGCATAAATCCACAATTAAGATGACATTTCTTTTTGCCTAAGATGTATACCAGAATTTATTAAGGACTGAATACACAGAATTTAAAAATAAATTTTGAAATCTGTTCATTAATTATTTTGGGTTTAATCTTGTGAATTACTTCACAAAAGCCCCATACTTTACATAATAATACAATGTATTTCCCCTGTCTCCCCTTATATCAGATTTACTATAACCTCAATTATCCCATTCAGTTCTTATCCCAGCTTTTCATTGGGCCATTTTGTTCTATATTTTCACAGGTCATAATCTCTTACATGCATCATTTTTATTACAGATTTCCATAAGTAGCCTGATTGACATTTCCTTCTGTTATATGACTGATTTATAGTTAGAATGTCCAGGAAAAATGTCCTCTCTTTTCATCCTGAGCATATTTATGTATGATTTTCTTTGGCTTTAAGAAATATTTTGAGGACATTATACTGAGTAAAAGAAGGCAGACCTAAAAAAATGAATACTGTATAGTGTTTGTATATATGAAGATATGGAAGAAGCAAAACTATGGTGAAAAAAAAAATCAAAGCAGTTGTCCTTTTCCAGTTGCCTTGTGCTAGGAAATTGAGAAAGACAAGACATAAGGGAACTCTTGAGTAGATAGAACTGTTTCGTGTATTTATTTGTCAAAATCATACAGCTAAGAATTATATATTTTAGTTCTAATAAGCTGTACTTCCTGAAAGCACCATAAACAATGACAGAATGTGTAGATTGGTAGTAAATATTAAGATACACATAAATAAGAATGGTAAGTGTTCGTATCCTGGGTGATGGGCCCCTGAAATTTTGTATTGCATTTTGTTTTTGTTTGAAATTTCCCATAAGAACGTATCATGTCAAAAAAACCCAATAATATTCATTTTGTGTTAGTCATATGCCTGTTGTAAAAATAGCTATTTTACTTGTGTTAAGTAAAGCAACCACAATGGAGCCCACCTTTTCCTAGTGTTCTCAACAAATAATCAGTAGGCATCAAGATTCTGGGACATGCTATTCACAGTCAAGCTCACAGTCAATTGTGAAGCTCACAGTCAATAATCATAAATACCTTGAAATAACAAATGAACTTATAGAAGAATAGAAATAATGTGTAACAGACCATAAATCGATGTCAGCTTATTGTCAACAAACCATAATTTTCATTTAACCTGGTCTTATCTCTGTCCAAGAAGCTCTTTCATAAGGGGGTTATATTTTAAGGTAAAGGAATAGGAATGGTGGGGGAAGAGAACAGGGTAGATTGTAAAGTGGAGTTGGGTATGATTTTTTTATTACAGTCTGACTTAAGAAATATTTTTCAGTGCTCAGAGTCATCTACAGATGTGCACCGCTATCAAAACCACTTCCTTCTGCAGTTCTCTTCCACCCCTACCTATTGAATGTAGTGAATTAGATGGAGATCTCAATTCATTACCTATAATCTTTGAAGATAGGTATTTAGATTCAGTTATTGAAGGTAAGTATAACCTCACTAAAATATATAAGCCACATATATCATTTTCAGTATATTCTTTCAAATATACATAAAACCATTCCCTACAATGAAACAAATTATCCCTCCAGTTTTATGTATTTTTGAGGATACTTTAGAAAGTTATAGTTAGACAAACTAGTTTTAATCATATGAGTTCTCATCCTTGTTGTAAACATGAATCTTTCTTTCTTTGGATAAAAGACTTAGATGCACCCTGGATGGGAATCCAGAATCTTCAGAGATCAGAGTCCAGTAAAATGGATAAACATGAGACTGAAGAAAGCTCTGTAGCAGGACTTTCTAGCCCAGAGTTGAAGGTCAGAACTGCTGGTGCCTCCAGTGTTTGGTATACAGAAGGTGAAAAACAGCTAACAAAATCTCTAAAAACAAAGAATGAAGAATCAAATAAATCCAAGGTTAAGGTCACTAAGCTCATAAAAACTATGAGACCAGAAAATACAAAAAAATTAATAAAACAGAACTCTAAAGATTCTGTGGTTTTGGTAGGCTACAAATGTTTGAAAAATACACCATCAAATGATCTAACTAAGTGCTATGAAGGCAACCGTTCACATAGTCAGAAGGAAGGTCTGGATCCCACAATATGTGGATATAATTTTGACCCAAAGACCTACGCCAGACAGACAAGCAAAAAAGAAGCTAGTTATTTGCCAACTAATACAGAGAGAACTGAACAAAAGTCTCCAGATACTGAAAATATGCAAGCAGACCCATTCAATCCTTTGAACTCTGGAAGCCTAAATCTTTGTGCAAATTTGTCCATTTCAGGTAAACTTGTTATCTGCCAGGATGATAGTGAAACTACACCCACGGAACAAAACCTGGCATCCAGAAGCTCATCAGATGAATGCCATGGTCATCAAACAGCCCCACCTTCAGAAGTTAGAACTCTTGAAGTGAACCCCAGTGATAAAGATCCTTTCAGTGGGGAGAAAATAACTGTTAAAATAGGACCTTGGACAGAGCTTCAACAAGATGAACTATTTGTGGATAATTTACTGCCCAACTTTGAGTCCTTAGAATCTAATGGTAAATCCAAGTATATAGAAGTAACAGTTGAAAAGGAAGCTTTGCAGGAAGCAAAGTACCATTCTGTTGGAGAGTCATTAGCTAAATTAAGAAATAATCCACCTGCTTCTTCTACAAAAGAATATCATGTTGTAGTAAGTGGAGATACAATTAAGTTACCAGATATGAATGCCACATATGCTTCTTCTAGATTTTCAGATTCAGGTGTTGAAAGTGAACCAAGTTCTTTTGCAACCCATCCAAACCCCGAGATAGTCTTTGAAACTGCACAAGGTCAAGGTCCTTTCAGTGAAAGATTATTTCCTCAGCTTTTGGTGAAACCTGATTATAACGTAAAATTTTCATTAGGAAGTCATTGCACTGAGAGTACAAGTGCTTTAAGCGAGATACAGTCATCGTTGACATCTATAAACTCTCTACCTTCTGATGATGAATTGTCACCTGATGAAAATTCTAAGAAATCTATTATATCTGAATGTCATCTCTTAGATAGCAAAACTGTACTAAGTCTAGGAACAATTGATATACAAAAATGTGATACTAAAAAGTCAAGTATTATTTTGCAACAGCAATGTGTTGTATTTTCAGGGCATTTGGACAGTGAAACTTCAACAATACATTCCTCAAATGCAAGTACTAAAGACCCTTTCCAACTTGTCTTTTCAGATAAAGATAGTTCCAGTGGTGTGAAAAGTAGTTGCAACTCCAAACCTAATGTGGATACTATTTATAAAGACTCCCAGAGTCCTGATAAGCCTAGTAACTTTTCAGGAACAGCAATTGCATTAAATACAAAGCTGATTCCATTGGGTACTGCTTGTGTTGTGTCAGGTTCCATTTCTACTAGTGGAGAGGTTAGTGATGGTAGAACTGTGGAAAGAAAAAGTAATGATCTATTAGATCTCAAACAAATTTATTCAGAAGCCCCAGCTGTCGAAAGTGAAACTCATATGAGTGTGAGTGAGCCTTTTTCAGCCAGTGCTGATATAGTAAAGCAAGGGCTTGTAGAAAATTATTTTGGCTCTCAGAGCAGTACATGTATTTCTGATGCACATGCTGTTACCATCTGCAATTCTGATAGCTCTTGGAAGGAAACTTGTGAAAATGGAAATAGTAATCTTCAGCAGGAACAGGGCAAAGAGGATGAGGAGGAAGAACAGGATCAAGAACTGGTTCAAAATGGGTATTATGAAGAAACACATTATCCAACTTTAGATGGAACAGGAAGTGATCGCTATACAGGCAGAGATGCTGAAGCAGAAGAAGGATTTGGAAAATCTGAAAAAGCAGATAGTGATTATCCAAGGGATGGGATGAATATTCCTACTGTTTGTACTTCTGGGTGTTTGTCTTTTCCATCTGTACCACGAGAGTCTCCTTGTAGTCTTAAATATTCTTCTAAAAGTAAATTTGATGCCATTACAAAGCAGCCACGCAGCATTCCTTACAACTTCACATCTTCAATTTCGTGGTATGAAAATTCATCAAAACCTCAAATACAAGCGTAAGTAATGGAGCTCAATAGTATCCTCTATTAAGTATTTATATAACATCATAACTAATGTTTTCTCTATATCAAGTTCTCCTTTGATTATCATAAATGGATATTGGACACAATATAGATATACCCACTGTTTCCAAATGGTCTTTTCTGTAGTCTAGACATTCCTGATACAAATTTTCCATGGTCATTTTATGGTAAAACAACAGAATGGAGCTAAAACTTTGTTTTCTTCTGTATCTTCTCTCTCCCATTAACTTGTAGACAAAAGCTGTGTATCATAAGTACAGCTAAGAAATAGAGACAATATTACATAAGTAGTAAGTAGGTAGAAACTTCTTATACCTATTGGACCCTAATTGCTTCCGTTGTCAGTCATTTCCAGAATTGATATTTCATGAAATAGTGAAATACCTGTAAAAATTGGGGATGATAGAGATTTACTTGCATGCACTGATTCTCAATGTATCTTACTGCTTCTCCACAGACCAGATTACAAAATTTGCATTTAGAAGTCTGGGCCTGTTTACAGTAGATTTTTAAAGTTCATAAATTATTCTGATTTTGGGCTTGGAAGGTGACTCAGTGGTAGAGTGCTTGCCTTGCATGATGAGGCCCTGGGTTCGATTCCTCAGCACCACATAAGCAGAAAAAACCAGAAATGGTGCTGTGGCTCAAGTTGTAGAGCGCTAGTCTTGAGCTGAAGAGCCAAGGGACAGTGTCCAGGCCCAGAGTTCAGGCTCCAACCAACAAGGACAAGAAAATATTCTGATTTACATATAAAGTCTCTAGAGCCTAAAGCTAATGAGATCATCACAATAACAATTGTCAATTACAATATGCTAACTATACCACCCCACTGGATACATCTCAGGGTCTCTGGGTCATCAAAATTCAATAGTCAGATGTATATTATTAAGGTGAGCCCACATATGTTTATGATTGTTACAACTAAATATTCCTAATTGGGAGGTAGAGGTAGGAGGATTACAAGTTTGATACCTACATAAAGTTAGTGAGACTGATCTGAGAAACAAAACCCCAAAAAGCCTTTTGGTAGAGCACTTGTCCAACATGCTGCTTGAGGTCCTGACTATAATCCCTAATTTCTCCTCTCTCTCTCTCTCTCTCTCTCTCTCTCTCTCTCTCTCTCTCTCTCTCTCTCTGTCTCTCTCTCTCTCTCTCTCTCTCTCTCTCTCTCTCTGTCACACACATACGTACACACATACGCACACACATACAGTTGCTGGGTTTCCTCTTCTACAATTCTATAAATTGTTAGGTGAGTGTCTCTGGTTCTAAAACCAAACAGCATTATGATCTTTTGTTAAAATATCTTTTATAATATTTTTCAGCTTCCTTCAGGCAAAAGAAGAATTGAAGCAACTTAAACTACCTGGGTTCATGTACAGTGATGTCCCTCTGCTGGCATCCTCAGTACCTTACTTTAGCATGGAAGAAGAGGACAGTTCTGAAGATGGAGTACATCTCATTGTCTGTGTGCATGGTTTAGATGGTATGTGACATTTATTGATTTAACCTGTATTTTTTTCCTTGTAGATCTTAGTTTTCTTCAGAATTTGACTTCACAATATATTCAATTGTTTAAAGTAATTGGATTTTAAATATTCTAGATTTTATTTTGAAGTAAATTTACCTTGAAACTGATGTTCATTTGCCAGCAATAGTTATTTTGTCTCCTTCAGATTGTCTTCCTAGTTCTTTTGTGGGTTGCTTCTTAAACCACATGGGCCAGAATATTACTAGGAATTAGGTTGAAAATTAAGGTATACCTTAAATTCTATTATGACAGCTTCTTTGGTTACTCAGCAGTTTTTTTCTAGGTGTAGAAACTATTAGTGAAGGATAAATATGTCTACCCTGGGAGGGTATTTATTATAATATGACATAAACATATTATAAACTGCATCGTAATGTGATTCTGTGACATAAAAACTAGATTTTATGGGTTAAAAAATACTAAGCAGCCAGGCACTGGTGGCTCACTCCTGTAATCCTAGCTACTTAGGAGGCTGAGATCTAAGGATCACAGTTCGAAGCCAGTTGGGAACAGCAAAGTTCATGAGGCTTTTATCTTCACTTAACCACTAAAAAACTGGAAGTAGAGCTGTGGCTCAAATGGTAGAGCACTAGCCTTGTGCACTTCAGGGATAGAACCCAAGCCCTGAATTCAAGCCCTAGGAACAAGTACCAAAGTGTGTTGTATGTGTGTGTGGGAGGTACTAAACACAGATCTTCATTATTGAATTCTCAGCAAATATTGATTTTGCTTGAAAAATATTTCAAAAAATAAAATGCACTTAAATACTTATCTTTCTTCCTTGTCCCCAAATAATAAAGTTGAATAAGTATCTCACCAAGAAGATTCTTTACAGTTTTTAATGGACTATCCCTACGTTGCTTAAATTAAACTGGAAGAAGAAAATGATGGAATACAGCTCATTCCTTAAAGTTACTAACCTAGTGATTACCAGGTTTCATAATACTATCATACTAAATGACCCCCCAAAATAGTAGACCAATCTGACATAAATATACTTAATGAAACTAGTAAGTACATCAATATATTAAGGTTGCTTCAGCAGAGTTTAATTCCTAGAATATAAAAGGTAAGTAATTATAAAGAAATTTTAAAATAAAAAACAGTAATTACAAATGGGAGAAATCATGTAGCTTTTGGTTCTTTGGGTTTAGCTTACTTCACTTAATAAGATTTTTTCCAAGTCTTTCCATTTCCTTATGAATGGGGCAGTGTCATTTTTTCTGATGGAAGCATAGAATTCCATTGTGTATATATACCACATTTTCTTGATCCATTCATCCACTGAGGGGCATCTGGGTTGATTCCATATCTTAGCTATGGTAAATAATGCTGCAATGAACATAGTTGTGCTGGTAGCTTTAGTGTGGCCTTGTTTGTGGTCATTTGGGTAAATGTGCGGGAGTGGCTATGTTATAGGGTGTGCTTAGCCTTATGAGCAACCTCCATACTGCTTTCCAGAGTGGTTTAAAGAGTTTACACTCCCACTAATGGTGTAGTAGTGTTCCCTTTGGTCACAACCCCACCAGCATCTGTTGCTATTAGTTTTCTTCATAATGGCCTTTCTAACTGGGGTGAGGTGTAATCTCAGTTTCTAGCAAAGGATCACAATAACTCATTAGCTATGTACATAGGACTTTATAAAACATTGCTAACAGAAATGAACTACAAGGAATGGAAACAACAGGTTTTTTTTAGTTTAGTTTTTAGTGTATTGTATGCAGTTTTTGATTTTGTTTTTGTTTTGGTTGGTCATGGCGCTCGAACTCTGGGCTTGGCCGCTGTCCCTAGGCTCTTCAGCTCAAGGCGAGCACTCTACCGCTTGAACGTCAACGCCACTTCCGGTTTTCTAGTGGTTTATCGAAGCCTGTCATTTGTTTATAGCTACAGTTTAGTAAATGAATAAATATACTATTAGCTAGATAGGTGGAAGCACCAGTGTAACCAAAACTTCTTAAGAAACAAACTTGTGGAACATACAGTTTGTGTTTTGGAAATAACTTTTGACATAAAATTTGAAAATTATTTTTCAAGGCATATTTTCTTTACACAAAATAAGCTTACTTTTAAAACTATAAAATGTAGCCAGGGGCTGGGAAGGTGGCTCAGTGGTAGGCTCAGTGGTAGAGCGCTTGCCTTGCATGCCTGAGGCCCTGGGTTCGATTCCTCAGCACCACATAAGCAAAAAAAAAAGTGGCGCTGTGGCTCAAGTGGTAGAGCGCTAGCCTTGAGCTGAAGAGCTGAGTGACAGCGCCCAGGCCCAGAGTTCAGGCCCCACGACCGGACCCCCCCCCCCCAGAAAAAAATGTAGCCGGCCGCCGGTGGCTCACACCTGTAATCCTAGCTAGTCAAGAGGCTGAGATCTGAGGATCATGGTTCAAAGACAACCCAGGCAGGAAAGTCCATGAGACTCTTATCTCCAATAAACCACTATAAAACTGGAAGTGGCGCTGTGGCTCAAGTGGTAGAGCGCTCGCCTTGAGCTGAGGAGCACAAGGACAAGGAGCCTAAGCCCAGAGTTCAAGCCCCATGACCGACAAAAAAAGAAAAATGTATGATGGTACACTTTGCAAGTTTTGTTTAACTCATTTTTTTTTCTTTAACATTTTAGTGAGGATTTATTTTAATTTAGCAGGTTTAAAGTAGGGAAGAATGGAAAAAAGATCAAGAAATATTTCTGTTCCCCAGACAGGAAATAGGAGATAAAGACTCAGAATGGCAGGTTGTATCTGTAATTTTTATAGCTCCTCCTCCTCCTCTTCCTTTTCCTCCTCCTTCTCCTCCTTCATCTTCTTCTTCCTCCTCCTCTTCCTCCTCTTCTTCCTTCCTTCCTTCCTCTTCCTTCCTCTTCCTTCCTCCTTTCTTCCTCCTTCCTTTTTCTTCCTCCTTCTTCTTCCTTCTTCCTTCCTTTTTGCTTTCCTCCTTCTTTCTTCTTTCTTTCTTTCCTTTCTTCTTTCTTTCTTCTTCTTTTCTTTGGTTTTTATAGTTTCCGAGCTGGTAATAGTACACTCAGCTCCTAATCCTCAGACTATGGTTCTAAATGAGGCAGATGGGAGAAGCTCATCACAAACATAGGTAACCTTTAGGACTTCCTTTTGACTTTCTTTCTGTCTTTACCAATTTACGAATTTTTACCATTTCAAAGCAGGCAGATTTAGATGGCCCACTCCTTCCTGGGTGTCTTTGGAGAAGGCACACTTAGGTGGCCTCTCCTATTTCTCCTAATCTTGTAACTTAATCCCTAAAAAGGGCAAGATGGGTGGGAGGGGAGCTTATCTGCTCATTATGTTTACTTCCTAGTTTAAACTTTTGAAACTGTCTCTTTTGATGTTTGTTAAAAAATTGCATGTTCCCTGTCTTGTCTTTTTTGCCCTAACCTCCTCTTCCCTTAAACTTTGATCCCTTTTAATCTTAGATAGGGTATAGGGAAGACAAAGTCCATCTTGTATAGCCTTTTAAAAATAATTATAAAGATGATATACAGAGAGGTTAGTTACATAAGCCAGGTAATGAGGACATTTCTTTCTGAACAGTGTCTCCTCTTCCCTTGTTTTCTCCTTGTTTTTTTGTTTTTTCTCTTGGTTCCCCTCCTCCACAAGTTGTATAGTTCATTTTATAGCTTCTTCCTGCTGAGAGTGAATTGTTGGCCCTGTCTGAGAAAAGGAAACCAAAAAGTCATTTCCCTATCTAGTGTAGGAGGTGACTTGAGAAATCTAGTTGTTATATTTGTCTTTAAACATCATTTTCCTCCCTAGGTAACAGTGCAGATCTCCGACTGGTAAAAACTTACATTGAACTTGGACTGCCTGGAGGAAGAATTGATTTTCTTATGTCTGAGAGAAATCAGGTATAGTAAGACAGTCTTTTTGTTGGAAGCAAGCATTTTTCTATCTGTTTCAACCTAAGTATTAGGTAGAAATATGCTTCAGTATGCCAGTGGTAGTAGAAATACTTTTTCTATTTTTTCTTTTTTTTCCAGATTTTTTAAAGAGTAAATTCTTATTCACTAAGAACAAAATACTGTTATTTTTCCAAAATATGGGGCTGGATTTTAACCTTTATGGAACTGGATTTTAACAAACCTTAATATAATAAGGCACAGTGTTTAATAAGGCAAAATACACATAGATTATTAGTTAATACAAGATTACAATGTTTTGATGTCTTGGAGGGGGTAGGAAAGTACTCAAGGTAGCTTAAATATTCTTTTCAAAGAATTTAACATTATAAGGTAACATTTAAATTTGATACAATCAACTATCTGGTCAAAATACTTTTTATGAGGTGAGTACCTATAATCCTAGCTACTCAGTAGGCCAAGATCCAGAATATTATCATTTAAAGCCAATACAGGTGGAAAAGTCCATGAGACTGAGTTTCCAGTTAACTAGCAAACAAAGCAGAGCTGGAGGAATAGCTCAAGTAGTAGATCCCCAGCCAAGTAAATGCATGGCTTTGGGTTCAAACCTTGTAACCCCCTCCCCCCCACAAACCAATAATAATTTTTCTGATTTCTATGAAATTTAATATAAATGTTTATCCAAAGAATATTTTTCTGTTGGTTTGAGTTCTTGTCTTCATATGTGAAACATTTCCACACTTTTATATTCTGTCTCATTAAGCCATTAAGATAGCTTTATGTTTTAATACTAGTAGTTCACCAAATACATTACTAAATAAATCAAGTATTAAGGATATTGAACCTGTTTCTATATAAACTATTTTCTCATTTTAATATAATGAGTGTTACATTCACTAACTTTTCTAAGAAAAAAAAGGTTGGGCTTAACCATTATTGGCAAAACCTAAATTAAAACTTGGGAGTTGGAGACTGGAGAATCACGAGTTCTAGGTTCAATCTGGACTACATAGAGAAAGATAGAGAAAGGCTGTCTCAAAGAAAGAAAACAAAACAACAGCAACAACGACTCAAGCTTATGTTCATTTAGTTTCTCAATGTGACTACATATTTATTATATAATATGCCTGTTAATATGTAATATGTCTGTTAGTATGTAATATGTCTGTTTTTATTTTGTTTAGAATGACACTTTTGCTGATTTTGATAGCATGACAGATCGCCTTTTGGATGAAATAATACAATATATTCAAATATATAGTCTAACAGTCTCAAAAATAAGGTAATTTATATAATAATAGTTTTTATATTATATTTCTGTGAATTTCTTCTTATCCTGATTTTACACGTAAGAAACTAAAACTCTGATTAAAGGAAAAAGAAAAACCTTTAAAATGGCTATATTTTATGATTTCATATTTATGAAATGTTTAGAATAAGCGAGTCTTTGGAGACAGAAAGTGGTTTAGTAGTTGCATATATGTTGCCTGTGCCTTGTAAATACTGCTAGTCAGAAGATGTTGACTGTTTATAAATACAAAATAACCAGAAGAGCCCAAAAGTTCCCAACAGATAGAAGTGGGTTTTGAAGAAATGGAAATACTAATTAACGTAATTTGCTCATTATACATTGTACACATTTTGAATGATCACACAGAATCCCATTGATATAAAAATTATGTCAGTTAAAAATTTTAAATTTTATTCTTATCAAATTGTTTGCTTTTAAGGTATAGTCTAGACAGTAGTACAAAGAGGTCACAGTTTTTCCAAAGTTGTCCGTTATAAGTACAATTCTGTTAATTTATTTGAAATGACTTACCATGATTTATATGTGTTCTTTTAAGAGACATGTATAATCTAATCATTATACTACTACTTTTAGAATGTATTTCTTTTACCCAGTTACTAATTATAAGTAATCATTTTCTGTTATTTCTACATTTAGATTGTAATAGTAGAAATATTTTATGTATAGTGTATAGGTTTTGATTTTTGTTTTAAAAACTAATACTATAGGAGAAATGTCTTTTTCTCTTAAAGCTTTATTGGACATTCATTGGGCAATTTAATAATTCGTTCAGTGCTTACAAGGCCAAGGTTTAAGTATTACCTCAGCAAACTTCATACTTTTCTCTCTCTTTCTGGACCTCACCTTGGTACACTCTACAACAGCAGTGCTCTAGTTAATACAGGTAAAAAGCTTTGTTATTTGTATTATAAGAACATTCATTGTATTATAAGAACAGAACATTCAATACAAATTTAGTATTTTCTCATGTTTATTATACACTAAATTTGTTCCATACTTGAAATCTCATGAAACAGAGGATTTAGCCATTTGTCTATTTTGCTATATACATGCAATAAGTTCATCAAAGTCATGTTACTGAAGATATTGAATAGACTCATCGAGATGGTATATGTTAAAAATCACAAGAGTATTTTGTTCCTTTTGATCATTCTACTAGTTGAACACCTGTATTCCTTGCTGCTTAGGAGACTGAGATCTGAGGATCACAGTTCATAAGCCAACCCAGGCAGGAAAGTCCTATGAGACTCTATCTCCAATAAACTACTCAGAAAAAGCCTGAAGTGGTACTATGGCTTAAGTAGTAAAGCACTAGCCTTGAACACAAAGAGGTTCTGGGACAGCTCCCAGGTCCTGAGTTCAAGCTCCAAGACTGTAAAAAAAAAAAAAAAAAGAAAAAAAGAAAAAATTAATCCAAATTTTGTAAAGAAATTAAAATGAAGATGAAGATGGTAACTTTGGTTAGTATGAATATTCACATTGAGAAATACCTGACATTTGATTGCCTTAGGTTTCCACTTAGGTTTTTTTTTAATATTTAATAATTGTTAGTTGATTGATTATCACTGAGAATACATCAGATATTTCCACTTTTCATGAATTCCTGAAAGTTTTGTTTCTGTTTTCTTTTTTACTGTCTTTCATTAACAAGCCACACCCACTTCCTTTTTTTTCTGTCTTATATTGATCATTTCAAAGCACAGCCAGAGAAAAATGGAAGCAGGTGTGCTGCAGGTCTGTTATCTCAGCACAGAAGATAGAAGGGGGAAGATCTCAAGTATAAGGCCATCTTTTGCTACTTAGCAAGACCTAAAAAAAAAAAAAAAAAAAGCAAGTGGGCATTGGTGGCTCATGCCTGTAATCTCAGCTACTTGGGGAGCTGAGGATAGGAGGATTAAAATTCAATGTCTTACCAGGCAGACAAGTCTGTGAGATCCCCCTTTTTAATCTATATCACAGTGGTACATACCTGTCATCTCAGGCCATATGGGGACGGAGACTGGAAGAATTTTAGTTCCAAGCCAAACAGGATGGAAAAGTCTATGAGAATCCACCTGTATGAGGGCAGGGTAGACATGGCAGCATGTTCCTGAGATCCCAGTGACTAGAGGTGGATCATGGCTCTGGCTTGCAGCTAGGTAGGAAGCAAGGTCCTGTCCTCAAAATTAAAAAAAAAACTGTGTCAGAGACTTGGCTCAGTAGCATTTGAAGTCAAACCCCAGTCCACAGAGAGAGAGAACACAAAGAAAATAAAACGTTAAATCACATGAAGTAGAACCTGACATAAATAGGATGTGGTGCTTTGAATTTCTTTCTGTGCTAACCTTTCCTCAGACTTCTTACAAATGTCAGAATTGATCAGTTAAACAGAATTTTCCCTGTGTGTACTTCCCTGTCCCTCTATGGTACTCCAGAAAAAAAGTTCATCAAAGAGTATTCTAGTCTTGAATGACTGAAGTTTGATTTCTATTGAAGTGAAGATTCAGTGGAATATGAATCCTTCATAATATAAAGAAATACAATTACACATGAAATTGAATATATTAGCTGTTATTAGGAAACATTCCAAGAGCTGATCCTGTAAGTCAACTGAAACTATCTGTAGACTGAAAATCAGTGCTTAGGCATGTGGATCTACTGTTGTGTTTCAAGTTTTTTTTTTCCCCTTCTGCTTTATAGTTAAATATCATCTAAAGTTCCAGTTTCCCCAAATTTTCCTTTATATGCTTATTATTTCTGTCATTGCTTGTGGGATATAAATAGTAAGGCCTTCATCAACTACTATTAACCTATAGTTAATCTATATATGTACATATGTATTTACACTTGTTAAGGATAACCTGTACATGTGCACTTATGTTAATATTTGTTATCAGAAATTGGAATTACTCTACAACTACATTTTTTATTCATTTGAGTGATATCAGTTTATGAAGGTAAATATAAATTTAGTAAGTGTTATATAATGCTATATATTTCCATTTGTACTAACATATAAACAACCTTCTAGGTCTCTGGTTTATGCAAAAATGGAAAAAATCAGGTTCTCTTTTGCAACTGACATGCCGAGATCACTCTGACCCTCGCCAAACTTTTTTATATAAGCTCAGTAATAAAGCAGGTAAGTACTTAATAATAGTTTGGAAAATATGCACATGAAAACTTTTTAAAAATAAGCCTTTAGCCAATTATTGGCGTTTCTTTCTGATGGTTAAGTATTCTACTCTATAGTAATGAAATCACAGACTCTAAAACTAAACGTCTTGATAATGTATTTCCCCTTTACTCTGTGGTTTTGTATTGTACAAGTTGTGATTTGTAATTGCTCTAGAAATTTTCATATTTGAAGTCAGAGTCAGTTTTATTTTTAGTTTTTATTTTTGCTGGTTGTGGGGCCTGAACTCTGGGCTTGGGCGCTGTCCCTCAGCTCTTCAGCTCAAGGCTAGTGCTCTACCACTTGAGCCACAGTGCCACTTCCAGCTTTTTCTGCTTGTGTGGTGCAAAGGAATCGAACCCAGGGCTTCATGCATGCGAGGCAAGCACTCAACTACTGAGCCACCTTCCCAGTCCAGTGCCTGTTTTATTAATGTCTGGTTTCATGAGTTTTCTGCATGTCTGAGCCTCCTGTCTGTCTAGCTGTTCCCCACCCTTATCCCCAGCCCTTCTTAGTGAGTCAACTCCCACACATTTTTCTGTCTTCCCTTTTCAGGGCTCTCAAGCACTTCTGTAAATTTCTTAAATTATTTCACCTTAGAAGTTGTTTTAGACACCTCCCCTAACCATCTCTACATATCTACTGAGGGATCAAGGCCTAGATTTTCAGCTTTCTTGGTAGTAGTGTATGAATATTTCTCTTCCTCTTTACTGCATCTTCAGTTCAATCTTCTTTTGTTGTTATTTTTGTTGCTGTTGTTGAGGTTGGTGGTAGTGGTAGTGATTGTGGGGCTTGACTCAGGGCCTAGGCACTTTGTGCTCAAGGCTAGCACTCTACATCTTCAGCCACAGAGCCACTTCCAGTTTTTCAGTGGTTAATTGGAGGTAAGAGTCTCATGGGGACTTATCTGCCTCTACTAGCTTTGAACCATGATCCTCAGATTTCAGTCTCCTGAGTAGCTAGGATTACAGACATGAGCCAAGGGCACCATGCCCTTATTCATTTTTTATTAGGTATTTGAACAAAGGGATTACAGTTCACAAATAAATGTCTCATGTTGTAAAAGATTACAGATAAGAGAAACATTATTTGTTAAGTTTGGTGTTCATACCATTTTCCTGACAGGTTCAAAGTTGTATGAAAAGCCAGACTGAACATAAATATTCCCTCAGGTCTTTGTATTTATTCTATATTATACAAAGTGAAATTTAATCTCAGTCAGAAGAGACTATAAAATTTTACTCTATAGACATTGTAGCTTGTGACTTTCTCAACTGAACAGATATTTACTTTCTTACTATGTTTATTATTAATAATAGGTGTGAATAGATTTTTCAAACTTGGAATTCTTTCATAAGGGCTTAAAACTTAAAATTTATTTACCTTACACTACCTGTTCAAACATACCTTAACAGCTATTATACAACTGATTACTACAACAGGTTCAGGATGTAAGAGCCTAAAATTACCATTTTGGATGAAATGGGTATTAGTTACATTTCAAACTTGATTAAATTGTTTAATTTAAATAAGCTTCAGGTTTCTTATTTGTAAATAGAAATGATACTTGAGAGCTGAGGCAAGAGGGTAGCATGAGTCTGGGATTTCAAGGACAGCCTAAGGACATAGAGGGATCCTCTCAAAAAAAGTGTTTAACATGGGGCTTAGTGGCAGAGTGCTTACCTTGCATGTATGAGGCCCTAGGTTCAATTCCTCACCATCACACAAACAGAAACAGCTGGAAGTGGCACTGTGGCTCAAGTGGTAGAACACTAGCTTTGAGCTGAAGACCTGAGGGACAGCGCCCAGGCCCAGAGTTCAAGTGGCAAAAACAAATGTACTTGGGGCTGGGAAGTTGGCTCAGTGGTAGAGTGCTTGCCTTGCATGCCTGAGGCCCTGGGTTCGATTCCTCAGCACCACATAAGCAAAAAGGAAAAAGCCAGAAGTGGCGCTGTGGCTCAAGTGGTAGAGCACTAGCCTTGAGCTGAAGAGCTGAGGGACAGTGCCCAGGCCCAGAGTACAAGCCCCACGACTGGACCCTCCCCCCCCCCCCCCCCCAATGTACTTAACTAATGTGTTCTCATATATTTTAAAATGATCAGAAGTGATAATTTATTTTTCATATTTTAATCAGAAAAAGTTGATTAAGGACCTTGCAAAGTCCTGCATGTAGTAGTCTGGTAACTGCTTCAGTTTCATCTGAACAGCCAAGTTCTCATTCTCTTGGGGAAACTTAAGTTTACTTGACTCAAATTTTAGTATTTTACTCTGTCTTCTTTTTTATTTAAGAAAAATTCCCTGTTAGTCTTCCACTTGATGCAGTATATTACTCTGCAATGTATCATTAGTTCATAGCATTCCTTAATTGAAAGCTATTCATTATTTTTTTGTGTGTTAGCTCTGGGACTTGAATTCAGGGCCTCACATTCTCACTTGGCTTTTTCCCTCAAGGCTCTAGTGCTCTACCTCTTTGAGACACAGCTCTTCTTTTTCCTTTTTGCTGGTTAATTGGAGATTAGTCTCACAGATTTTCCTGCCCAGGCTAACTTCAAAGCTTGACCCTCAAATCTATGCCTCCTGAATAGGTTGGATGATAGGAGTGAGCCATCTCTATTCATTAGTTTTAAATGAAGAAAGCATCTTTGAAGTCTAAAATTGTATGATTTCTAAGAGTTGAAAGACTTTTTTTTTAAAATAAAACTCATGTATTTACAATAGTGATATTGTCTTTTTATTTGTAAACCCAGTATATATCTGATAGAAGATTACAGAATACAACTGGTCAAAAGAAATTTCCCCCCCTTTTTTTTTGCAGTACTGAATTGATGCACAGAAGTAGGTAAAGACTGTTCATCACAGTGGGTTTTAATGTTCTGTCTTTTGACTTTTGATTGTTATATTTTCCCTCCCCTCTGAAATAGAACAGGCCTATATGCCCAGTGGTAGGTTTGTAAGAGGAATATTAAAATGTAAACATGAAAATACCATATAGTGGTTGAAAACAGGTACTATATTGTGAAAACATAAAAGACTCCCCTATAATATTGAGTGAAAAAGCAAAGCAAAAAATAGTGTAATATTATGTTCCTACTTACACTGTATAATTTTATTTTATTTTATTTATTTTTTTGCCTCCTCCTTTGTTTCCCCTTCCCATCCCCAAGTCTGTATAATTTTAAAGTAAACTTTGCTAACTGTGTAACCCCATAGTAGAGTACTTGCCTAGCATGCAAGGGGCCCTGAATGTTGATCTACAAAACTGCCATGAAATATTATCAGTCAATAAATAAAAATCTTATTTGAAACCAAAAAGGAGTTGTAATATTATACAAAGCTGTTAGCTGTGTCATAATCAATAAAAGACTTGAACTTAGGAAGTCAAGAGCAAGAACACGATACCCTAACTTTAAGCCTCAATAATGCCTGACACCCCCCCCAAAAAAAGAAGTTTTTCAAAAAATACTCCTTGGTATAATTTATCCATAACTATATTTTCAGAAAATATGAGGCTTTGGCTCATTTTATTAGAGTTAGACATTTAGCTCATGCAAAATAAGTGTCACAAAATCTAGTTCAAACAATCAAACCCACGGTCAAATAGCCAAACTTAATTTGGTCAGAGATAACCTAGACATTCTGTATATCTTAAAAGTGAGGACAAAATAAGGCAGTTTTATGAAGTAACTCATTGGTAGGTTTGGATCTGAAAATCTATTTTCTTAAAGCCATGCTTGCCCATCCACACCATGGAGAGACTTAAGTACTCACAGGTTAATTGTGCACCCTTTGAAAAACCCAAGCCCTAAGACATGGAGACAATCCCAAAGATGCACTGAGGATTATAAGGTTATAGGTATCTAAATGTTGCCAGAAATAGAGTGAGTTTGTTTCATGAAATGTTAACCATGAATGGGGAAAACCCATTTTTATTAGCATTTCTATGATAAAAGTAATGTGCGTAATTAGTTCCATTATAAACATTTGATTAATTCACTTATCTTTATAGAATGGTGTTTTTCCAAATCATCATCCAAAAACATGATTATCTTGTCATCATTGACCAAAATGAACTAAGCAACTTAATGGCAGTGATGGGAGGGAGGGAACAAGTGGGAAAGAGGGAACAGCTGATGCTGTGCAAGACAAAAGAAATGTACATATCACCCAATGTGGAAGAAATAACTGTATCACAAAGCTCATAGATTTCATAAATGTTATAGACTGTGATAGATAATTTGCTCCAGCAAAGTTAGAATGTGTTTGTAAGAATGGGGGCCTGGGAATGTGGCTTAGTGGTAGAGTGCTTGCCCAGCATGCATGAATTCGATTCCTCAGTACCACATAAACAGAAAAGGCCAGAAGTGGTGCTGTGCAAGTGGTAGAGTGCTAGCCTTGAACAAAAGGAGCACAGGCCCTTTCAAGCCCCAGGACTGGCAAAAAAAGAAAAAAGAAAAGAAAGAATGGCTTTATTTTTGACATGGTGTATCTATTGTAGAGCCTAACCTGACTTTATGTAGATCCTGTCTTCTCCAGATTCTGGTCCTTGAGTTCCAGGGAGTGCTTATAAAGTTTTTCCACATTTGAACTCCACAGTAGTCCTCACAATTGGCCTACCTCTAAGTATCTAAAACTCAAAAGGTACTGAAGTACCAAAATTTTACATGGAAACATTGCAGAATAAAGTACGATGTCTATACATTTCAATTCTAATGTTGTAATACCATTCTTAAGTTGTATCTTCTTTAGAAAGCACATAAAATTTTACTTACTAATCAAGCCAAATAGTTTATTAGAATATGACTGATGCTAAAGAAATCAATAACATGCCAGGTGCCAGTCAGTATCTCTCGCCTGTAATCCTAGCTACTCAGGAGTCTGAGATCTGAGGATCATGGTTCAAAGCCATCCCAGGCAGGAAAGTCTTTGAAACTCTTATCTCCAGTTAACCACCAGAAAACTGCAAGTGGCACTGTGGCTCAAGTTGTAGAGCACTAACCTTGAACTTAAGAGTTCAAGGACAGTGTCCAGGCCCACAGTTCAAGCCCCACACCAAAAAGAAGAAAAAAAGAAATCAATACCATGATTTCATTATTTAAATGAGTTAGTAAAGTAACTCAAAGTCCTAAGCTTTAAATTTACCTAGTTGGGCTATTTTTTTTGTTTTTTGCTTTTTAAAGACCTAACAAAATTTGTGGCTGATAACAAAAATCACTTATTATCACCGGAAAAGCTTGTGTTCTCCTGACATCATTCTCAAATTTGCAGAAAATATAAATAGTACTAGTCAGTCATCACTGAAAACTGAAACTAACAGCTTTAAAATGACTATGCATTAAATGTTTTGTTTTTATGGAAAAGTGTACTTTTGTTTCTTTGAAAGTGTCCTTAAGTACCAAAAAGGGTATTCTTAAAGTGTCTTTAAATATTAAAAAGGGTAAGGTTGACATAATATAAAATTGCCAGTGAAGCTTAATCCACCATGTTTAATTTATTATTATTAAAGTTCTTGTACAAAGGAGTTATAATTCTATAAGTCAGGCTGTGGGTACAGTGCTTCTTGGTCATTGTCACTCCTTCCTTCATTTTCCTTCATTGTTCCCCACCTGTGCCTATTTTCAAGTTATGTAGACCTATTTAGCTTCCCACTACATCTCAGTCCCTGCTGGCTTTTTGTAGAAAATATATAGTAATTTGAAGAAGAGATTTGTAATATATTAAGAGTCAGAAGTTTCATAATAGGTGGGTACTGGTGACTTATACCTGCAATCCTAGCTATTCAGGAAGCTGAGATCTAAGGATCACAGTTCAAAGACAGCCTAAGCAGGAAAGTCTGTGAGACTCTTATCTCCAGTAACCACTGAAAACCGGAAGTAGAGCTGTGGGTCAAGTGGTCAAGCACTAGCTTTGAGCACAAAATCTTCAGGGACAGTGTCCAGGTCCTGAGTTCAAGCCCCATCACCAGCAACAACAAAAATTTCATAGTCCCTAGGAAATACATTTAATTTTTGGTTACTGTATATGATAATAGGTTTAAATCTAGCTAATCATTGCATTATTCATTTTCTTAGGACTTCATTATTTCAAAAATGTTGTGCTGGTTGGATCCCTACAGGATCGCTACGTTCCTTATCATTCTGCCCGCATTGAAATGTGTAAAACAGCTTTAAAGGACAAGCAGTCAGGTAATGGAATGAATAAAAATTATTTCAAAGAGTTGTAATCTATGAATTAGTTTTTTCCTAAATTTTATAATTACTTTCTTCTTACTCTCTCCTTTAACTTCCTTTTCTATCTATTAACAGCTTTTTGTCCTCAGCTTCTCTTCAATTTTTTCTTTCCTGCCATCTAAGTTCTTTATCCTGAAATAGTGCTTTCCTCTAGTGACAGGTGATTCGCCATTTTTCTGTCTCAAAAGCAATCTGCTTTGCTTTCCTATTCAGCCATGCTTTATGTTCTGCTGGGTGTCATTTAGAGGCCATTTAAAGCCATGTTTGGTTCATAACAGAAAGTATTTAAATCACAGCTCTTTGGATCTAGAAGGTGACATGGGTTCTATTTGTCCATTATGAAAGTAATCCTAGAGATATGTGGTGTTCATCCAGAATCATTGTTAGTTATGCACACAGCGCAAGAAGCTGATCTCACAACTCCCACATCCTTTTCTGGAATAAGGCTGATTTTAACTCTGGATCTTTTGCTTTTTCAAAATTGTGTGACAGTACACAGTTCCTTAAGACATGGACTCATTTTGTTTAATTACTGTTTTATATATTTTATGTTTTTATAGTTGATTTTTTTTTTTTGATGCCAGTCCTGAGGCTTGAACTTGGCCTGGGCTCTGTCCCTGGGCTCCTTTTGTTCAAGGCTAGCACTCTACCCCTTTAGTCACAGCACTACTTCTGGCCTTTTCTGAGTAGTTTATTGGAGTAAGAATATCATGGACTTCCATAGCCAGGCTGGTTTGAACCATGGTTCTCTGATACCAGCCTCCTGAGTAGCTAGGATTACAGACAGGCATGAGCCACTGGTGCCCAGCTTATAGTTGATATGATAGACTGAAGGGGTTCATTGTGATTATTTTTATACACACATGAAATTTACTTTGATTGTATTCTCTCTGTTTATGCTCCTCTCCCCCATGACAAATCCCCCTTTTAAAACTTTTACAAGATTTTTACATAGATTTCCTTATGAATTTTTCATATGTGCATACAACATGTTTCAATCAAATCCTCCCTCCCCCACACACACAGCCTAAGTTAGGGAGTCTTTTACCATTTATATTGGCAGTGCCTGGTGTGATACCTGGCACATAATAGGTACTCATTTGTTTAACAAATATTTATTGTACAGTAGTGATACCAGAATAACCTTTTAACTTCTGTTCTAATGAGGTGAAAAATTAAAAATGGATTTTGTTTGTAAATGTAACAGTCTCACAATTTAAACAATCATGTGAGTTTTGATAAATGTCATTTACTTATTTATATTTTGTGCTAGTCCTGGGGCTTGGACTGAGGGTCTGGTCCCTGAGCTTTTGTGCTCAAGGCGAGTGGTCTTCCACTTGAGCTGCAGCTCCACTTCTAGTTAATTGGTGGTTAATTGGAGATAAGAATCTAACTATTTTTTTCTGCCTGGGATGGCTTTGAACTCTGAACCTCAGATCTCAACCTCCTGAGTAGGTAGATTACAGGCCTGAGCTACTGGCACCTGGCTGATGAACGCCCTCTAACTGAGGTTCTATGCTATTAGTGGGTGCAAGAGCATCTACTGAAGAAAGTATGAACTTCTTCCTGTACAAACATGTTTAAAGTTAGCATGGTATAGGTTATATTAATTTTTCTCTAAAACATCTCTCTGTTCTTTCTGTGATTATACTTTTTTTCCCTCTGATCATTCCTATAATCCTCAGGAGGCAGAGATCTGAGGATCATAGTTTGAAGCCAGCTGGGGTAGGAAAGTCTATGATACTCTTATCTCCAGTTAACCACCAGAAAACTGGAAGTGGTGCTGTGGCTTAAAGTGGTAGAATGCTAACCTTTAATGAAAAAGCTCAGAGATAGATACCAGGCACTGAGTTCAAGTCCCATGACCAACCACCACCACCAACAAAAAGAAATCTACCTCTCTGAAAGTGATTTCATGCAGTTATTGGTTGTCATCTGTTAAGTCATCTGTAGTTTTGCTGGGTGCCTGTAATCCTAGCAACTTCTTAGGAGGCTGAGATCTGAGGATCGAGGGTCAAAGGTAGCCTGGGAAGAAAGGTCATGAAACTCTTTATCTCCAGTCAACCAGCAAAAATCTAAGTGATAGAGTGCCAGACTTGAACAAAAAAGTCAAATGAGAGCAAGAGTCACCAAGTTCAAGCCCCAGTACTGGTACCACTCACTACTCCTCCCACCTCCCCCCAAAAAGATCTATAAGCAATAGTTTGCCTCATAGTCAGCTTGTACATGATGTGTACAAATACAGATTTAATCTTTATTTCTTGTACTTCACATGACCTCAGAAAACCCATTTTAAGATTTTACCAAAAAGGAAGAGAGAAGTACAACCTTGGTTTTTTTTGTTTTGGTTTGGTTTTTTTATTTGTCTGTTTTTGTATCACTAAGGCATGAATTCAGGGCCCATGCTCTAACTTGGCTATTCTTTTTTGTATTTTTGTTTTTGTGTTTTGATTTTTGCTCAAGGCCAGAGCTTTACTACTTGAGCACAGACTTCTACTTCTGGCCTTTTGAAGATAACATATCATGGATGTTTCTGCTGGGCTGTCTTCAAACTCACATCTCAGCCTCCTGAGTCTCTAGGATTACAGCCATAAACTGGTAGAGTACAATTTTGAATTAAAAGCAAAAAAAAGAATAAGAGCAGGGTGCTGGTGGCTCACGCCTGTGATCCTAGCTACTTAGGAGGCTGAGGTCTGAGGATCATGGTTCAAAGCCAGCCTGGGCAGGAAAGTCTGTGAGACTCTTATCTCCAATAAACCACTATAAAACTGGAAGTGGCACTGTGGCTCAAGCGGTAGAGCACTCGCCTTGAGCTGAAGAGCACAGTGCCAGTGCCTAAGCCCACAGTTCAAACCCCAGGACCGACCAAAAAAAAAGGAATAAGTACACCTTCAAATCAGAAAAGGAATTCTGTTGATCTTTGAGCCAAGTTTATGTTGTTCTTCTGACTGTATGAAATTGCTGTTCTTTCTCAACATGATTTAGAATATTAACTGTCAAATGTGAAAATATTTGCTGTAGCCTATAGAGTTGATTTCACATTATTTTAATATGACTTCTCACTTTACTATGGCTAACTTTCATAATGATTGCATAAATTGCAAATTCATAAATTGCAAATGATTTAACTATTAGGAAATTATTTTCTTTATTACATGCATTGATTTGAGCTAAAAATAATCAAATTGGCAAATGATTTTTACCTGGCTGGAAATTGTAATTATATTTTCTACAAAATAATAAAAAATGATAGCTTAAAGAAAAATAAAACCTAAATTTTGAAAGGTATCTTTCTGCTTTAGGTAGAAATAATGTAACTGAATTTTGTGAACTACTTAAGAGTTGATACTTTTTTCTAATTACTCATGGTAATATTTTTTCTGTTTTCTTTTTTCTCTGTAGGACAGATCTATTCAGAAATGATCCACAACTTGCTTCGCCCAGTTCTACAAAGCAAAGACTGTAATTTGGTTCGATACAACGTCATCAATGCATTGCCCAATACAGCGGATTCACTCATTGGGAGAGCTGCTCATATAGCTGTTCTTGATTCAGAAATATTTTTAGAGAAATTCTTTCTGGTCGCTGCCCTCAAATATTTCCAGTAGGATAAAAGCATTATTAGAGACTTGACAATTACCTCATCCAACAGTGATTTAAATGATGTATTATAGTTAAATGTAGATGTTAATAAGTTCTAAGAAATATTTATACATTTTTATATGGAAGATAATTTATATCATCCGTGCATAGAGCTTTTTAAACATCAAGTTTATTTTCTAGGTAATGTGGCTGTGCAATATTTTTTTAATTTTATCTTTTTACTTTTCTATTACTTTTTCATACATTTTGCTACCTATGTATTTCAGTGAACTTTAAGCCCATATGGACATCTGATTCTTATTAACTTTCACGACTCTTACATCAGACTACATCTACTAGAGGCTGTTATTGCTAGAATAGCATGGGATTTTTAATTTTCTAGTTTTGGGGTATTATTTAGCTAACTATAAATTTTTCTTTTAACATTTTACTGTGTTTTAACTGGAAATAAAATATGGCTGCTAAAATATATTTTTGAAATCAACTTCTTTACTCCTGAAACATCCCTTTATCCTGTGATCAAACCAGGTAGCTCATACATTACAATGTTGTGGCTGTTTTCTATGAAACCATTACTATTGCTATTACACATGTATCATGCCTATCAAAATATATTTTCTACTGTTGGTTTAAACATCATTTCTCATATTGACTTTTATTACTGGAATTTTTGTGTTCACATTAGCAGCATATAAAAATTTTTGAATTCCCTCTGCCTTGATTTGTTTGGAATTTTGTTAAGGTAATGTTGCCTGAACCTTTTGACTCCATTTCTTTAGCTTTTTCATAAACTTCCTTGTATGTACATAGTAATTAAATGTTTAAATTTATGCAATACTTTTGTGAATTTAGATAATTTTTAACTGTTGTTAAAAGTTATTCATCTGAAGAGTAATGTAAATACTTCATGTTAAAATGGAAAAAAACTAACTTTACATGTTTGGTGATACAGATGCAAATGTTTTTGATATATGGAGATATTAAATTTTGACATTACTAAAGGTGCTGAATAACATTAAATTCACTATTTTCTTTCCCTGTTTTTCTTGTGATGCACTAAGAGTGGATGGAAAGACTGTTTGCATTCATCAATTGTAATGGACAGAGTTTTTTTTTGTAAGTATGCATTATTTAATTGATGCATGTTTATTTTCAGCATTGTGTTCATTGCTTCTGGTGTAAATAAATGAACAAATGTGTGTCTGGAGGAATAGCTAAAACATGTAATCCCTTACTTTATGTAATGCTGTTTCATCAGCAGTGGAATGCACAAACATATAATACCCTGAGCAGTGGGCCATACCATCTAGATTTGTATAAATACACTGATATTCACACAGCACTGATGTCTCTTCTCAGAATGTGTCCCCATATGTCAGCAAGGTTTTCCAGCAAGCTGCAATCCAGGAATATCTGTACAGAATGTGAGAGAGTTGGGTTTTTATTTTTCCCCCACAAGTTTTTGCTGTTGTGGTACTATGAACTGAAAGAAGAAATACTAACACAATATGGGGAGAACCTTAACCAAAAACATCTTAAATACATAATGTTATTTTTCCTTTCTTGTTCATTTTGGATACTTTAAAAAGCATCCTTATGGTCAAGCATTAGTGGCTCAGGTCTGTAGTCCTAGCTACTCAGGAGGCTGAGATCTGAGGATTGTGGTTTGAAGCTAGGTAAGGCTGTGATTTTTTTTTTAATTGTGAAAATACTGTACAGAGGGGTTACAATTACATGGCCAAGATAATGAGTACATTTCTTATCAAGCATTGTAGCCTCCTCCTTTGTTTCCCCTTCCCATCCCTTCCCATCCTCCCCGACCCCCCCCCCCCCCACCAAAGTTGTAAAGTTCATTTTGGACATAATGACTTGTACATCTCGTTGCAATGGGTCCATCTGTATCCCTATTTAAACGATTTGTTTTTCCCCTTCCCCTCCACAAATTATACCGACACCAAATACAGTAAAAGCAGGGGTTATACTGTGGGGGAGGGAAGTCTGTGATTTTTATCTTCAGTAATCCATCAAAAAGCCAGAAATGGGGCTGTGGTTCAAGTGGTAGAAAGCTAACTTTGAGCATGCCCTGAGTTCAAGTCCCAGGACACCCCTGCCCCACGTCCCCCAAAGTATGCTCTTCTTTTTGTTTTTTTTTTATTGTAAAGCTACTATACAGAGGGTTACAGTTACATGAGTGAGGTAATGAGTACACTTCCTCTTGAACATTGTTACCCCCTCCATTGTTTTCCCCCTACCATCCCCTCCCTCCCTCCCTTCCCCGAGGTTCTTTTTTTTTTTTTGATTGTGATTAAATGATTACATAATTTCAAAGTCACAAGTTCATTCTAACTTCCCTGGAGCAAATTGTCTACCACAGTCTGTAATATATAACAGTGTTCACATGTTATATACCATATTTGTGATCAGCAGCATGGGGATATTTAGTAGTGGTTCAACCAGATGAGCGGGAGTTCTTTGTTTCTTAAGTCCTGTTAGTTTTGTCGTATCACCTAACCTTTTGGATTTAGCATCCACTTATCAGGGAGACCATGTACTGTTTGTCTCTTCGTTCTTGGCTTACCTCGCTCAACATGATTCCTTCTAGCTCCATCCATTTCCCTGCAAATACCATTATTTTGTCATTTCTAATGGCTGCATAATATTCCATTGTGTATAGATACCACAATTTTTGGATCCATTCATCTGTGGTGGGGCATCTAGGTTGTTTCCATATCCTAGCTATTGCGAACAGTGCTGCAATAAACATGGAGGTGCATGTGTCCTTGTATATTGGTTCCTGTTGTTCAGGGTAGATGCCTAGAAGTGGTATGACTGGGTCGTAAGGGAGGTCAATCTTTAGCTTTCTAAGGACCCTCCAGACTGCTTTCCAAAGTGGTTGTATAAGTGTACATTCCCACCAGCAGTGTAATAGGGTTCCTCTTTCTCCACATCCCCTCCAGCATTTGTTGTTGGCTGATTTGTGGATGTGGGACATTCTGACTGGGGTAAGGTGGTTATCTCAGGGTTGTCTTTATTTGCATTTCCTTCACCACCAGGGATGATGAACATTTCCTCATGTGTTTCTTTGCCATTTTTATTTCTTCATTTGAGAAGTCCCTCTTTAGTTCCCTTGCCCATTTAGTAATTGGTTTGTTAGGTTTGGGAGGGATTAGTTTCTTGAGTTCCCTGTATATACAGGATGTTAACCCCTTGTCTGATATATTGCTGGTAAATATTTTTTCCCAATTAGTTGGTTGTCTTTCTAGCTTAGTTGCGATAGATTTAGCTGTGCAGAAGCTTTTTATTTTAAGGTAGTCCCATTTGTCGAGTCTCTCTCCAACTTGTTGTGACCCTGGGACTTTGTTCAGGAAGTTCCTTCCTGTGCCTATTAGTTCAAGTGTCTCTCCTACTCTGTCCTGTAGTAGTTTCAGAGATTCAGGTTTAATGTTAAGGTCTTTAATCCATTTTGAGTTGATGTTGGTGCATGGTGATAGGCTGGGGTCCACTTTTAGTTTTCTGCATGTGGCTGCCCAGTTTTCCCAGCACCAGCAGTTGAAGAGGCTGTGTTTCTTCCATTGTATGTCTTTGGCTCCTTTGTCGAATATCAGCTGGCTGTAGGCCTGTGGATTTATATCTGGATCTTCTATTCTGTTCCATTGGTCTTCGGGTCTGTTTTTGTGCCAGTACCATGCTGTCTTTGTTATTATAGCTCTGTAGTAGAGTTTGAAGTTCGGCATGGATAGCCCTCCCATATTGTCTTTATCCCCTAGAATTGTTTTGGCTATTCTAGGTCTTTTGTTGTTCCATATAAATTTTTGGACTGTTTTCTGTATTTCAGTGATGTACGTCATTGGGATTTTAATAGGAATTGCATTGAATTTGTATATTTTGGAAGTATCACCATCTTTACTATATTAAGTCGGCCTATCCAGGAGCATGGGAGGTCTTTCCATTTCCTAGTGTCTTCTGCAATTTCTTTCTTTAACTTTTTATAGTTCTCATTAAATAGTTCTTTTACATCTTTGGTTAGGTTAATTCCTAAATATTTTATTTTTTGGGAGGTTATTGTGAATGGGGTTGCTCCCTTTATTTCCCTCTCTTCCTGTGCGTTATCAGTGTATAGGAAGGCAACTGATTTTTGTAGGTTTATTTTGTATCCTGCTATTTTGCTGAAGTGACTTATGATTTCTAAAAGTTTGGGGATGGAGTTTTTGGGATCGTGGAGGTATAGTATCATGTCGTCTGCAAAAAGGGATAGTTTCACTTCTTCTTTCCCTATGCGGATCCCTTTAATGTCTTTTTCTTGCCTTATTGCCCTGGCTAAGGGTTCTAGGACTATGTTGAAGAGGAGTGGAGACAGTGGGCATCCTTGCCTTGTTCCTGTTTTTAGGAGGATTGGTTGTAGCTTTTCCCCATTAAGTATAATATTGGCTATTGGTCTGTCATAAATGGCTTTTATTGTTTTTAGAAATGTTCCTTCTATTCCTATTTTCTCCAGAACTTTTAGCATGAATGAATGTTGAATTTTATCAAAGGCCTTTTCTGCATCTGTGGCGATAATCATGTGATTCTTGACCTTGGCTCTGTTGATATGCTGGATTACATTTATTGACTTACTTATGTTAAACCATCCCTGTGTCTCTGGGATGAAGCCTACCTGATCATAGTGTATTATTTTTTTTATGTGTTTCTGGATTCTGTTAGCTAGAATCTTGTTAAGGATCTTTGCATCTGTGTTCATCAAGGAGATTGGCCTGTAATTCTCCTTTTTGGTTGGGTCTTTGCCTGGTTTGGGGATGAGTGTGATATTGGCTTCGTAGAATGAGTTTGGGATAGCTCCCTCCTTCTCTGTTTCTCTGAAGAGCTTGAGGAGTATGGGTATTAGTTCTTCTTTAAAGGTCTTATAGAATTCTGCTGTGAATCCATCTGGTCTTGGGCTTTTTTTTGTTGGAAGACTTTTGATAGCTTCCTGTATCTCATTATAGGATATTGGCTTATTTAATTGGTTAACTTCTTCTTTGCTCAGTTTGGGTAACTTGTATTTCTCTAAAAATGCATCCATTTCCGCCAGATTTTCTTCCTTTAGAGAGTATAGCTTTTGAAAGTAGTCTGTTAGAATTGTTTGGATATCTTGGGTATGTGTTGTGATGTTTCCCGTGGCATCCCTAATCCTATTAATATGGGTTTCCTCTCTTCTTTTTTTAATTAATCTTGCCAACGGGCCATCAATTTTGTTTATTTTTTCAAAGAACCAGCTTTTTGTTTGGTTTATTTTGGTTATGGTTTTCTGATTTTCTAATTGGTTAATCTGTGCTCTCAATTTGGTTATCTGGCTTCATCTAGTAGCTTTAGGTCCCATTTTTTCTTGTTTTTCTAGCTGTTTTAGTTGCAACATGAGATTATTTACTTGGTCTGTCTCCATTCTCTTGATGTGGGCACTGAGGGCAATAAATTTGCCCCTCAGGACTGCTTTTGCTGTGTCCCACAAGTTTCTTTGTGAGGTGTTTTCATTTTCATTGAGTTGTAGGAAATGCTTTATTTCTTCTCTGATCTCTTCTGTTACCCAGGCCTTGTTAAGGAGTATGCTGTTCAATTTCCATGTATTAGAGAAATTTCTGCGGTATGCTTTGTTATTGAGAGCTAGCTTGATTCCACTGTGGTCAGATAGGATACAGGGGATTATGTCGATCCCTTTGTATTTGCTTAAGTTCCTTGCATGAACTATGATATGGTCTATTTTGGAGAAAGTTCCATGAGCTGCTGAGAAGAATGTGTACTGTGTTGTTTTAGGGTGAAATACTCAGTAGATGTCAGTTAATTCCGCGTGAAGTATGGCCTCACTTAATTCGGTAGCTTCTTTGCCAATCCTCTGGTTGGTAGACCTGTCCTTTGGTGAGAGTGGCGTGTTAAAGTCTCCTAGTATTATCGTATTGGGATCTATTTTATTCTGTAAGTTTGAGAGCATTTGTTTAACATATCTGGGTGCACCGATATTTGGGGCATATAAGTTGATGATGGTTATATCCTCCTCTTGGATTGTTCCCTTTATTAATATGTAGTGTCCGTCCTTGTCTTTCTGTACTGATTTTAATGAAAAGTTTATTTTGTCAGATATCAGGATAGCTACACCTGCTTTCTTATTGGGGGAATTTGATTGGTAGATCCTTTTCCACCCCTTCACTCTGAGTTTGTTTGTATGTTTGGCTGAGAGGTGGGTCTCCTGAAGGCAACAGATGGATGGGTCTTGTTTTCTGATCCAGTCCTCAGTTCGTTTTCTTTTAATTGGCGAATTCAGCCCATTTATATTAAGAGAAAGTATAGAGAGATGCATTGTTGTCCCTGCCATTCCGTTTTCCTAAGTTTTTCTTCTTTCCTTTCCTCCTGTGCTTGCTCAGTTAGACTTTGAGTAATGCCTGTTTGGGGCAGGTCCCAGTTCCTGGTTGCTTTCTTCAGGTTGTGTCCCCCCTCTTAGAATTCTTTGTAATGCTGGCTTAATGTTTATGTATTCATTTAGTTTTTCTTTGCTATTAAAAGTTTTCAGTTCTCCATCGAATGTGAATGCTAGCTTTGCCGGGTATATCAGTCTGGGTTGGCAGTTATTGGCTCTCAGGGCTCGTATGGTGCTTTCCCAGGCTTTTCTTGCATTCATTGTTTGTGTGGAGAGATCTGCAGTGATTCTAATTTTTTTCCCGTTGTAGTATAGCTCCTTCTTCATTTTTGCTGCATGCAGGATTGTTTCCTTATTATTTAGATCCATCATTTTTACTATAATGTGTCTAGAAGTGTTTCTCCTGGGATCTTGCTTGTTGGGTGTTCGATAAGCTTTTGTGATGTAGTTAAGATGGTCGTTTTTGAGATGGGGAAAATTTTCATTGACTATCTTGTTAAATAGGTGTTGCATTCCCTTGCTCTGGAATTCCTCACCTTCGTCCACTCCGATTATGCGAAGGTTAAATTTTTTAGCATTATCTGCTTGCTCTTGAATTTCCCTTTGGTTGATTTGAGTGATTTTTCCATATCTGTCACTTTTTGGTCCAATTGGTGTATTCTGTCTTCTGTATCTGACACTCTACCTTCCATTTCATTCACTCTGTTGACCGTGGCTTCTATTGTGGTTTGCATGGTGGAAATGGATCCCTTTATGGATTCAATGTTGGTTCTCAATTTGGCGTTTATCTCACTTCTTACTGAGGTTTGTGCAGCTTCTATTTTTGCATCCAACTTTTGTTTGATATCCTGTATATCTTTTGATAGTTCATCCTTGTGCTCTCAATTTCTGATCCATTTCTCGCTTTATTTCTTGAGTCATTGCCTCCAGCAACCCTTGGATGTAGCTTTTGTCTTCCATTCCTGCTTTGCTCCCACTGGGGCTCTCCTCTGCGTGGCTGCTGGCTTTTGAGGTGAGCTTGCTGTCCTGGGTAGTGGTAAACCTTGTGATTTTTCTCTGTGATTTTCGCATGGGGGTTCAGGAGACTGCTCTTCAATCTTGTTTTGGTGTGTCTGTCTTTGCTTGGTTGCTGATTCTGTATTGGTAGAGAGAGTCTGTGCCTGATCTGGATTCTGTTGGGAGCCTATTTCCAGCTGCTATTCTGACTTACTTAGGATTCTCAGCTCTCTGCTGTAGATTGCTGGCAATTCCTGCCTTTGGAAGGGTTGAGCAGCCTAGACTGCTTGTGTTTGCTCCTGCGGGTGCTCTTGGGAAGATCAGATGCTCTGGATGCACTCTCCCAAATACTGGAGTCTGCTATGGGCTCCTGATGTGTTTTGTTTGTTTGTTTTGGGCTGGTTGTGGGCTTGAACTCTAGGTTTGGGTGCTGTCCCTCAGCTCTTCAGCTCAAGGCTGGCACCCTACCATTTGAGCCACAGCCCCACTTCTGACCCTTTTTGCTTTGTTCAGGCGCCGGTCCCCAGGCCTGGTTCCGGCCCCAGCCTGGAGCGCGCTCGTTAGGCCTGTGCTAATGTGTATACCACCTAGGTTATGCAGCCTGGAGGACACAGTTCAAATTTCTTCTACTGTTGGTAGTCTTGACCCAGGGGCGCTGTTCCTGGCTTGGGCATTTAAGCTCCCTTCCAGGGGTGCTCTTGCTCTGGCCTGGCCAGCAGAGTGTGCTCCACCGGCTGGTGGAGCTCTCGAACAGTTCCCAGCTTTAGTGGGTCCTGTGGTCCGGGTGTTGGGGTAGGGAGTCTAGGTCAGGGTCTAGGGATTCCCTCCAGCTCTGGTCTCCCTTGATGGATTCACTGTCCCCTGTGGGGTACTCACCCTCTAGGTCGTCAGTTGTTGTTGCAATCCGAGTTCAGTTGGGGTGGTTGCGGGCTGGGTTGGGTGGCCCCCGCCGGGTAGTTGCAATCGCGATTGGGCGGGTGGTCTGCCGACAGGTCCCTTTGTCGCGCTGCTGGTGCCGGGCGGCTTTGGCGGGATGGAGCCTCTCCGCTCCGGTGGAGAGTGAGGGGTGGGGGTGGGATCCTTGTGGAGACTCCCAGCTGGTAGGTTTCTCTGTTCCTGGTGATCCGCTGTTCTGCAATCCGGTACCTGGTGATCTGCAAGCAGCCCCCTGTGTCTCTGTGGCTCCGGCATCCCCCGCCGGGCCGGCTGGCCGGCGGCTTGGCGCACTGCCACGCGGCCAGTAAAGGTTGGGGGAGGGGTCTTCGCTCTTCTCTGTTCTGAATTTCTTCTTTTCCTCTCTTTCTTTTTTTGTTATTTTCCACCTCTGGTTTTTCTCTGAGTGTTCGTCTTTTTGTTGTTGTCGGTCTCTTGGGGAGATTAAGCGTTGGAACTCGAACTCTCTTTTTGGTTGGAGAGAGCTGTGGCGTTTCCCTACTGCCCCGTCGCCATCTTGGTCCCCCCTTCGCTCTTCTTATTTCTAGAATGAAGAGAGGATATTTATGTGACTGTCTTTGAAAATGTGCAGTAAGAATATTAGGTTAATGAAGAATTCAGTATTTTTAACATCCTTGAACTTCCAACCTAAGTATAAGAAATATACTTTGCTGTGTTTTCTTATACAGTTGTCCTTACATTCCCACTGGGGGTGGGTTTGATGACTTTATCCTCCACACCCAAATATCACAGTCTGCTGGTGTTCAGGTCACTTACATAAAATATAAATTTCATGTTGAGCCTAGGGTGACCAATTCCTTGCAGAAAACAACATTTGTGTATAACTTATGTATATCCTTCTGTACATCATAACTAAATTACTTACAATAATTGAGAGTGTAGAAATTACATAAGTAATTGTTGCACTACATTATTTGGGTGATAAAAACAAAACTTCCCAAATAGTTTTGATCTTCAGTTGTCTGAATCTGCAGATGTATGATCTACTGATTTTTGCTGTTTGATACTCAGTAGGGTTAGCTGCATGTGTGCCTTTAAAAGAAGTAGAGAAGTGAAGCTGGGTGCTGGTGGCTCACACCTGTAATCCTAGCTACTTAGGATCTGAGGATCACGGTTCAAAGCTAGCCTGGACAGGAAACTTCATGAGACTCTTATCTCCAATAAACCACTAGAAAACTGGAAGTGGCACTATGGCTTAAGTGGTAGAATGCTTGCCTTGAGCTGAAGAGCGCATGGATAGCGCCCAAGCCCAGAGTTCAAGCCCCTTGGCCAAAAAAAGAAAAAAAAAATGGAGAAGTGGTATGAGAGCATTTTACACACAAAATCTACAGATTTCTGCCCCGGGGGGATGGAGTCCTCCAGTTGAGAAGCTTTGTAGTAGATGGCTGGGCAGTGTAGTCACTTCTCAGGCCTGTCTTTCCTTCTAAATTGTTTATACTATGCATCAAGTGTGAATTGAGCCTAGGGCTAACAAGTTGCAGAACATTAGCAAGTGTGATTTTTTTTTTTTTTGGTCGGTTGTGGGCCTGAACTCTGGGCCTGGGTGCTGTCCCTCAGCTCTTCAGGTCAAGGCTAGTGCTCTACCACTTAAGCCACAGCGTCACTTCGGGCTTTTGCTGCTTATGTGGTGCTGAGGAATCGAACCCAGGGCCTCATGCATGCAAGGCAAGCACTCTACCACTGAGCCACCTTCCCAGACCTGCAAGTGTGAAATTTTATTGATAGCAGTGCACGTTATGAAAAATAACATGCTAATAGGGTAGTGGCAGACATACTTGCAAGAGGTATGTTTAGATAACTAGAAGTTTCTCCTGTATGAATGATGCATTCAGTTCAGAGGTGAGAGGTAGACCTTCTCCTTGATGGTACATGGAATTGAACTTGGGGCTGTCTGCATGCCAGAAGAGTGTCATGCCACTGAGCTAGATTCTCAACTCTGTCTTTTGGGTGCACCTGGAGGGAAGAACACTCAGGCAGCTCATTTTAAGGCAATTTGTATGTGGTCTATTTCAAACGGCAGCCCTTCCTGCTCGGGCTGGCCTGGAACCACAATCCTCAGATCTCCGCCTCCTGAGCAGCTAGGATTCACAGATGTGAGCCACATGCACCCAGCTTATTAAGGGCTTTTTAAATTTCAGTTGTAAATACTTTATCTCATACAATTCTAAAGCTTTCACCAAGATTAAATACCCTCGATTTGTCTTTACGAAGACAAGAGATGGTTTTTTATTCTTCTCCCATGAAAAGTAGGCGTTAGCTGTCACATGAACTTCACTCTCAACTGCTTCACGGAGAGCAAAAGAGCTTTCGGCAGGTGGATGTTTCCCACAGACGTGGCGATGCTGTAGTGCTGACGGGCGGCTCCGCGAGGCCGCACAGCGCCCGCCGCGGGCTGTCTGATAACAGGTGCGCGTCACCTCTGCACTCATTCATGGCTTTAGATGAGTCTCAGCCGCGGCGCGGCGCGGTCACGGCCTGCCTCTGCGACCCCGACGAGCCTGGTGCCGGCTGCGACTCATTCGGGGCGTCCTCACCGCACCCGTGCCCTGCCCGCGGTCCCCGGCACCGCAGCGCCCGCCGCGGGCTCCCCCAGGCCCGCCACCCTTCGCCTCCCGCCCGCCGGGCTCCTCCGGGCGGGCGCCCTGGCCGTTTTCCGGAAGGGCTTCCGGGGCACTGCTTCTGTTCTGTCTTCTCCCATCCGCCCCGCGGGACCCGCACCCGCGCAGCGCTTCCGGTGCCCACCCGGCGTGGCCCGTGAGTATCCGCCACTTCCGGCCGCGGGGCCCGCCCGAGCCAGGACCCCGGCGTGGCCGTCCCGTGCGAGCCACGTTTTCCGTGGTTAGCATGGGAGCTCGGGGTTCCCCTGCCACCGAGTCCTGTGAGGTCCAGGCCGCCCTCCTCCGGAGGCGTGCGAGGGCGGCGGCGTGACCCCGCGGCCGGCGTGACCCCGCGGCCGGCGTGACCCCGCGGCCGGCGTGACCCCTCGTAAAGGCAGGGAACTCTTCTTGGCTTTGATCGCAGAATAAGAATTTCTGGAAAAGTCTCGATGGGAAGAAAACCTGGCAGAGCTTTACTGAATAAGTAAGCAAGCAGGCAAGTAGACAGACAGACAAGCAGAAGGGCACGGACACACTATACCAGGTGGGTCCTCCCCGAGGGAGGCACGCACACGGGCTCTGACGTCAGGATATTCACATGACGAAGGCGGTCTGACTCTCTGACGTCAGGATATTCACATGACGAAGGCGGTCTGACTCTCTGACGTCAGGATATTCACATGACGAAGGCGGTCTGACTCTGACGTCAGGATATTTACATGACGAAGGCGGTCTGACTCTGACGTCAGGATATTTACATGACGAAGGCGGTCTGACTCTGACGTCAGGATATTTACATGACGAAGGCGGTCTGACTCTCTGACGTCAGGATATTTACATGACGAAGGCGGTCTGACTCTGACGTCAGGATATTTACATGACGAAGGCGGTCTGACTCTCTGACGTCAGGATATTTACATGACGAAGGCGGTCTGACTCTCTGACGTCAGGATATTTACATGACGAAGGCGGTCTGACTCTGAAGTCAGGATATTTACATGACGAAGGCGGTCTGACTCTCTGACGTCAGGATATTTACATGACGAAGGCGGTCTGACTCTCTGACGTCAGGATATTTACATGACGAAGGCGGTCTGACTCTCTGACGTCAGGATATTTACATGACGAAGGCGGTCTGACTCTCTGACGTCAGGATATTTACATGAGGAAGGTGGGTCTGACTTAAAGTCCTGCAGACAGGCTAGTATCTTTGTTCTAATCACTCTTGGGTTGCCCTGCTACCACATGGGCTCAGGGGCTCTGAGATGGGCCTGTACTTCAAATAAATAACCATTATGCTTGGGCCTTCTTTTTAAGAAAGAATGCTTTCTGCCATGTACTTTAAAACTCGTGTGTATCCTGGAGATAGAATGTGTCCTGCCACAAATGTGTATCCCTTGAGGTAAGCCCTTTGTTCCAGGAAGAGCCATTTTTCCAAGTACTTGCTTTTGGATACATGTCTTTTTATGATATCCTCTCAATTTTTAGAGCACACTCATTGTCTGGGGCTAGTAGGAAAGGTCTCTGCTTTTGCTCCCTGTGGTGTCCCCAGACACTGGCCTATGTAGAAGTCTTCTCAGTATTGTTCTGGCTCAAATAGCAAAAGCAGGACATTCTATACAGCTGGATTCTCTTTGTCTTTGCATCTCAATCCTCATAAATATGTCTCATTGTTCTAACTAAATTGTTTCTAAACCAGTTCAGCCAAAATATAGTATTTCCTAGTATCTCTGGGCATTTACCCTATTTATTACAGCCTGCATTTGAGGACTACATACTTCTAATAGCAGTCTTTTATTTTGCTGGCAGAAAAAATGTGCAATAAAGGACATTAAACTTAGTGTATTAACATTATCACATCAAGTGTAGATATGGAACTTGACAATAGGAAATAGAGTAAATTATCATGAGTGATTTCAACCCCATGTTTCATAATCAGGCAAAAAAGGCATAGATGAAGTGATGACTCATGCATTTACTGTGCTTTTTTTTTTTGTAGTTTATGGGGTTGGACTTGACATTATAGAGTGATTAGCTTTATTTCCATATTTAAATATGACAAGTATTCAGGTAGATTTATTTTTCTACTTACAAGCACCTTTAAAAATAAGTATGCTATCTTGTATATACATTTGCTGAATCTGGGGAGGGGGAGGGGAATAACAAAATGCTGAAACAAGCACACAGGATGACCCATTGCAACATGATACCCACAGCAAACCATGTTGGAAATGAACTTTACAACTTCAGAGGGAAGGAGTGAGGGAGGTGGGGAGGGAAGGGATACTGGGAGAACAACAAAGGAAGGGATAACAATGCTCGACAAGAAATGGACTCATTGCCTCACTCATGTAACTGTCACCCCTCTGTACAGCATCTTTACAGTAAAATAAAAATTAAAAAATCCATGCTAAATGTAGAATATTCTTTGCTTTCAAAAGCATTCATCACAAACGCAGCAGTACTCAGTAGAAACTATGTTGAGAATAAACTTGTGAGTGAGGGCTGGAGGGAAAAACTGGGAGGCAGCAAGGGAAAGGATGACATTGTTCAAAAAGTGTATACATCCTCACCTGACTTATGAAATGGCAACCCCTCTGCACAATAACAACAATAAAAAATTTAATAAAGCATTCATCAAAGCCAAAACACCGTAGTGAGGTTTGGAAATGAATACAGCCAAGCATGCGGATTTCAAGAGCTCAAAATACAAAACACATAAAAGACACAAAAATCCTGGTAGACAATGTGTAGGCTTTGTCCTTTTATTTTGCACCAGGAATTTCTATAGATTGATCATTATCAGCCTTTATTATCAAATACCTTAAAATGCCCGTATAGGGCCTTTTTTTGAGGGAGGGGGAGGTCCGGTCATGGGGCCTGAACTCTGAGCCTTGGCACTCTCCCTCAACTCTTCAGCTCAAGGCTAGCGCTCTACCACTTGAGCCACAGCGCCACTTCCGGCTTTTTTCTTTTTGTTTATGTGGTACTGAGGAATCAAACACAGGGCCTCATGCATGCAAGACAAGCGCTCTACCACTGAGCCACCTTCCCAGCCCTAGGGCCTTTTTCTTAATGGAAACATCAAGATGTTGCAGGATAAACTTAGGTGACAAGAATTAACTAAGACAAGCAGGTCTGACCAACAAAAATCTGATGGATCTTGTGTGAGTTTTCTGACCACATGGAGCTTGATAAGTAAGTAAAATACAGAATAATTGGAAAGATACTAGAGCAATTACTTGTGATATCACACAAACCTGCACCAGCTACTTACTTGATGTGTGGCCCCAAGTGGTTTGCTAAAACTAAGCTTCAGTGACCTCCTATGAAAAAAATGGGAATGATGACACCAACTTCATTGCAGTGTCCTAGAAATCACCTGAGGTGATAGAAGCTGTACAATGTCTGGCCCAGCACCCATTGCACACCGGATGTTAATTAGCCAGCACAAGAAGGGGGACAGTCAGTGTCTAGGACGGTGTAAGATGACTCCACAGCCCAGATTGTGAGGGGCCTTGCGAGGCTCACGGTTATTTTAACCCACGTTGCGAAAAGAAAGCCTTAGGACAAACTGCTAACCTGCTTACCTCAGTTAATTCTTGGCACTGGATACTGCTCTGATTTTTGGTCTCATTGGGGTTACAGTCAGATTACTCTGTCACCTTTCTATCGGGATTTGAAGGTTTTGTTTTGTTGTTTTTGTCGGTTGTGGGGCTTGAACTCTGGGCCCGGCTGTTGTCCCTCAGCAATTCAGCTCAGGGTGAGCGCTCTACCACTTGAGCCACAGCGCCACTTCCAGTTTTATGGTGGTTCATTGGAGATAAGAATCTCATGGACTTTCCTGCCTGGGCTGGCTTTGAACCATGATTCTCAGAGCTCAGCCTCCTGAGTAGCTAGGATGACAGGTGTGAGCAACTGGTGCCTGGCCCTGAAGTTCTTTACATATACTGTTTGAAACTTTCCATCAGGCTCAATTCATTTCCATTTCTTCCACTAACTTCCCTCCATACTCTACCTGAAGCCAAGCATTTCCTCCAACCTTCCATAGCATGTAATTTATTATTCTCTCAGTATTAATTCTATTTCCCCATTTCCATGGCTATCTGAAATTTGAGCTTTTTTATACTAAACAGTAATTTTCTGAATGACAAAAGCCCAATTTTGAGGCCTGGGTTGAACTGAACTGGAGACCATCATGTTCGGTGAAATAAGCCAAGCCCCAAAAGCAAAATGTCACATTTTGGCTTTTATGTGGAATCTAAATCTAAAATGATGATGATGATGAGGCATGGGTGTAAAATAAGGACTTTGTTGGTGGGTGAATCAGCAGGAGGGAGGAGGCGTAAAGAAGAGGGTGCTGTGCAAACAACAGGATCAAAGTTTGTGGGGACTCAGCATAGGGGGATTTGATTAAAACATACTCTGCATTTATGTGACTATCAGAAAGAAACTTCTTTGTATAATTAATTGATTGTTTCAAGGAGGAAGCACATTGTTTGGATACTGGAGTGGAGCTAAAGAAGACATTGGTAACAACATTTCTCCTTTGTAATTGCTCTGATGTTCACAAGACAAGCCTAAGACCCAAACCTGAGGAGCACAAGGGGAGAAAGCAGGCTTTATGCTTCTGTGTCATAGATTAAGGCTACCAAACTGTGTTGTATGTATGTATGTATGTATGTATAACGTATGTATGTATCATCTGTCTGTCGGTTGGTTGTCCGGCCTGTCTGTCTGCTGTGGTATACGGGGCATCACACCTGCTAGACAAAGTGCTCAGCCACTGAGCTACAAACATTTTTTAAATAACTGAGGCCATCTCTTCAGTTGACTGGGCAGACTTCAGGAAGTGGCACTGTGACTTCTAACTCACTACATAGCCCAGAGTGTACTAGAACTTGCAGCCCTCTTGCCTCCACAGGAGGAGGTAGTGGGAATTCAGCAACGTAATGCCATGACAGTTCCTTTGGGCTCTAGTCCAAGTGGCTCATCACTGAAAACGCAAGAGACCTGTGGTTTAGTCAGTGGACTCAGCAATGGTCTACATAGACATGTGGAACAGATAATGAGTGAATGCTGGCTGTGGTAGGCCTGCCTTCTCCCTCAAAGAGGGCGCTCAGAAGGATGGCGTAAGGGACTGTCTGCCCAGCATGTCCTCCTGGAGTCCCAGCAGGGGTGGGCGGCTTGAAGACTCAGAGGGCATTTGGCTCTCCCATTCTGGGCAGGCAGCAGGCAGTCCTGAAAGTTCTAGAACTCTGACTTGGCAGCTGCTTCATGTGCACTTTGAGAAAAGTGGATGAAAGCCCCCGTTGCTGACGGTTGCTGGGCCAGGGCCTCCTGAGCAGGGTTACTTCACACTGTTCAGAGGCCCTCATGTTGATGGAGCAGGAGGCCCCTCATCAGTCCTCAGCCCCATGGGGAGGAGTCCCTACCCTTAGCATCCTGACACCCAGCCTCTGGCTTCTTTTTCCCCCTTCTGGTTTTGTCCCAGGCCTCTCTGAGAAGGGTGTGGATACACAGTCTGTTCTATCTTCCCGCTCCCCTTTTAAAGGGCCAGCCTCGGCTTGGTGGACACAGGTGAGATGCCACGATCAGCTGGAACAGCCTCTTCAGGTACCTTCCTCAGTCACTTTCCCTACTGAGTTTACAAGGGACGTCTTGGCTGTTCCAAAGTACAAATGACCTAAGGGCTGGGATCCTGCTGATGCAGCATCAGTAGCATAGACGCTCACCAGCTTCTGAAAGTTATCCCTCTGTTTCTTGTCCTAATTTCCCCACTGGCTCCAGGAGGTGGAGAGATGAGGCCAGGAATGCCAGACAGACTCAAGTGACCACCTTGCTGTAGCTATGGCCTATGCAGGACCCTGCTTTCCATAAAAACTTGTTGGGAGACCTTGGGGGAGGCACCATGGTCTGGAGAGTGTGTGGAAAGAGCAGCACATTTATGTATTTCCCTAGGGTAGCTCTGACACATCACTCTCCTCAGGACTCGGGGTGCAGTGAGTGCTGATTCCCGCCAGAGGGTGCTCTATATGTACGCGCCATCTTCCCCGCCTCAGGACCCGGGGTGCAGTGAGTGCTGCTTCCCGCCAGAGGGTTGCCTGGCACATGTACACCATGCTCCAATCCTCAGCTCCCAGGGTGCAGTGAGCACTGATACCCACCAGAGGGTGCTCTAGGTGTGCCCACCAGCCTTGTCTCCTCAGGACCTAGGGTGCAGTGAGCACTGATTCCCACCAGAGGGTGCTCTAGGTGTGCCCACCAGCCTTGTCTCCTCAGGACCTAGGGTGCAGTGAGCACTGATTCCCACCAGAGGGTGCTCTAGGTGTGCCCACCAGCCTTGTCTCCTCAGGACCTAGGGTGCAGTGAGCACTGATTCCCACCAGAGGGCCCTCTAGGCATGCCACCGGCCTTCTATCCTCAGGACTTAGGATGCAGTGGGCGCTGATTCCCACCAGAAGGCACACTAGGTTTGCACATTGTCCTCCTCTCCTCAGGACCTGGCATGCAGTGAGTGCTGCTTCCCACCAGAGGGCAAGCTAGGCACATGTGCACCTCCTCCGTCCTCTCCGCAGCACTCGGGTGCTGTGGGCACTGATTCCTACCAGAGGGCGTGTTAGGCACGTGTGCACCGCCCTCCCTGCCTCAGGACCCCGGGTATAGAAGACAGGCAGGGACCATATCCTATGGGCTACATGGAGTCACGGCATCCTGAAGCTGAGAATGTGCACAGGTTAAGTTATTCTGTCTGACTCCATTCTTGGGAAATGATTATCAGAGTCGAATTTAAGGTTGCTTCAAATAAAACACAAACTGAAATGAATACCATGGATGTATTATAATAATAACTAGAACCTGAAATAGAATTAGTATTGAAAAGTATATTTTTTTATGTTAAGAGTTGTTTGGATAGGTGAGGTGAACTGATTATAATCATTAAGTGTGGGGAAAATCAGGCTGATAGAGTTAGAATGCAGTAAAGAGAAGATAAAGCGTGAAAATAGGCAATTTTCATGCTATTGAGTAAGGATGAACAGTCATTCCATACTAATTAGTAGGTGAAGAATACTTTCAGATCATACAACTTTTGGAATATCAAGTTATAGAGATTTGTATGTTTATGAGGACAATAGTTTTTAGTGTTTTCAGAGATAAAGGCTTTGCAGGTAATGGCTGCTGAAGTTATTTGACATTGTAAGAATAATGCCAGGGCTGGGAATGTGGCTCAGTGGTAAGTGTTTGCCTAGCATGCATGAAGCCCTGCATTTGATTCCTCAGTACAGAGAAAAAGCTGGAAGTGATGCTGTGGCTCAAGAGGTAGAGTGCTAGCCTTGAGCACAGAGAGTCTCAAGGATAGAGTCCAGACCCTGAGTTCAAGCCCCAGGAGTGGCAAAATAATTAATAATAATAATAACGTTGCCAAATCCACAGCAGCTTCACAGGCTGTCAATGTAAGAATAACAATTGCAACTTGCAGCTGGGTACCCAGTAGCTCATGCCTGTCATCCTAGCTACTCAGGAGGCTGAGATCTGTGGATTGTGGTTCAAAGCCAACCCGGGCAGGAAAGTCCATAAGACTTTTATCTCCAATAAATGACTCAGAAAACCAGAAGTGGCACTGTGGCTCAAGTGGTAGAGCGTTTGCCTTGAACAGAGGGGCTGAGGGATGGTGCCCAGTCCCAGAGGTCAAGCCCCAAGACCGACATAAAAAAGCTGCTGGTGCTGCCACCATGTCTTTAGTGATTCCTGAGAAGTTCCAGCACATTTTGCAAGTACCCAACACCAACATCGATGGGTGGTGGAAAATAACCTTTGCCATCACTGCCATTAAGGGTGTGGGGTGAAGATATGCTCACGTGGTGTTGGGGAAAGCAGACACTGACCTCACCAAGAGGGCTGAGGAACTCACAGAGGATGAGGGGGATCGTGTGATCACCATTTTGCAGAATCCACGTCAGTATAAGATTCCAGACTGGTTCTTAAACAGACAGAAGGATGGAAAGGATGGAAAATACAGCCAGATTCTGGCCCATGGTCTGGATAATAAGCTCCATGAAGACCTGGAGCGGCTGAAGAAGATTCGAGCCCTTAGAGGGCTGTGCCACTTCTGAAGCCTTCGAGTCAGAGGCCAGCACACCAAGACCACTGGACTCCATGGACGCACTGTGGATGTTTCCAAGAAGAAATGAGTCTGTAGGCCTTTTCTGTTAATAGTTTATATACTGATTAAAAAATAGTAATTTGAGAGACACTAAAATGTGTTCAAGATGATTAGATTGAGAGTAGTAGATAGGAAGGATATGAGACTAGAAAATAAAGATGCCTCGTAGAAATGTCACAACAACAATATGTAGATTTAATACCGTTTAGCACACATTGGTGGTTACAAAATTAACACAGTTTATGAGTCCTTTATGTGCTGTCCTGGATTGTGCTGGCCAGGGCAGGATGTTTACCTGCATTCCCAACTCTGGGCACTAGGTGTCAGTAATGCCTGCCCAGGCCTGAAGAACAGCCATGTCTACCTAAATTGCCAGTATCAACTGGGGAGCAAAGCACCCTGATTGAGAACCATTCATGACTCTGATGGCTTTGTTCAAGCTGGACAAATCCTGCCAGGGGCTTCTGATTGTGTGCAGGCCCTCCATTGCCCTTTCTTATGGAAGTCACTACTTGGCAGGACTCTCCTGTCCTCATCAGGTAATAGTCCCTGTAAGAACCAAGCACCTTGGGGTCACATACAGCCATGTCGGGTCCCATGGCTGCCTACACTCTGCCAGTGCTCAGAGGACTTATCCATGAGAGGACTTATCCAGCTTCAGAGGGCAGCTGCTTTTTGTGTGATCTTACAGTGTAGCTCATTGCTATCTAGGATTCAGAGCTGAAAAGGGCCCTCCACACAGACTCCTCCTGGCCTGAAATGATAAACCAATCCAGGAACGGATTCCAGGGCTGCCTGTACCCAGGACTGCTGGGTAATATGGCTGTTTGAGTGTCAGCTCCAGAAGGAAGCAAACAAGCATGACCCTAGTTACCCCAGGGGCATCTCCAGGAGAGAGGAAGAGAAAAGAGAGAGTGGAAAGAACAGAACATTTATGTATTATTTCCCTAGGGTTGCTCTGACATACCACACAGACTGGGTACTTTTTAAAATACTTTTTTTATTGTAAAGATACTGTACAGAGGGGTTACAGTTACATGAGTAAGGTAATGAGTCCATTTCCTATTGAGCATTGTTACCCTCTCCTTTGTTTTTGTTTTTTTGGGTCTGGTGGTGGTCTTGAACTCTGGGCCTGGGCGCTGTCCCTTAGCTCTTCAGCTCAAGGCTAGTGCTCTACCACTTGAGCCACAGCGCCACTTCCGGCTTTTTTTTTCTGCTTATGTGGTGCTGAGGAATTGAACCCAGGGCCTCATGCATGCAAAGCAAGCGCTCTACCACTGAGCCACCTTCCCAGCCTTCCTCCTTTGTTTTTCCCCTACCATCCCTTTCCTCCCACCTCCCCAACTCTTTTCTCCCCCTCCCCTCCCATCTCCGCCTAAATTGTAAAGTTTGTTTTTCGACATAGTGTCTTGTACTTCTCAACGTTACAGTGGGTCAACCTGTATCCCTATTTAGCATTTTGTTTTTTCCCTTCCCCTCCCCAAATTAGACCAACATCAAATACAGTGAAAACAGGGGTTATACCGTTGGGGAGGAACATACAAAGCAACAAAAAAATCACATGTACCTTATAAATACATTAGAAACCACAGCAAGAAAGAAAAAAAAACACTCATGTCCCTCTCTTGGGGTTCATTTTGCTTAGCATTTTATCTGATCATATGTACATAGCTTTTGACCTTTTCTGCTTGTCACAGCTCTGAAGTCTAGCAGCGTGGCATCAGTGTCTTCTGGGCTACATTCCCTCAGGAGCTACAAGGCACGGTGTGTTCTAGAACTTTCTTTCTTTCTTTCCTTCCTCCTTCCTTCCTTCCTGTCCCTCAGCTCTTCAGGTCAAGGCTAGTGCCCTACCACTTGAGCCACAGCACCACTTCCAACTTTTTTTGCTTATGTGGTGCTGAGGAATTGAACCCAGGGCCTCATGCATGCAAGGCAAGTGCTCTACCACTGAGCCACATTCCCAGCCACCCCCCCCCCCCCCCGTTTTTTTTTTGAGGGTGGAACTAAGTGATTTTTATTGAAATACAGGAAAGATGTATATTGTTGCATTATCCAGGCCCTTCAGCTCTAAAAGAAGGACTTGCCTGGGGAGATGGATTTGTTTGTTTGTTTGTTTGTTTGTTTGTTTGTTTTTGGGTCCAGTCGTGGGGCCTGAACTCTGGGCCTGGGCACTGTCCCTCAGCTCTTCAGCTCAAGGCTAGCACTCTACCATTTGAGCCACAGCGCCACTTCTGGCTTTTTTCTTTTTGCTTATGTGGTGCTGAGGAATCAAACCCAGAGCCTCAGGCATGCAAGGCAAGCACTCTACTACTGAGGCACCTTCCCAGCCCCGGATTTGTTTCTTAAATTTGAAATTAGCATTGTGCTTAGAAAAGAGAATGCAGAGTGGTCAGCTACTCACAAGCAACCTTAGAGACCTCCGCCTCATCAGAGTTAAGGTCCGGCTCTCATTAGGAAGTTAAAGCTGTAGCTAAGTGTTTGTAGACTCTCTTTTCTATTTGCATTTCTATAGGAGGGATCTCTCTCTTCAATGTGCTCACACTTCCTAGGCGATTGCTTTCCACAGAGAATGGAGCCTCCAGGTACCTGCTGATTAAACAGGAGTTAGGGTCTCAGGATGGAAAGCAGTGCTGAGTACACATGTCCGGTGTTTAGTGAGAGCAGCCTCCAGCCACAAAGTCACTGTCAAAGTGAGGCTCGCAGAGGGACAGACAGGAGCTCGCCGCAGTGGGCAGGTATTAGTGATGGCACGGCTCCCCTGGGGGGGGGGGGAGGAGGCCTGGGGCAGTTCCTCGGTGATGGAAACACAAGGGGAGGTAAGAGAAATGCCCGCCGTGAAGACATGTAGGTCTTAGTTTCTAAGCCTGAGAGCGGAGCATCATCCCTGTGTGCATTTCTATGGCCCCATTTCCCCCTTTCAGGGGCACAGTAACAACAGGAACTGCCAAGAGCCCATTTCCCTATAAGGCCACATTCACAGGTACCGGGTGATGAGGGCGTCCACAGATGAACTTTGGGAACACAACCCATTACAGTGTTCCTGCCTCTGCCTGCAGCCTCTCCCTCTACTGACCTCGTGGCTCCTCTGGGGCTCCCCCTCCTTCCTGGGCACCCAGGCTGATCACTGCTGGCTCTGACTACTGGCTTGGGCAGACACTGTGAGAACTCATTGAGAGCTGGGACAAGCCTGTCTGGGATGCGGGGCAGTGAAGTGTGGAGCAGGACCACACAGGGGCTAGTCTGTCTGGCGCTGAGGTGTTGGCACACTTCCTCAGGGCTGCAAGTTTTCCTGTGTCCTGGGCAGAAGTAGCTGCAGCTACAGGCTAGGAGGAGGGGGAGCGAGCACTGCAGGGGTGGGGCAGGAGAAAGGAGGAGCAAGAGCTGGGAAGCCAGCGGTCCAGGGTTCTGGGGTCCAGCGTGCTGCTGGAGTGCGGCCGGGTGCGATCCAGGGATGGTCCTGGGTCCCACAGGGCCCCAGTCACTGCCAAATCGGGGCAGGCAGAGGGGCTGGAGGACAGGGGCCTGAGGCCCGCGGGGTGGGTCCGACGGAGAGGTGAACAGGCTGGTGGGGAGCTGGGGGGCCTGCAGAGAGCGGACACTGGTGGGAAAGAGGGGAAAAGAAAAAACCGAAAGTCTGCCCCTTGTAGGTTGCCTCTGCTCCTAGTTCTGACAGAGCTCTGGATGGGGCAGTTGCAGACCCACTAATAAAACTCCTTTGTTATCTTTGTGCCTGGAGGAACCTCTCACTCTCAGGGTTATTACAAGTAGACCATCACTGCCTCAGGCCTGGCCTGAGATCTGTCTCATTAGGAGCTGGGGTGGGGGGAGGGCGGTGGTTAGCAGAAGGTAGGAGCAGACAGTGTGGTCTAGATGGCTTTTTCTTTTTCTTCTCAGCCATACTCCAGATCCCACTCAGCAGCGGAGGGCCTGCAGGATGCTGATCCTTTGTTTTACTGAGACTTCCCTTGACTTCAGGTGCTGTAATGAGAAAATGGGAAGAGTTCAGAAGTTTGGAATGGTGAGTGCTGGATCTGGGTGTATGGCCTAATGTAGGATGGGCTGGGTGGGCCTCAACGAATCTTGCTTTGAGAACATAGAGGACAAGGGTGTGAGGGGTCTGTAGAAAATGTGTTTGCCAGGTCCCAGTGGTTCCAGCCTGATTTCCCAGCTACTCAGGAGGTGAAGATCTGAGGATTGCAGCTTGAACCCAATCTAGACAGAAACGTCCTTGAGGCTCTTTATCTCTAATAATAGGTCCTGAGTCCAAGCCCCAGGACCGGCACAAAAAGAGTTTTGTTTTCATCATACAGGTTTGATACACATTTTATTAGGCATACAAAGGTATTCGATTTCTTTTTGGTGAATTCTAGTGGTATTGTGTACTATGGCCTCCCACAAGCTAGGCAAGCACTTCAACTCTTAGCCCTGGCCCTTTGTATCCAGACTTTGATGCATGTTGTTTTCCTCTCACTGTGGGTACTTTGAGCAGGAAACACACAGTGTCAGGATAAAATGTGGAGGGCTTGGAGTAGTGCATATAGGTTCATGGTGTATGGACCCGTGTGGGATGGACCTCGTCAGAGCTTGCTCTCATGAACTCATACCTTGCCCAGGCCGCTGGTCTTTCTCCACGTCTGCATCAAGTTTTCATCTATAGTTTCATGTCCATCCTGGGGTCTGGAGAAGGTGAAGGCATGTGTGAGAAAGAGTAGCCTATCCCTTCCTGCTTCATAAGTTGGTGCCTGTCAGAACAACTTTGGTGGCCCTAGGCCCCTACCCAGGCTCCTGCATCTTCACTGCACTTCCAGCTCTGCTTTTGGTCGTGTGCTGTTCAGTGCCTGTGGGATTAGGGAAAGAGGGATCTGTGGAAAAAGTTGTCAATTAGTCTGGCTTGAACTCAGGGCCTGGGCACTGTCCTTGAGGTCTTTCATTCAGTAGAACTCTATAGTGCCACTTCTAGTATTCTGGTGGTTCAATGGAGATAAGAATGTCACAGACTTTCCTGCCTGAGTTGGCTTTGAACTATGGTCTTCTGATCTTGGCCTCTTGAGTAGCTAGGATTATAGGCTTGAGCCACTAGTGCACAACAGTTTTGTTTGTATTACATAGGCATACCAAGGTATGCTTTGTTATTGAGAAGAAGCTTGATTCAACTGTGGTCGGATAGAAAACAGGGGATTATGCTGATCCACTTGTATTTGGTTAAATTCCTTGTATGAACTATGATATGGTCTATTTTGGAGACTGTTTTATGTAGGGTGGAAAACTCAGTAGATGTCAATGAATTTCAGTTGAGATACGGCATCATTGAATTCTGAGGTTTTTTTGCAAATCCTGTTTGGTGGACCTGTCCTTTGGTAAGAGTGTAGCATTAAAGTCTCCTGGTATTATTGTATTTGGATCTATTTTAGTCTTTAAGTCTAAGACTATTTGCTTAACATATTTGGGTGCACCAAGGTTTGGGGGGTACAAGGTAATAATAGTGATATCCTCTTCTTGGATTGTTATAATGGGTTCCTGATATCAGAGCACATGCTACATTTGAAATACAATGAATTTCTGATATCTCATGTCATACCTGAAATATTATGAGATCAAAACAGATTATGAGTTCACAAAGGGCCTAAGATATCACAGTGGCACCATGTCACAGAAGTTATGATGACAGATCGGTTTGTGATGTCACAGTGGATTAGAGATATCACAATAGCAATGTGATGACACATAGGGATTGTGATATCACAATGAGCTGATGGTGTCCTAACAACAATGTGATGTCACACTGGTGACAATGTCACTAAATGTTTGTTATGTTACAATGGCATGTCTGATCTCAACTGTATTAGTTCATAATGAGGATATGGGTACACAAAGGGACTGTGATGTCACATTGGTTAGGATATCACAATGAGTTTCTGATATTAACACTCATGCCACATTTGAAATACAATGAAATTACCAAGTAAGCATTCATGTCTATGACATCACAATGACAATGTGATGTCACAATGGTAAGGATGTCTCAATGGGTTTTTGATGTTACAACGGCCTGTCTGATCTCGTGACATTAGCTCATAGTGAGAATATGGATACACAAAGGGATATCTTAAAGGCCATGTGTTTTTTCAAAGGTCTGAAGAGGTCATAATAGGGGTAGGATGTCACAATGTGATACTGATGTAACAATGGCAATGTGATACCACAATGGTTTTGTGATGCCACAATGTGACAAAATTGTCATGACATCTGACAATGCGATGTCACAGTGGTCATAATGTCACAGTGGATTTCTGATAACACATGTCATACCTGAGCTATTATGAGGCCCAAAACAGATTATGAGTTCAAAAAGGGCCTAAGATTTCAAGTTGGCAGCATGTCACAAAAGTTATGAGGACAGGAGAGGTCTGTCATTTCACCATAATAATGAGATCACAATGGGTTTCTGATATTAACCCACATGACACATTTGAAATAGAATGAAATAACAGAATAGGCATTCACAATGTGACTATGACCTCACAATGTCAATGTGTTGTCATAATGCTATGATGTCATTATCCTTTTGTGAGGTCACAATGAGCTGATGGTATCATAACAACAATGTGATGTCATACTGGTAATGATGTCACAACATGGATATGGGGTCACAATGTGTTTCTGGTATCAACATTTATGCCACATTTGAAATGCAATGAAATTACAAAAAATAGGCATTCCCAATGTGTCTATCACTTGACAGTGACAATGTGATGCCATAATGCTATGATGTCATTGTAGTTTTCTGGTGTCACAATGAGCTGATGTTGTCATAACGACACTGTGATATCACACTGGTGATGATGTCAAAAAGGGTTTATTATGTTATAATGTCATGTCTGATCAAAATTGTCCTTAGTTCACAATGAGGGTATGGATACACAAAGGATTGTGATGTCACAGAGGCCATGTTTTTTCAATTGTGCTAAGAAGTCATAACAGATTAGGGTTGGCACAATGTGATCGTGATATAACCACAGCAATGTGATATCACAATGGGTTCGTGCTGTCCCAGTGGTGGTGAGGTTGAAATTACCTGTGAGGCCCAGATAATCAGCAGGGCCCAATAATCACCATGGCTCTGTGGCCAGGTTGATTGGCTGGGGCGGAGCATCAAGAAGCTGATGTAACAGCCCCAGGGGGCAGGCCACTGGAGGGCTGGGGCACGCCTCCAAAGGGAGCAGCACGTGCTGCTGGAGGGTGAGGAATCAAGCCCCATATGTCAAGAAGTAATTGTACTCCAAATGGATCAAAGACCTTGAAGTAAAAGCAGACACCCTGAAAATATTACCGGAAGGAATAGGAGAAACTCTAGGGCTCCTTGGCACAAGCCAAAATTTTCTTAATAAAGACTCAGAAATACAACCAATCAAAGAAAGGTTGGACAAATGGGATTGCATGAAATTGCAGAGCTTCTGTATGGCAAAGGACATAGCTACTAAGACCAATAGAAAGCCTGTGGATTGGGAGAAGCCATACAACAGACAAGGGTCTCATATCTAAAATATACCTGGAACTCAAAAACTAAAATCCCCCAAATAACAAATCCTCAAAGAAACAACTGCCGAATAAATAAAAAAGTGGGCTAAAGACTTAAAGAGAGACTTCTCTGAAGAGGAAATAAGAATGGCCAATAGACATGCTCAACCTCTCTATCCATAAAAGAAATGCAAATCAAAACAATATTGAGATTCCACCTCACCCAAGTTAGAATGGCTATAATTAGATTTCTATTCTAATTATTCTAACAGATGCTGGAGGGGATGTGGCCAAAAGGGAACCCTACTGGATTGTTGGTAGAAGTGTAAACTTGTTCAACCACACTGGAAAGCAGTATGGAGGTTCCTCTACACATAGACCTTGCCTATGATCTATCAATTCCACTTTTGGGCCTATACCCAAATGAAGACAAATAGGGCCATACTAAGGCTACCAGCATAACCATGAACCATGGTTTTTTTTTTTTTTTCAGGTAAGGGGTAGGTTTATTCATCGTTCTGGCTGGCACCAGGCCATCTTGGTCCTCCATGTGGTGGAGAAAGGCCTGGGAAAGAGAGCTGGGAGATCTGGGAAAGAGAAAGAGCTGGGAAAGAGAGGAGAGCTGGGAAAGAGAAGAGAAGAAAAGAGCTGAGAAAGAGCTAGAAAAGAGCAGAGAGAGAGCATCTGGGAAAGGTGAGAAAGAGAGAGCTAGTTAAGAGAAGAGAGCTGGGAAAGAGAAGAGAAGGAAAGAGCTGAGAAAGAGCTAGAAAAGAGCAGAGAGAGTCTGGGCCTGGGCTAGGCCTTATCTAGGGTATGGGCAGAGAAAGGTGTGGCCACATCAAATTCAGATGTGACCTCAGGGGATGCAGATGTGACCTCTTCCAGGTGTCCTAGTTGCCTAGGTAATGCAGGTACTGGGTGGAGACTTTGCTGCGAGCAGGGTGGAGTCTGCTAGCCATCCAAGAGCGCATCTTACATTCCAGCCTTTTAATAATTATGAAATAGGGTGCGGATTCTCTCTGGCTACTTCCTGCTGACAAGGGGCGCCGACAATAGGGGTAAAAGGATGGAATTTGGTCCCCTCCCAGAGAAGGCAGTGAGCAGCAGCTGTCCCTTGGTGGTGTAAGTCCTTAGATGAAGTCTGGAGAAGTCTCATGAGCATTGAGGGGCTGGAAAAAAAATACTAGAGAGCAAATAAATGGCAAGAGGAAGGACTTGGGGCTGAAAATGTTGGTAGAAATTCCCAAGCTACTTCTGACATCTGGTGACTAGGTAGAGAAGTCAGGTGACAAAGGCAAGAATATAAATTCTTGTCCAGTTAATAGGTAGACAGGTATGGACACTAGATGGGCAGTCTTCTTACTTCTACTGACCTCCTGGCTCTGGTTAATTTTGAAAGGGCAGGCACAAAGTAGCTGATGTGACATCATCTCCTCTTACTCCTCTCCATGTTCCCTTCTTCCCAGACTGGCTGAGTCTAGGTGCTCATTGCTGGGTGGCTTGTCCCCATTAGTATTCAAGGAGGGTTGAACTCAAGACCTGGGCACTGTCCCTGAGCACTTCTGCTCAAGGCTAGTGCTCTACCATGTTGAGTTGCAATAGCACTTCCAGTGTTTGGCTGGTTAGAGGTAAGAGTCTTGAGCCATGCTTCCAGCCTGGCTCTTTGCAGGTTAGTTGGGAGATGGAGTCTTAGGGATTTTTCAGCCCTGGTTGGCTTTGAACTGAAATCTTTGCCACAAAAGCCCTTTATTATTTCCAATTAAAGCAACAAGGAGATCAAGTAGAATAAGTAGAGCTTACCTGGTTCTTATCAAGAATTGACTGACAAATATTCTGCAATGACAAAACTCATTAGATGTGATGAGCATTTTAGCACAGATATGCCCAGTATTTTAGAACCACATAGTCAGTAGTAGAATACACAACACAAAACACAAAAGGCAAAACTCAAAACCTAAAATTTTGACAATGTTTAGACATCTTTGCTAACAAAGCACATCAGATGGTTGGGCCTCAGTTACCAGGGCCTGTGAAAAGAGCAACTTGTTAGCAAGGCACCGTAGAATAGATGGATGGAGTAGTAAGCTTGGTGGAAGGTTAAGGGTCAGATGGGGCCAAACCCTTAACCCACCACGTGGCCAAGATGGTGAATTCAAGATGGTGAATTTCTGAAAGAATGCAAAGAAACCCTGAACAAATAGATCAAGCCTACATTGGCTAGCCTTTGAGAGGGAACCTAGAGAGGGGTCCCCGGGACCCAGCCTGCATCGCACTCTTCAGGGCACAAGCCAAAAAGTTGTAGAAAAAAGGGTAGAAAGTTGGACATGAATGGCAGAGAGAGAGCAAAGAGAGCCTGAAATTAAACAGACTTCTGACCATTTACCATTGCAGTGGCAAAAACTGTACATCTGAGAATGGCATAAAATCAGGCTCTCTGGCTTTCCAGGGAGCACAGGAGGCATTTCAAAGGGGTTTCATGGCTCGGGGGTGATTCGCAGCACCCCATTAAATGAGTAGGAGAGTCAGTCCGGTGAGTGAAGGAGAGCTAACCAGGCAGAAGCGGCGTCCCGACTTCCCGACTTCTCTAGAGAGAAATGGCCAAGCCCACAAAACCAAGTGTCCTCGGCTTCAGAGGTGACTGGCCTTTCGGCTAAAGGCCGTAGGAGCTCTCTGGCGTGGTGCCACGTCTGGACAGAGACTGAGCAACAGAGAACCGTAGAGAGTAGATTCACTCACCAGAGTAGAGAAGTGGTGTGGACGTGGATGTGAAGGCCAGCAATGGTATCGATGCGCTGTGTCCACAGCAGACAGATGGGTTCGCAAAAGGCCATCAGAACTGTGGGTATTCCTCAGAGCAAAAAGGGAAAAATAAACAGAAAAAGAAAAAAGAGGAAAAAAAACAGAGAGGAATCCCAGCTATCCTGACTTTAAGCCCTTTATCCGAGTCATGGCACCATTTATGTTAGGTTTTTAAAAAGAGGTAGCCAAGTAAGAACAGCACCACGCACGTGGTATTCAGGTAAGGGGTAGGTTTATTCATTGTTCTGGCTGGCACCAGGCCATCTTGGTCCTCCACGTGGTGGGGAAAGGCCTGGGAAAGAGAGCTGAGAGATCTGAGAAAGAGAAAGAGCTGGGAAAGAGAGAAAGCTGGCAAAGAGAGGAGAGCTGGGAAAGAGAAGAGAAGGAAAGAGCTGAGAAAGAGCTAGAAAACAGCAGAGAGAGAGTGTCTCACCATGAACCATGTTGATCACAGCATTATTCACACTAGCTAAGATATGGAACCAACCCATATGCCTGTTAATAGTTGTGTGGATCAAGGAAATGTGGCGCATATATATATGGGGCTGGTTCCAGGTAAGTGGGCCACTTCCCCTCCTACCTCCCATCCTACCCCACCTCATGCATGAAAGGACTGGCAGCTTGGTTAGGGGATGTGTTTGAGCCCTTGCAGAGCTACATAGATCTGGACACATGGTGCCCTAGACACCGACAGAGAATGTAGGTGGAGGTCTGGGTCTCAAAGGCCTCATTGTCTCCCATCCCCAGTATGGCCCCGTGGTTGGTCAGTTTCACTATGTCCTCCAGTGATCATAGGGCTGGAGCCACATTTGCTGCCACCTTTTCTGAACTGGCAGTGCACCTGCTTCAGTGATGTGGTACCCATGGCCTCTTGGGCTTCACTGTGTGGACCTCCATTTTCCTGGCCTGCAAGAGCCTTGGCTGGGGTGCCATACTGGGGTTTGCCCTCATTGCCAGGAAGTGGCCCTCTGCCCACCCCACAAGGGACCAAAAGCCACAGTGAGAGCAGGTCCATCATTCCTGTTGATACAAGAAAAGGTGGAGACTTGGAGAAAGGAGTTGACAGTGGAGATGAAATCTTGCCTTGTACACAATAGATGTCCACTTAGAGATTCACAGGGCACAGTGGCGTATTGATAATTCAGAACAGTCCAGAAGTAGAAGAAGAATGACATTTTACCTCACATTGGCCTTTTATCTTTTCACAGTCCACTCCCGGGGAGCTGAGGACATCTGGTTTTGAACAAACTGAGATGATGCCAGAATGACAAGGGACCATTATCACTGCATGCCCACCACCACCTGGATTTTGTCCACAGAGGACCTGTCCCCTTTCCTCCTGGCGTTTCACTGCCTCCTCTGCAGAATGCAAGGTAGGAACCATTGGATGCTCATGTTACTTTCTTTGGCCAGGCTGGTTTATGGGAGTCTGTGTTTCTGTCCATTCTTTTTTTTTTTTTTTTGGGTCCGGTCGTGGGGCCTGAACTCTGGGCCTGGGCACTGTCTCTCAGCTCTTCAGCTCAAGGCTAGCGCTCTACCACTTGAGCCACAGCGCCACTTCTGGCTTTTTTCTTATTGCTTATGTGGTGCTGGGGAATCGAACCCAGGGCCTCAGGCATGCAAGGCAAGCGCTCTACCACGGAGCCACCTTCCCAGCCCCTCTTTTTTTTTTTTTTAATAGCATAGAATTATTCACTTTATTTCCATTCACACTTCTTCTGTGTTTGCTATAAATTTTCAATTTGTTGTGAAGTGGATTTCAAATTAAAGCTATTAGCGACTCTCTAGCTACACTTTTATTGCAGCAAATACGGAATCTATGCCTCCATATCGAAGCACTATGTGGGGAAAGCCACATGAGAAGTAAGACCCCAATCCCTCCGAGGGATGTCTGTTCTTTTTTTTTTTATTGTGAACATACTGCACAGAGGGGTTACAATTACATGGGCAAGATAATGAGTACATTTCTTATCAAGCATTGTAGCCTCCTCCTTTGTTTACCCTTCACATCCCTTCTCAGCCTCCCTCGCCCCCTATCCTCCCCCCCCCACCAAAGTTGTAAAGTTCGTTTTCGACATGACAACTTGTACTTCTCATTGTTGCAATGGGTCCACCTATATCCTTAAACGACTTGTTTTCCCCCTTCTCCTCCACAAATTATACCGACATCAAATATAGTGAAAGCAGGGGTTATACTGTGGGGGAGGGACATACAAAGCAACAAAGAGATAATCTTATAAATGTGTTAGAAACAAATGCATGAAAGAAAAAAACATTTAAATACATATCTTAGAGTTCATTTTCCTAACATCACCTTATCTGACCTTTTCTGCTTGACTCAGACATATACTAGATATTGCAAATAAGGGAAACCATGGGACCTATGTTTCTTTGGGCTTGGCTTACTTCACTTAATATAATTTTTTCCAAGCCTTTCCATTTCCTAACAAATGGGGCAATGTCATTCTTTCTGATGGAGGCATAGAATTTCATTGTGTATATATACCACATTTTCTTGATCCATTCATCTACAGAGGGGCATCTGAGTTGGTTCCATATCTTAGCTATGGCAAATAATGCTGCAATAAACATAGTTGTACTGGTAGCTTTAGTGTGGTCTCGTTTGTAAACATTTGGGTAAATGCCCAAAAGTGGGATTTGCTGGGTCATAGGGGAGCTCTATGTGAAGTCTTTTGAGGGACCTCCATACTGCTTTCCATGCTCCTGGATTGGAAAGATTAACATCGTGAAAATGGCAATACTTCCCAAGGCTATCTACAAATGCGATACCTATCAAAATTCCAACCTCATTCTTCAAGGAAGTAGAAGAGGCAATCCAAAAATTCATATGGAACAATAAAAGACCCCGAATAGCAAAAACGCTCCTCAACGGAAAGAACACTGCTGGAGGAATATCAATACCAAATTTCAAACTCTACTATAAAGCCATAGTAATCAAAACAGCTTGGTAATGGCTCAAAAACAGGACCAATGGAATAAATTGAAAACCCAGAAATGAACCTACACACCTATAGCCATCTAATCTTCGATAAGGGAGCTAAAACAATAGAATGGAAGAAAGACAGCCTCTTCAGTAAATGGTGCTGGCAAAATTGGTTAACTACTTGTAGAGAACTAAAGCTAGATCCTTATATATCACCCTGCACCAGAATCAACTCCAAATGGATCAAAGACCTCGGAGTCAAAGCAGACACTCTGAAAACATTACAGGATGGAATAGGAGAAACCCTAGGTCTCCTTGGCGCAGGCTGAAATTTTCTTAATAGAGACCCGGAAACACAACAAATCAAAGAAAGGTTGGACAAATGGGATTGCATGAAACTGCAGAGCTTCTGCATGGCAAAGGACATAGCTAGCAAGATCAATAGAAAGCCCACAGATTGGGAAAAGATCTTCACTAGCCATACAACAGACAAGGGTCTCATATCTAAAATATACTTGGAACTCAAAAAATTAAATCTCCCAACAACAAATCCTCAAAGAAACAACTGCCCAATAAATAAGTAGGCTAAAGACTTAAAGAGAAACTTCTCTGAAGAAGAAAGAAGGATGGCCAATAGACACATGAAGAAATGCTCAACCTCTCTAGCCATAAAAGAAATGTAAATCAAAACAACATTAAGATACCACCTCACCCCAGTTAGAATGGCTATAATCAAGAACTCTAATAACAACAGATGCTGGAGGGGATGTGGACAGAAGGGAACCTTACTGCATTGTTGGTGGGAGTGTAAACTTGTTCTGTCCATTCTTGAGAGTGGATGCTTTAGATGAAGTTACCAACTTAGTTTAAATGATAGCTTTGTAATACAGTTTCAACCCACCTTTCATCTCTCTTAGCTAATCATAGCTTGCTCTTTCATAACCTGTGAGCATTTTTTAAACAGTTTTTCACTTGCAAAGCAGGGAGTTAATAATTGGATCAGAAATGAGCTTTAAACATTGTTTGTCACTTGCAATAAAGGTAATTAATTACAGGGTCAGACCTATAACTTATACATTACTAGGTGATTTTCCAATGTGGGGTGGAAGGAATATTGATACCTAGAAGATACCCTGGAAGGATTACATTTCTTTTTAGCAAAATTAAAAAAAAAAGGTTGAGAAAGCATTCTCTTACTTTCCAAAACAACTCTGGGTCCCATGAAAACACGAGGCATGTGTCTGCATGCTAAGTATTATATTAGCTTTATTGAAGAAACTAGGGTTCCAAAGGCCATGGAATTAAGGCCTTCATTTGTCAAGGTGACAGAATGGGGCTCCAGTGTCAGAATGATCCCCTATCTCTATGATCTGTGAAAGTCATTTAATATATCTGAGTCTTTTGGGGCTTCCTTGGAATGGATATTATAAAAGTAATTGGTGATCCAGATGCTGACAGTTCATCCCTGTAATCATAGCTACTCATGAGGTTCAGATCCAATGGACAGTGGCTCATAGCCAGCCTGGGAAGATAAATCTCAGAGACTTAATCTCCAAAATAACCAGCAGAAAGCTAACCTTGGGATATGACTCAAGTGGTAGTGAATAAGGAGGTCAGATCTGGCTAGTGCCATATTAGCCACATGGTGGATTGTAGGGTCTGGCATCTTGTGTTCATGCTGGGGCAAGAAAACTCCCTGCCCATCACCTGCCTCCCAGGTGATGGGCATGCCTGGATCCCTGGAGGCAGGGGTGGGCACTTGGCTGATAGGTTACTGAATCTGTCGGTCCAGTGCCTGGGACTGGGAATTTCCTGATCTGCTCTCTGCACTGACCTATTTAGGCCCGGACCAGCCTAGCGCCAGGATGCCATGCCATGTGTATCTTTGTGTTCATGTCTTGTCTCTTGGCTAGTCTCCAGTCATCATGGAGTCCCATTTCAGCTCTCCATTGAAGCTGAATTGGCTTGTTGGTATTGTTTTTGTTACCTCTTTCCTCTTTAGCATGTTTTCCAGCTGTGTTATGTGTATTTGTATGCTGCAGGCCTCTGTAAAAATGGTGGCTTGCAGCCTGTTAACTGTAAAATAAAGACTCCAATATTATATATTTTAAAACGTGGCTTTTGTGGGCTGGGAAGGTGGCTCAGTGGTAGAGCGCTTGCCTTGCATGCATGAGGCCCTGGGTTTGATTCCCCAGCACCACATAAGCAAGAAGAAAAAAAAGCCGGAAGTGGCGCTGTGGCTCAAGTGGTAGAGCACTAGCCTTGAGCTGAAGAGCTGAGGGATAGCGCCCAGGCCCAGAGTTCAGGCCCCACGACCAGACCCCCCCCCCCCCGCCAAAAAAAAAGAAAATAAATGTGGCTTTTGTGATGATTCACCTTACAACAGTAGAGCACCAGTTAAGTGAGCAAACCAGATAAGCATTTGTAAGGCCATGAGTTCAAGTCCCAGTACTGGCCAAAAAAAAAAAAAGTAATCAGTAGATTTGTATGTGGATTGGCAGGCTTGGTTCAGGTTGGCAAGGGAAGATGGGGGTTATTCAGAGGTGGCAACAGGGTGTTGCTCTGTGCATAAACCACTGGTCCTTGTACCTCTACTTCTCATTCTCATCTAGAGGGCATAAAAAGTAATCTTCACAGGTTACAGGTGGTAAAACTGTGTGTGTGTGTGTGTGTGTGTATGTGTGTGTGTGGTGCGTGCGTGCGTGCGTGCGTGTGTGTGTGTGGTGTGTGCGTGCGTGCGTGCGTGTGTGTGTGTGTGTGTGTGTGTGTGTGTGTGTGTGTGTGTATGTCCTAGTCCTGGGATTTAATTTCAGGACCTGGGCTCTGCCCCTGAGCTTTTATGCTTAAAGCTATTACTGTACCACTTGAGCCATAGCTCCACTTATGGCTTTTTTAAACATACATCCATACATTTATTTATTTAGTCAGTTGTGGGGCCTGAACTCTGGGCCTGGGCACTGTCCCTCAGCTCTTCAGCTCAAGGCTAGCGCTCTACCACTTGAGCTACCTTTCCAGCTCCTCTTACAGCTTTTTTGAAGTTAAAGAGTTTCATGGATTGCCTGGGCTGGCTTCAAACCTTGATCCTCAGATCTCAGCCTTCTGAGTAGCTAGAATTAAAGGTGTGAGCCCCTGGTAGGCAGGTGATTTTCTTCCCCCAGAATGGACACAAGATGTCAGACCCTACAATCCGCCATGTGGCCAATATGGCACTGGCCAGACCTGACCTCCTTACTTCACTATCACTTGATCCACAGCTCCACTTCTGGCTTCTTGGTAATTAATTGGAGATATGTCTCACAAACATTTCTGTCCCTGTTGGCTTTGAACCAAGATCCTCTCAGGTCTCAGCCTTCTGATATCTAGGATGGCAGGTATGAACCACCATTGCCTGCCTGAGTTTGTTTCAAGGAGGGAATGAAAGAAAGTGATGGAGGAGTGAGTTTAACTGAGATACATTGAATGGATGTATGGAAAAGTAACGAGACCTTTCCTTAGACAACTAATTACATGCCTATAAGAATTGCCTTTAAAAAGAATGGGTTCTGGGTGCCAATAGCTCACTCCTTTAATCCTAGCTACTCAAGAGCCCAAGATCTGAAGATCACAGTTTGAAGTGAACCCAGGCAGGAAAGACCATTAAGACTCTTATCACCAATTAATCACCAAAAGGCCAGAAATGGAGCTGTTATTCAAGTGGTACAGAACTAGCCTTAAAATAAAAACAAAACAGACAACATCAACAAAAAAACAAGATCAGGCACAGCTCCCAGGCCCTGATTTCAGGCTCCAGTACTGGGGTTTGGGGTTGGGGATAGTTTGTGATTATGCACGTGTAAGTTCCTTCTAATGAAATACATAAGGTACATTGAAAAAGCCCAGGAAACATCTGGACCCAAGACCTACCATACAGTGAAGTACAGTAAACAGAAAAGAATTAATCCATTCATTCATTCCACATACTGGCCTTCTAGGGTTAAGAATATGAAATGTGTGTCTCATGCCTATAGTCCTAGCTATACCAGAGGCTAAATCATGGAGGATCACAATTCAAAACATCCTGGGCAGCAAAGTTTATGAGACTCTATTACTAATTAGCTACCAAAATGCTGGACTAGATGCACCGCTCAATTGTAAAGCACCAGGGATGATGAAAAAACCTGGGCAAGAACACACAGCCCTGGGTTCTAGTCCAGGAACTAGTCCAATTGATGTTCATTTCTCAGAATTATGTATATCCAAAATAGAGTGTATTTAAGAATACTTAGACACTTTATACATTGGTGGACATTTTGCCGCATTCCTAACTAAATACTTTGGACATCAACATGCTATTTGTTTGACCAGGACCACTGCTGAATGTTGCACAGGTTTTGTATTTTTCATTCCTACAGGGTACCATGCACATTCCCACTCACTTCTATTTGTTAAAGGGTCATGGTGATTTTCTGGTGTACTTCATCATCAAGTGAATAAAGTCCAAGTTGAAAAAAAGAAAAGAAAATATTGGGTGATAGTAGAGATTTGCTTTCCCTTGGAACCTAAAAGGAAGAGGAAAGCTTCTCTGGGAGCTCTCTTCAATGAGGGTTAAAAATCTCATGGTAGGAGATCAGCTGTAAATGCAGATCATCAATAGAAGAAATGAGGATGTATCCCCAAATCATAGAGTGATCCTTTCTTGCTTTCACTCCACAGGTTCAACTCTACAATCTTCTGTCTGCTCTTCTAACCAAGTAGCCAAGCATCTCTGGGAAAATTCATTTCACTGAGCCTCTACAATTCCAGGAGAGGAAGCTGGTGATTTCTCTTTTTCTGTTTTTTTTTCCTTTCCTGCCAGTCTTGGGATTTGAATTCAGAGTCTGGGAACTGTCCCTGAGCTTCTTTTTTGCTCAAGGCTAGCGCTCTACCACTTGGGCCCCTGTGCCACTTCCAGCTTTTTCTGTTCATGTGGTACTGAGGAATTGAACACAAGGTTTCATATATGTTGGTAAGCACTCTCACCACTAAGCCACATTCCCAGCCCAAGAAGTTTACAAGTTCTTAAGATGATCTTCATATTTTTTTCATCCCCAACCTTCATGGTAAGTTTGCAAACTTTTATGCCTTTATTCAAGCTCCATATTTTTTTTGCATTTAAATATTTTGTGCAGTTTTTACTGTAAAAATGTTGTACAGATGGGTTACAATTACATGAGCAAGGTAATGAGTACATTTCCTATTGAGCATTGTTAGCTCCTCCTTTGTTTTCCCCCTACTATCCCTTCCCTCCCACTCCACAAGTTCATTTTCAACATAGTGTTTTGTATATCTCATTGTTACAATGGGTCACCCTGTATCCTTATTTAAGCATTTTGTTTTTTTTCCCCATCCCCTCCCCGAATTAGAGAACTGTATATGTAAGATACAGGGCACCAACATCAAATGCAGTGAAAATAGGTGTTATACTGTGGGGGAGGAACATACAAAGAAACAAAAAAATCACATGGTACATAATAAATATGTTAGAAACAATAGCAAGAAAGAAAAAAGATATTTGTGTCCCTATTTTAGGGTTCATTTCACTTAACATCACCTTATATGGTCATATGTACATAGCTTTTGGCCTTTTCTGCTTGTCTTATACATGTACTATTATTGCAAATCCATGGGACCTATGTTTCTTTGGGCCTAGCTTACTTCACTTAATATAATTTTTTCCAAGTCTTTCCATTTCGTAACAAATGGGACAGTATCATTCTTTCTGATGGAGGCGTAGAATCCCATTGTGTGTGTGTGTGTGTGTGTGTGTGTGTGTGTGTGTGTGTGTGTGTGTGTGTGTGTGTGTGTGTGTGTGTGTGTATCACATTTTCTTGATCCATTCATCTACTGAGGGGCATCTGGGTTGGTTCCATATCTTAGCTATGGTAAATAATGCTGAGATAAACATAGTTGTGCTGGTAGCCTTAGTATGGCCTTGTTTGTAATCATTTGTAAATTCCCAAAAGTGGGATTGCTGGGTCATAGGGGAGCTCATTGTGGAGTTTTTTGAGGAACCTCCATACTGCTTTCCAAAGTAGTTGAACAAGTTTATACTCACACCAACAATGCAGTAGGTTTGCCTTCTGTCCACATCCCTCCAGCATCTGTTGTTATTAGAGTTCTTGATTATAGCCATTCTAACTGGGGTGAGGTGGAATCTCAATATCGCTTTGATTTGCATTTCTTTTATGGCTAGGGAGGTTGAGCATTTCTTCATGTGTCTATTGGCCATCCTTCTTTCCTCTTCAGAGAAGTTTCTCTTTAAGTCTTTAGCCTACTTATTTATTGGGCAGTTGTTTCTTTGAGGATTTGTTGTTGGGGAATTTAAGTTTTTGAGTTCCAGGTATATTTTAGATATGAGACCCTTGTCTGTTGTATGGCTAGTGAAGATCTTCTCCCTGTCCATGGGTTTTCTATTGATCTTGCTAGCTATGTCCTTTGCCATGCAGAAGCTCTACAGTTTCATGCAATCCCATTTGTCCAACCTTTCTTTGATTTGTTGCTTCTGGGTCTCTATTAAGAAAATTTTGGTCTGTGCCAAAGAGACTTAGGGTTTCTCCTATTCTTTCCTGTAATGTTTTCAGGGTGTCTGCTTTTATTTTGAGGTCTTTGATCCATTTGGAGTTGTTTCTGGTGCAGGGTGATATATAAGGATCTAATTTTAATTTTCTACGGATGAATAATCAATTTTGCCAGCACCATTTACTGAAGAGGCTGTCTTTCTTCTATTCTATTTTTTTAGCTCCCTTATCAAAGATTAGGTGGCTATAGGTCTGTGGGTTCATTTCTGGGTTTTCAATTCTATTCTACTGGTCTTCACATCTGTTCTTGTGCCAGTAGCAAGCTGTTTTGATTACTATGGCTTTGTAGTAGAGTTTGGAATTTGGTATTGATATTCCTCCAGCACTGTTCTTTCTGCTAAGGATCGTTTTTGCTATTCAGGTCTTTTATTGTTCCATATGAATTTTTGGATTGCTTCTTCTATTTCATTGAAGAATGAGGTTGGACTATTGACAGGTTTCACATTGATTTGTAGATAGCCTTGGGAAGTATTGCCATTTTCATGATGTTGATCTTTCCAATCCAGGAGCATGGGAGGTTTTTCTACTTCCTAAGTTCAGCTTTGATTTCCTTTTTCAGGTTTTTAAAGTTTTCATCATAGAGGTCCTTCACTTCTTTAGTTAACTCCTAGGTATTTTACTTTTTGTGGGGCTATTACAAAAGGAGTTGCTTTTCTGATTTCAGCCTCACTCTTCTCATTGTTGGCATACAGAAAAGCCATTGGTTTTTGAGGGCTAATTTTATACCTTGCTACTTTGCCAGAGTTTCGAATCAGCTCGAGTAATTTGGGAGTGGAGTCCATGGGATTCTTTAAATACAGATCATGTCATCTGTAAAGAGGGAGGGTTTTACTTCATCTTTCCCTTTTTGGATCCCCTTTATGTTTGCATTCAAGCTCAGTATTTAGTCCTCATTTCTCTCTCTTAGCATATGGCCTGTCTTTTTGTTTGTGTTAAATTAAATGTGGCCAGGTACCGATGCCTGTACATCCTCGCTACTCAGGAGACTATGATCTGAAGATCATGGTTCAAAGCATTGCCAGGCAGAAAAGTCAATAAGAACTACTCCCAAGAAAGCCAGACGTGGAGCTGTGGCTCAGTGGTAGAGTGCTAGTCTTAAGCAAGGAAAGCTCAGGGACAGTGTCCAGGCTTAGTTTTAAAGCCCCAGGACTGGTACTCTAGAGTGCATGTGTGCACTCTCTCTCCATCTCGCTCTCGCCCTCCCCCACATGATTAAATGTGGACACCAAGCATACCTTACATCAACCACCTTTCCTTACATTTAACCAGCAAGTCATCCACAAAACTAATCCTCACCTTTATTCCTCCATTCATCGCCAACAGCACAGTGCTGTTTTTCCCTTCACAAAATGATATGCTTGTCAACACTTGATACAGATGTACAATTTAGCCAAAGCAACTTCGTCTGGATCTCCCAGAGTTGTCTGAACTACAACTTGTATACATTCATTCCCCTAAAAATAAATAAATTAGTTAATTAATTAAAAATCTTTTCTTCCATCTTCTTTGAATCCTTCTGGTTGACTACCAAAGCTCTTTATATAAAATGAACACCCACATGCTTTGGTGTTCTAAGCCTCTTCACTGGATTCCTGATTTGCTTTTCCATCCTTACTCCTCACTCATATACCATAACTTAGAAAACACATTCCTTCTGGGTCATTTTCTTCACTTTTTAAAGGCCAGTCCTGTGGTCAGGGCCTGGGCACTATCCCTAAACTGATCTGTTTAAGGCTAGCACTCTACCACTTGAGCCACAGCTCCACTTCTGGCTTTTAGTTAATTGGAAAGAAAAGTCTCATGAACTTTCCTTTCAGGTCTGGCTTTGAACCCGATCCTTAGATTTCTGCCTCCTGAGTAGGCACGAGCCACCATCTCCTTGGCTTGGTCATTTCCTTTAACCTAGAAATTCATGTCAGTGTATAATTCTCTCCACATATCTGGAGCCCTCACCTGAGGTGAGACTTTCCCAGTTTCTACTACAACCTGGCCAAGCTCCAGTGCTAGCGCGCATGCACACACACGTGCTCACACATACACACACACACAAATGAAACTTAAAATGTTTTCATTAAAGAACAAAAACCTGAAGAAAAGTCAGGTGCTAGTGACTCACACCTGTAATACTAGTTATGTAGAGGCTGAGATCTGAGAACCAAGGTTTGAAGCTAGCCCAGTAGGAAAGTCTATGAGACTCTTATCTCCAAATAAGCAACAAAACAGCAAGAAGTGGAAATGTGTCTCAAATGGTAGAGTGCTAGCTTTGGGCAAAAAATCCTCTTGGACAGTGCTGTCCAGTCTCTGAGTTCAAGTCCCAAGACTGGTTAAAAGCAAACCAACAAACAAAACTGAAGATAATTAACTAGACATGGTGGCCTATACATGTAACCCTAGCATACTCAGAAGACAGAGATCAGGAAGATTGTGGTTCATCTTGGGTTCCCAAGACCCCATCACAACAAAGAAAGTCAACAAGTGGTGTTCTTTTCATCCCAGCCATTCTGGAAGCATAAATAGGAGGAAGTGGTTCAGGGCATCTGAGCATAAATGCAAGACCCTATCTAAAAAATAACTAAAGTAAAAAGGGATAAAACATGGCTTAGGTGGTACAGTGTCAGCCTGGAAAGCATAGGACCCCAAGTTCATACCCTACTACTGCCAAAGTCAGATGAAGACAATTATACAATAAACTATATTTTAAAATAATACATTCCCTTTTGTGCCACAAGACTGGCACAAAAGAGAGTTACTATTCTCTACATGCTTACATATGCTAAGTTTTCTATTCTTCTACAGTTTCTCCAAGGAGCAAAAGATAAACTATCTTTAACCTAGAGAAAGAAATGTATGGTGTGCTGTGCAGATACTCTCAGTATACCCTATGCCCATCCAACAGACTCTCTCCTACCAACACCTCATCTGCTAGTGTTGGGTTAACAAGGCATAAAATATGGACACAGGGCTTTGCCAAGGTCCTCCTCCCTCCATGTTTATAGCTGTGCACTGCCCAAGACACTCTCTGCTATGAACATATAGTACTTTTCACTGAGACACAGAAATTGGAGAAACATGTTCTTCTGGTTTCAAAAACTTCATTTTTCCAATCCTGGGGAAGGTCTTGAATGCAGGTCCTGAGCACTGTCCTTAACTTTTGTGTTCAAGGATAGTGTTCTGCTACTTGAGTCCCATCTCCATAACTAGGTCTTTGGTGGTTAACTGGAGATAAGAGTCTCATAGACTTTCCTGCCTGGGTTGGCTTAGAACTGCAATCCTTAGATCTTAACCTCTTGAGTAGCCAGAATTATAGGCATGAGCCACCAGTGCTTGGCCAAACCTTTATTTTTAAGTGGGAAAAAGAAGCCAAGCATAAATGCTCACACCTGTAGTCCCTGCACGCAGGAGTCTGAGTTAGGAGGATGCTAGATTTGGGTTCATAATGAATTCAAGGCAAGTCTCAGAAACAAAGCAAAATCTATAGAAGGAGAATGTGAGAAAAGGAGAAATCTATAGTCTCAAATCTGTACTCTCATAGCAAAATCTATGAAAGGAGAGTAAGGGAGAAGGAGAAAAAAGGAAGGAAGGAAGGAAGGAAAGAAGGCAGATAATCAGGCAAAATAGAAGGAGAAGGGAAGGGAAGGGACGGGAAAGAAAGAGAAGGTGGAAGAAAGGAGGAAGTGAGGGAGAAAAGGAGGGAGAAAAAAGAAAAATGGATGAGGGTGGCTGGGAAGGTGGCTCAGTGGTAGAGTGCTTGCCTTGAGTGCATGAGCCCCTGGGTTCGATTCCTCAGCACCACATAAGCAAAAAGAAAAAAGCCAGAAGTGGCACTGTGGCTCAAGTGGTAGAGCGCTAGCCTTGAGCTGAAGAGCTGAAGGACAGAGCTCAGGCCCAAAGTTCAGGTCCCACAACCTGACACCCCCCCCCAAAAAAAAAGGATGAAAATCACAAGCTATGAAAGGTCATTAAAGCTCATTAAAGGAAACTATTTCACCTTCATTCAAGTTTTTTTCAACTAGAAATATCTATCAAGAAATATCTATCAAGTCATTAGGTTTGTAATTACAGTGTCACCCCGTGAGACATTGAAATTTATACTTATACAACAAGAATCATGGGTCAAAGGGGAGAAAGAAGCTCTTTGTTTCCAAGAGGAAACAAATTGTAACATGTTCCATCTTAAAAAATGTAGACAGGAAAGAGTGAAAAATGGCTTTAAAATTAAAAATACAAGTGAAACAATGTTTGTTTTAACTGAACTAAAATAAACACATGATTAATCCTGAAAAAAAAACAAAAATAAGGAGAAACACAGGATAGACTTTATAAGTATTAAGAAAAGAGTATGATATTAAAATAGCATAAACATATGAAGACCTTCAAATATAACTATATAAGTGCATAGCACTTACAAAGGAAAGAAAATGGCCTGGGAATGTGGCTTAGTGATAGAGTGCTTGCCAAGCATGCATCAAGCACTGGGTTCAGTTTCTTAGTACCATATAAACAGAAAAAGCCAAAAATGGTGTTGTGGCTCAAATGGTAGAATGCTAGCCTTGAGCAAAAAAAGAAGCTCAGGGACAGTGCCCAGGCCCTGAGTTCAAGCCCCAGAACTGGTAAAAAAGAAAGAAAAAAAGAAAATGAAGATGTACGCAAGCCACATCATGATGCCTGTTGACAGAAGGCAATTGAGGAGAATAAATACTTGACATAATTACAACGGTAACAAAATTACTAACAGTCTTAATTGTTCATTGATTATTCATGTGAAAGCCACAAGTACTGAAAACAAGTATTATCTAATTTTTAGTACTGGGTAAGTGTAGTTCAATCTTTAAGATTATGTCATTTCCTTAAGTATCAATGTATTTTGGTTAAAATCTATAATACCAGGAAGTGGTGCTATGCCTCAAGTTGTAGAGCGCTTGCCTTGAGCTCAAGAGCTCAGGGACTGTGCCCAGGCCCAGAGTTCAAGCCCCATGACCAACAAAAACAAAACAAAATATATAAAACTATTAATTTACCCCATGGAAAAGTAAGGCAATGGCATGGTCTCATATTCTAGCATCAAGAAACAGGTGGCCCCATCAGCCACTGGTGACATGGGAGATGCCGTGGAGGTTGAGCACCAAATTAGTGATGCAGTAAGGAAAGACAACACCCAAAAAGACTGTATTTGAGGATGGAATTTGAACTAAGGGAATGGAAGGAATTTCTGGTTTGCTCCAATGCCTCAGCCATGGTATACAGCACAGAGAAAAGAAAGACAGACTTGCTAACAAAGTCCTATAAAAGAGAGACAGACTTGCTAACAAAGTCCTCTAATTGCTTTGCCCACCCAGTGCATATATACCAAAGCTGGGCAGGTAGAAATAAGCCCTTAATTAGTGTTTAGCAAAAGCATATCTTAAGTACTACTGAAAGTTTAGATAATGAACAACCCTGTGTCTTATGTGGATCTTAGCCACTTATTTCAGCGACAACCTGTCAGTACTTCATACTAAATTACAAAAACTTTATGCTAGCAACCCCTCCCCTAAGTCTGCATTTGATGAACTTACACATGTCCCCAACCACTAAGGGAGGGAGGAGCTATATTAAGGCTGGCAGGTGTTATCTTCAATTTGTGTTAAGTTTAAAACAGAACAAGGTGCAAAACAACATATATAGTTGACCCTACCTTTATTCCTTCAACAGGAATGCATATACATAACTACATATTCAGTATAAACTATCAGGGTTAATGATCTCTGGAGGGGAAGCTTTCTTTTAAAGAAAGATAGGGAAAGAGAGAAAAAGGAAAGAAGGAAATTAGGAAAGAAGATAGGGAAGGAGAGAAAGAAAAGGAGGGAGGGAGGAAGGAAATAAGGACATCATGAAGAAAGGAAGGAAATTAGTAAGGAAAAAAAACATGCCAGGAGGAAGAAAGGAAGTTGGAAAGAGGGAAGGGTATCATTTCAGATCAGATTCATAATTTAAACTTTTTATTTTATCCAGTATTATGAGCTCCGTTTTACCTTGTGGGTTCAACTTACAACACAAAGGTGTGATCTATCTATCAACTGATTGATCAACCAATCTATTCATGTGGCTGTCTGCCTATATTTCATCTATATACTTTGCAAGCAAGAGCATGAACTCATGTTCTTTAGGATTTGTTTGCTTGCTCACAGCTGACACTCTAACAACAGAACCAGGCCTCCATTCTGTAGTTTGATTAGTTAACTAGAGATGGGAGTTTTGTGGACTTGTTTTTAGGAGTTTCTTCAATTATTCTCTAGTTCTCATCCTTCCGAGTCAGGATTATAGGAATGGGACAATGGTGGAAGGCAAAGGGCTTCTTACTATAATGAGGCCACATTTGTTTATTTGTCAATAATATTTTTGCTTTTTTTTAAAAACAGTAATTTCCAGCTGGGTACCAGTGCCTCACACCTGTACTCCTAGATACTCAGGAGGCTGAGATCTGAGGATCGCAGTTCAAAGCGTCTGGGCAGGAAAGTCTGTGAAACTCTTATCTCCAATAAACCACCAGAAAACCAGAAGTGGCGCTGTGGCTCAAGTGACAGAGTGCTAACCTTGAGCTGAATAACTGAGGAACAGCACTTACCCAGAGTTCAAGCCCCAAGAAAAACAAACAAACAATAATTTCAAAAGGCAAGATCATAGTATTGGAGAAATAGTCTTGAGCAGAAAATTCAGGACAGCACCTTGGATCTCAGTTCAAACCTCAGGACACACACACAAACACACATAGCCTAAAAGGCATAAGCACTATGCAACCCTTCTCAGGACACAAGGCTTTTACATAGGCCCTGCTATTTATTTATTTATTTATTGTCATAGGGCTTGAACTCTGGGCCTGGGTGCTGTCCCTCAGCTCTTCAGCACAAGGCTAGTGCCCTACCACTTGAGCCACAGCGCCACTTTGTGCTGATGCTTTTTTCCCCCATGCTATCCTGGACGATCAATCCTCCTGATTTCAGCACTTCCATGTAGTGGGGATGACCATTTTATTAAAAAAAATTTAAGAGCCCAAATTTGATTTTTAAAAAGCTCAATACATATGCCAGAAATTTCTCCCCAAACATAAAATACTGTGCTTCTAACTTTAAAATACTCAGCCAGCTAAGGGGTATTATGCATTTTGAATGTCTAACAACCACCCCAAAGTAGGCTGGCTACACAAGTGCCGTCACATCTATGTTCATGATTCACTCGATACTGACTGCTCTAACCCTGAGTCCCTTCACTTTCTCACAGTCCACCTCTCAGCAACTTTCAATAAGACCTGTACCTCAAGCACTCCATTTCCCAAACCCTACCTGCATCACGACAAACAGAACCCATTTCACCCGAGAACCTGCAATTGTTCTCACCAAATACCTGGCAGACTCACCTATGACACCACAAGCCTGGTTTGGTCATTCGCTTACATAACAACGTGATAGCTTCCTGGCTTTGTGGAGGGAACCTATATCGAATCATTGTGCAATAGCAGTCAAAGCCTGCAATCAACAACAGTAAACTATAGGCTAATGTGGATGCAGCAGATCTCCTTGTATAATCCATGCTTTGTATGCTGGTGGAAGACTGTCCTCAGTGCATGCTCAAAACAGTCCCCTAAACAGATAATTCACTGTGACAAGGGTAGTGACCATTGGATTCACAATCCTGTGTGCACATGCTGAGCTGGAATCTCCTTCTCTACAGGCTTGATAAGAAAACAGTCATTACACCTCCTAGTATGGTGGTACCCTCTCTGAAGCAATTTGAGGTCTGAGGGACATGGGAAGGATTGGACGTAGATCAATGGAAGCTACTGCACAGCCCAAAGTTCCTCAGGGTTCCAGAAAGGAACCTCTCCTGGTGGTGAGGGTTATCTAGGCCTTTCTTTCAGGAGACAAAGCAAGACGACCCTGACTTCTCTGAAGGTGTGGACAGTTCCTTTGAGATACTCTCATTGAATGATACCACCACACAAGAGGCAGAGTGAGGTCTCCAGAGAATGCACTTATGGAAGAGCATTTGCAAATCCCACCAGGGGTTGGATCTGTCACAAATGTAACAGCTCAGCATCTCATTTGCCAGGCCCTGTGGTGCTACAGGAGGGGAGCTCTGCCTTGGAATGCTCTGTCCTCCATACTTTGTTGGTTCAACAGACGTGTAAGTTACTGACACAACTGCTTAGAAACTTCTTAAAGGCCCTTGGTAACTTTCTCATCCAAGCACTGCCTCCACAGTGACCGTAAGTACCCTCAATTATGAAGGTCCCTGCAGCTTCTGCCCGACTGGTGGCCTCCAGTGAAGTGCATCAGCACTGGCCCCTCTTACTGGATCAGATGGGCCTCTCTTGTCTCATCTGAAGGCAATCCACAGAATTATGGCTTGAGTCTGAAGATCTAGTCACTGCCACCTTTGAGTTCCTGGAGTTCTGAGCTGGCATGTTGTTGAGGACACCAGAGACCACATACAAGACAGGCTCTGAGGACTCCACATACAAATATATGCCCAGCCATCCCATCATTTCAGGCACCCTGCCAACCACATAAGTGACCCCTGTAGGACCAGCAGATCAACTCAACTGACCCAGCTCAGACTAATTTGAGAGATGTTGACATTTCAAGATCATGACACTTCCTTTGCTCTAAACACAAGATGATTATGCCAGATGCAAAGACAGAGCAACTGCTATCCCCTCACAACTTTATTGGTCAACAGATATTGGCAACTGCCCATCTGCTAAGAGGAAAATACATCTCAGCCTAATTCATTTGTTTGTTTGGCTTTTTATTTTGTGGAGGTACTACAGTGTGAACTTGGGGCTTCTTGCTTACTAGCCTGGTTTTAGCACCTGAGCTATGCCCCTCCAGCTCATTCTTGTGACTTTTTTTTGTTTTATTTTTGTCAGTCATAGGGCTTGAACTTAGGGCCTGGTAACCATTCTTGAGCTCTTCTTGCTCAAGGCTAGCAATCTATCACTTTGAGCCACAGTTCCACTTCTTTTGAGTTTTTAATGGCAATGCAAAGACAATCAACTCGTGACAATCTCTGATATTGGCTTGACTAATTAGGACCAAAAACAATCCACCAAATTAAATACTCACTATTGACTGAAAAAATGCTTGGCTGAATGTGTCACCAGCATGGATTTCTTAGAAAGTCACTCCCCAATGCAACACTCAAAGAGGTTGGGAACTTCAGGGGTGATTAGGGTTCAAGTAAGGCCATGCACAGGGTGTGTTTCAGCCCTCTCCTTCTCTCTGCAACCACATGGCACCTTCTGCTCTGTTACGATGCAACAGATGTGGCTTCTGAATCTTCAGTTTCTCAGACTCTGGAATCATCTTGTAATTGACCCATACTGTGTTTGTGGTGTTCTTTTCAAGAACACACACCAGAGTTAGATTGCAGCAAAGGTGAATAAAATTGTTCTCTCCTCCCAAGAATACTGCTACTTAATTTTTCCAAGCCATTTCTTCTTACAAGTGTCCCATGATCCTCACAGAAACAAACAAACAAAGGTCAAATCAATTAAGGTTATAAAAAGAAAAACCTGCTCACAACTTGAATGTCAATCCCAATCTGTAAAATAGGAGCACAATTTAACTGCTTCCTCAATTTGGACCAGAATTCAATAAAAATAGAACACTGGCTACATTGTAGAGATGATTTCTTCAAATCTGAGAAGATGAAATTGAGTTAGAATACAATGGTCTTTAAATTGATTCAACGTTTCTGGTCAAATGGTAGTTGAACACACTGCAAGTCGTTCAGTTCCTTCTTCTGTAAACTTTCCTGCATCTGTGCAGGAGGACTCAAAGTCTACATCTATTTCTGTGCTGGAGTGCTGGAGTGTTCTCATCAGAAGCTCTGCTGCTGCTGCATCAAGCCCATATTCTCACAGACGCTAGCACTGTCTTCCCTCATGTCCCTATTCAGTGGCATCATACTGCAGGGCAGGATGTGCCTCTGATCCACCACCTGTCTGGTCTGCTAGGGAATAGTGATGTAGCATGCCCTTTTCATGTACTTTTCTGCTCTTCTTCAATCCTGTGCTGTAGTATGTCAATATAATGCGGGGTAGCCATGTTATGAACAGGATGTCTGGACCATGCCTGACTTCTAGGACTGCCCCATCTGAATGGTTTTGGGAATGCATCACCAGCCACACCTTTCTCTCTAATGATATCAGTAAGAATGCCAATCATAATGACTGTCCCCACCAGGCCAACTCCAGCACTGGAGTGAACCACAACAAGGCCTGCATCCATGATTCTCTTCTGCTTGTGGTGGAGTTCCTCCAAAGTCTAGCATCTCCCATGGTCACTGGGTATTCCATCACCCAGCCAGGTCTGAAAGTAGTATTGCCAGACCATTCTTTCTGTATTACCTTTTCTGCCTATAAGAGCTTGAGTTCTGTAAGCGTGTAGTCATGAACTGTTCTTTGAGGTTCTGAACATGCATGACCCTCTACTTTGAGAGCACACTCATCCAGTCAGGACTTGATGCATTTTCTCTTCCCTCTCACCACTTCCTTTGTCATTACAACAATCACTCATGAGTTCTCATGGAACATCATCCACTGAAAGTCATTCACTGTATTTTGCAGGCAGCCTTGCATGGCAATATATCTGTTTGGGGGCTTTGAATTGTTACACTTCATTTCAGATACAGGCATAATGATGTTTGTGTTGATGTCATAAAAAACAGGCTCACCCAAGTCCTGTCCTGTATGACCACACTTATGTAATCAAAGGGAAGTTTATTTTTAATCTATTTTTGTTCTTGCCTCTGACTGTAGAGGAGTTTGCATTTCTGTTGCTGTAGTGTCTCAAATTCTTTCCCAAGTCCTTGCATGACTTTATCTGTGGTCTCAGCTAACTCGCTCAGTTCTTGAACCCAGTATTCAATTTCAACATTGTTCATCCAAGTTGGGTCGAGAAGCTGCTTGAGTTGTAGTACTGTGCCAAAAGTCTCCACAATATGATTCTTCTTTAATGATCCACCAGTTCTGTCAAAGAATAGTCCCATTCTCCTACACCAACATCATATTCAGCTATAAGTCCTGACATGGGTCACTTCATACTTTCCACCTTTGCTCTCCCTTGTCACAAGTGTGCAGAGAGAACAAAATTCCCCAGGGTGGCTCTGGCTCTCCCATATAAGCTTTCACCTTTCTCAGGGAGGAGTTTCTTGGCTTCTTTTCCAGGCAGGTGACTAGGAAACCACCAATCAGAGGTAGGATCTGCAGTTTAGCAGGTAGTTGAGGTAGATCAAATCTCCATTCCCATTCAGTTGTCCATGATACTCCAGCTCAGCCAGGGTGAGAAATTTCTTCCCTCCATATAGGTTGTAGTAGTCCTCAGTGTTCTGGATCTTGGTGTGGGTGACAGCTCCATTTCTTCTAACATAAAGCATAACATCTCCAAGGTTACTTTTACTGGGCCTTCCCAAAAAGCTGCCATTTCCTCTGGTGAACAGTAGATTTTCTACCTCCATGCCAGTGATGTTTGGATGAAAGGATCTTCTGGCAGTGCTGGGCTCCACCACTTCAGACTGGCCCAGGGAAGCTCTCTTGGGCTATACAGCAGGCAAGGGGAGGCAGATCCAGCTGGCCACATGCTGACCTTCCTCCATGCCTGGGAGATCCTGGACTTTGTGTAGCTCCCCCCAAGCCCCGTGCTCCTCCTCCTCTCCACCTATTATTATGTTCTATTATTATAGAACATTTAGCATACCTAAGTCTAAGTGAAATTAATATTATTGGGCATAAATTTCTATAAACTTATTTGGTGGCATGAAACAGAGCTCTTATGTTCCCAAGATAACTCAGTTGCTAGAGCTAGAGGAAGTAGAAAAGACTTCATGCAGCCTTGTCCTGTGGAGATGATGCATGAGGAATAATGTGGTTTGCAATAGCACAAGAGCTATCTGTAGAGAAAAAAGTGTGTGTGTTTGTGTGTGCATGAATGTATGTATGTATGTATGTATGTATGTGTACTGGTCCTGAAGGTCTGGATGCTGACTGTCATCATTTTTGCTTAAGGATCACTCTCTACAACTTGTATAAGAGTCTCATGGAAATTCCTGCTAGGCTGGCTTCAATGCATGATCCTCATATCTCAGCTTCCTGAGTAGCTAGGATTACAGGTGGGAACCATTAGATCTAGAAAAGCAAATTTTTATAAAGTGAAATGAATTAAGAATACAGACTGGTATGGCATATTAGTACAATCTTCAAGAGGGTAGGGAGGGGGTACAGAACTAGAGGGAAAAAAGAGGAAAAATGCAGCAGTGGCGCTGATAAAAGTGAACTACACAACTTTCTTTTTTTAAAAATAGAGGATTGTTTAGAGAGGAAAGCTCTCGGTAGGAAATAAATCACCTAGACCTGTTCCCTATGAGATATATCTTCTGTGGTCTGTATCATCTTTTCCCAAGAGGATAGTTTCTATGAGGAAAGGTGTAGTGGCACAGGCCTGCTTGGGTAAAGTTAGCTCAGCACCCTATATAAAAAACTAAAAAGGAAATGGCTTGTAGAGAACAAAAAATGGGGTGACACTGCCTCCCCCACATAATCATTTAGAGTGTTCTATCACTATTTAACAGTTCTGTGTCAATGCATAACTTCTGTCCTTACACCTGAGAGAGTGGTGTGTTCCCACTATCCATTTCACCAGTGCTGTCCTGGGACTGGTTGCTCTGCCACAGATTGGGTGTCTCATGCAGTCCCTGACATCTGGTCAGAAGATTGGAAAATACAACCATCTACATGAAAGGGAAACAGATCAACTCCTTTGGCTGACTTTGAACCATGATCCGTGCTATCTCAGCTTTCTGAATTGCTAAGATTACAGCTATGAACCCCAGCTCACAAAAAAACCCTCAAATATTTATTCTCAATAGTGAAGTGTGTGTGCTTAGAGCAAGACATGCAGTCTGGCTTTGGATCCTAGCTTGTTTGATCTCACTGGTAGAATATGATGGTAACAGTATTACCTTCCTTTGCTGGATACTGAGTGGGAAATGGGGGAAACAACATGTGAAGGACATTTGGGACAGTGATTAACATAGACCATGGCCAGGGCCTGTGGGCATGATCAGTTTGAAGGGCAAAAATTCTGCAAACAATTCTTACTGCAAATACACTGCCTTCAAAGCCATTGCATGATTTATTAAAAAGGGAGTAAGGGAATGCTAGGCTGGTCCTGGAAACAGATATAACCTAAATTGCTGCTGATTCCTCAGTGAGACCTTTGATCACGTGATCAGTAGGCAGAAAGTGGACCACACCATATGGGTAAGTGTTGGGTCTTTGTCAGTCTTTGGACAGACGGGGTCCGAGGAAAGGTAAGTGCAAAGTGCAGCCACTTGCCCATTCCCTAGCCTCCCTTAGCCCAGGAGACAATCAGACGCAGCGGGGAGTCAAGTCAAGCAGGAACTCGTTTATTAACAGGGAGCATCCCCTTTTTAAAGCAAAAGACTACGTGGGAGGGGAGGAAATGGAACCAACCAATCACTGAAAGGCCATACCTTATCAAGCACCTAAGCTTCCATGAGTTGTTTACACACTGAACCTAAACAAATATGGCTCTGCACACTCAACTTCCTCTCAGGGCCATCTTTGCTACCTGTGTTCCCCACAGGTAAGGACACATCACATACTTATATAGAGCATATAGGCATAAAAGTAAATCTTCAGTCAGGGAGCAGAAAGTTAACTTTACACAGTTTTACAGGATCATAGACAATGAGAGGAAACTTTAAGTCAGTAAGCAGGAATTAATCCTTGTCAACAAATGTGAAGCAGGTTCCGGGAAGATGGTGGAGGAGAACCTGGAGGCTAAACAAGCTCTCGCATAGAAAGCAGTTTTAGAGTTCCAGTGAACAGTCCTAAGCCAGAGAATCACACCAAGTGTGCCATCACAGGATGGAAAGTTAGGCCAGAGAGGGAAAATCCAGGCAAGGAGACAGCTCCGAGCACTTGCCAGGAGCCGCCCCTGTGGCAGCAGCGGTGGCGTCGGTGGCCGCAGTCGCCATACCTGCAAAACAGAGAGTCAGGGACGAAGGAGCCAGACACAGTGGGCGAGCGGATTCTACTCAACACCAGCAAAAACCGACAAGGAGCGGACATCTTCATCCTGCAGTTCGCAGACCAGAGACGACCCAGGAACCAAGACTCGGAGTGAGTAGAAGCCTAACGTCCTCACTCCTTCTCAGGGAGCAGAGGAGGGAAGGCCACCCCTCCCCCTCCCCCCCCAATACCGGAGATCTCCATCTTGGATACCGGCAAAGCTCAGCAGAGCTGCTAGCTCCAACTCAGGCCTTGGAAGAAAACTATAGAGTCATTTAGCAGGTCACAAGAACCTAAGCTGACCTGCCAGGGAAAAGTCACCCAGCTAGGGTGCCAGCCCCAGGAGTGGCTTTCTTCACTGGGTAATCAGAGCCAGAGGTTGCCCCTCCCTTTAGCAGCCTTGACAATCAACTGAAATTCAGTAAACATAAACCCTGAGAATGGCTCCAGGCTGGGCTCTGTGAGTTTTTCACAAACTAGCCCCCAGGAAAAGCTACTGTTTGCTGAAAGGCCTCAACTCTACCCAGAACCTAGCCTGATCACAGCATCTCCAAACTTGAGGAAAAAGCCATCTCCCTCTTTTGTGATACTCAAAGCAGATCAGCCTCCCATTGAACTAGCCTGAGAGGAGGATCACAAAATCCTGGGTAAAGCAGAGCATTTTTCTGCCTGCTCAAACAAACTGACTTAAGAAACCAACCAAGCCACAAGAAAATCAAACACCACAAGCAGACCAGAGACTCCAACAAGAGGCTGGTTAAGGACACAAGGGAGATACAGGATTTTTCCCACCCCAAAAAAATCAAAGAACTTTTTTTTTCATTTTTTTTGTACCTTTTATAATTTTTTTCTTTTCTAAAACTATTTTTAATTTTTACCTTTTTTGAAAAAAAAATTGTTTTCTAGTAACTTTTTTTTCCTCTTATAATTTTTATTTCAGGGGTATATGTATGTGCATTTTTCTTTCTTTTTAAAAAAAATTCTTTTTGTTTTTTGCTTAGCTCTTCTGAACTTCTGATCTTTTTTTCTTTCTTTCTTATCTTTTCACCTTTTCTTCTCTTTCATTCTTCTTTATGTGACTTAATTGTTGTTCTGCATATCCTCAGATAAACCCGTAGTTGACTATTAGACCCTATCCCCCATTGTGTACACACTTAATCCACAAATATATTACTCAATTCAAAACCTCTGAGACTTAAATTCCTTAATAGCAGTACTACCTCTTTATACCTATATAATATTTTAAGTATTTTAAAGTTTTTCACATCTCCTTTATATCCCTCCCCTTCTCTCATTATATTCACGTTCTTCTCTGGATAGGTTGTTTTCGATTCTGCATAATATTTTTAATTTTTACTTTTCTATTTTTTCTGGTCTCTTTTTTTCCCCTTTCTCTTTCTTCTTTTTTTCCTCTCTCTCTACTTTCATCCTATCCAACCTATCTCTTGCTTTGAGATTAGGACTTAGTTAACTCTCCCTGTGCCTTCCCACATCACTCTATTCCTATTTTTTACCCATATCTCTCCCTAACCCTAATAATTTCTGGTTTTCCAAATTCTTCTTTGCAGTTCATAGCCCATTAATATATAGTTGTTTGATGTTGAATAGATGTATCTGTTGAACTAGATTGTATCTGCAGACTATTGACTGTGCAAATACAGACTTTGGTTGATGCTTGCCTTAAGTTAGTGTTCTAGCACAAAACTGGTGTTATTTTCATCCCAAATGGGCAGAGTAAGCTGGAAAAACAAGAAAAATGGCAAGTCCGGGTAACTCACTCATGATAATCAGGGGGCAGAACAGATAATGAATAATCCAGAGGAGAGTTCCCAAATAGCTCTACAACACTGCTGGCAAACATGATAAATGAAAAGATTGAAAACATACAAAGGACTCTGTATGAGTTTGATAGGGAGAGAGAGGAGGCAATCCAAAGGTTTATACAGGAATATCATGAGCATGAGGAAGCTACTCAAAAACTGATACAGGATTTGCGTGAGCAGCTTGAGAATACTCAAAGATAAAGGCAGGAATGGCATGAACAGGCTGAGAACACTCAAAGAGAACTACAGGAATCCCACAAATGGGAGGAAGCTAAGCAAAGAGTAATACAGGAATTGAGAAAACAGGATGAGAATACACAAAGATCACTAAAGGCATTCATGGAATCCATTAACAGAGAGCTGAAGGAAGTCAGGGAGACCACAAAGGGAATGCTGAATGGAACCCAACAGAAGGAATGGGAGTCCAAGGAAACCATAACCAATCAACTAAGTGATTTGAGAATAAACACTGAACACCAAATTAAGGACGTAAAGAAGTTCATACAAGATCTAAAACAAAGCTTCAACAAAGAATTTGAAGCCATCAAAGCTGACCAATTAGAAGGAAAAGAAATAAAAAACAAAGTAGAAAGTCTTGACAGCAGGTTAGACCAAGCAGAAGATCGAATCTTGGGGATTGAAGATAGCCTAGATATTATAGAGAAAGAACATACAACCATCCAAGACAAGTCCAAGAAATATGATAGATCTATCCAACACTTGGAAGACACCATTAGAAGGCCTAATCTAAGGATAATGGGTGTAGAGGAGCACCTAGAAACAGAAGTTAATGGTCTAGGAAATTTGTTTAACAGGATCCTAGCAGAGAACTTCCCAAACATGCAAAAAGATAGGCCTATTCAGATACAAGAAGCATTTAGAACGCCAAATAGACCAGACCAGAATAGGACATCCCACTGTCACATTATAATCCACACAGGATCAATTCAGACCAAGGAAAAGATCCTTAAAGCTGTCAAGGAGAAAAGATTAATCACCTATAAAGGGAAACCAATTAGAATCACCTCAGATTTCTCAGCAGAGACAATCAAAGCAAGAAGAGCCTGGAATGATGTATGCCATGCCCTAAAAACAAACAACAATCAACCAAGAATACTGTACCCAGCTAAACTCTTCTTCATAACTGAAGGCCAAATAAAAACCTTCCATAGCAAAGAAAAATTGAAACAATACATCTCCACCAAACCAGCCCTACAAAAGATTCTTAAAGATGTCCTACACATAGAAAGCCAACAAGACCACAATAAAGGCCAAGAAACTGCAACCAAACTGAGAATCCAAGAACCATATGAAGGACCCAGTTTTCGCAGCCCAAAGAAGGTAGATAATATGGCAGGAACTCCCAAATACCTCTCAGTTCTATCTCTCAACATTAACGGACTTAACTCTCCAATTAAGCGACATAGACTGTCTAGTTGGATTAAAAAACAAGATCCTTCTATCTGCTGCCTTCAGGAGTCACATCTTGCCCATAAAAACAAACACATTTTCAATATTAAAGGCTGGAACAAAATCTACCAAGCAAACGGCCCCCATAAACAGGCAGGAGTTGCAATCCTAATATCAGATAAAATAGACTTCAAATTAAAATTTGTGAGAAGAGATAAAGAAGGTCGCTACATACTAATTAAGGGATCTCTCCTTCAGGAGGATATTACAATTCTAAATATCTATCTGCCAAGCAACGGAGCACCCAAATTTATCCAAGAAACACTACTTTCCCTCAAATCCCACATAGATCCAAAGACATTAATTGTAGGGAATATTAACACACCACTCTCCCCACTAGATAGATCAACTCAGCAAAAACTCAATAGAGAAACTGCAGATGTAAACAGCTGCATAGATCAACTGGATTTAACAGAAATCTATCGAATATTTCACCCAGCAGCATCAGAATACACATTTTTCCTCAGCAGCACATAGAACGTTTTCTAAAATAGACCACATTTTAGGCCACAAAGCCAACTTGTCCAAATTCAGAAACACTGAAGTTATACCTTGCATTCTCTCTGACCACAAGGGAATAAAATTAGAACTCAACACCAAAAGCCACCAAAGAAAGTCCGGTAACACATGGAGGCTGAACAATACTCTGCTGAATCACGAGTGGGTCATGGAAGAGATTAGAAAGGAAAGTCAAATGTTCATGCTATTCAACAAAAATGAACACACAAATTACCAGCTCTTCTGGGACACAGCAAAGGCAGTACTCAGAGGCAAGTTTATAGCTCTGAGTTCCTACATTAACAAATTGGAGAGATCTGAAACCAACAATTTAATGAGACATCTGAACCTCCTTGAAAAAGAGCAGCAAGATAAACCCCAATCCCGTAGATGGAAAGAAATAATTAAAAGTAAAGCAGAATTAAATGAATTAGAATTCAAAAAACTATAGAAAGAATCAACAAAACAAAGAGTTGGTTCTTCGAAAAAATTAACAAAATTGACAGACTCTTAGCAAATCTTATCAGAAAAAGAAGAGAACACATCCAAATAAATAAACTCAGAGATGAGAATGGAAACATCACCACAGAAACAACCAAGATTCAGAACATTATAAGGGAATACTTCTCAAAACTTTATGGAAATAAGTTTAGAACTTGGCAGAAATGGACCTTTTCCTAGCAAATATTGACATGCCAAAACTAAACCAAGATGAGTTGAACCATCTTAATAGGCCCATATCAAGCATTGAAATAGAAACAGCAATAAGAGACTTCCCATCTAAGAAAAGTCCAGGACCAGATGGTTTCACAGCGGAATTCTACAAGGCCTTCAAAGCAGAGCTCACACCAACACTCCTCCAACTCTTCAATGAAATTGAAAGTAAAGTTCACTACCGAACACATTCTATGAAGCCATCATAACCCTCATCCCAAAACCAGGTAGGGACTCATCAAAGAAAGAGAACTATAGACCCATTTCTTTGATGAACATTGATGCAAAACTTCTCAACAAAATTTTGGGCATTCGACTTCAACAATTCATCCAAAAAATTATACACCACGATCAAACAGGATTCATTTCAGGGATGCAAAGCTGGTTCAATATACGGAAATCAATTAATATTATTCATCACATCAACAGGAGCAAGGATAAGAACCACATGGTTATCTCAATAGAAGCAGAAAAAGCATTCGACAAGATCCAACACCCCTTTATGATGAAGGTTTTGGAAAAATTAGGAATCCATGGAACATTCCTCAATACAACAAAGGCTGTATATGACAAACCTACAGCCAGCATTATACTTAATGGTGAAAAACTAAAGCCATTTCCTCTTAACTCAGGAACAAGACAAGGATGCCCACTCTCTCCACTTCTCTTCAACCTAATATTAGAATGCCTAGCTACAGCAATAAGACAAGATGCAGACATAAAGGGAATCCAAATAGGGAAAGAAGAAATAAAACTCTCCCTCTTTGCAGATGACATGATCTTTCATTTAAAGAATCCCATAGACTCCACTCCCAAATTACTCAAGCTGATTCAAAACTTTGGCAAAGTAGCAGGGTATAAAATTAACCCCCCAAAATCAATGGCTTTTCTGTATGCCAACAATGAGAAAAGTATGGCCGAAATTAGGAAAGCAACTCCATTTGTAATAGCCCCACAAAAAATAAAATACCTAGTAATTAACTTAACCAAAGAAGTGAAGGACCTCTATGATGAAAACTTTAAAAACTTGAAAAAGGAAATCAAAATAGAACTTAGAAAATGGCAAAACCTCCCATGCTCCTGGATTGGAAAGATTAACATGGTGAAAATGGTAATACTCCCCAAGGCTATCTACAAATTCAATGCGATACCTATCAAAATTCCAACCTCATTCTTCAAGGAAATAGAAGAGGCAATCCAAAAATTCATATGGAACAATAAAAGACCCCGAATAGCAAAAACGCTCCTCAACGGAAAGAACACTGCTGGAGGAATATCAATACCAAATTTCAAACTCTACTATAAAGCCATAGTAATCCTCAGCACCATATAAGCAAAAAGAAAAAAAGCCAGAAGTGGTGCTGTGGCTCAAGTGGTAGAGCGCTAGCCTTGAGCTAAAGAGCTCAAGGACAGTGCCCAGGCCCAGAGTTCAGGCCCCACGACTGGACCCCCCCCCCCAAAAAAAATAAGAAAGAAATGTACTCATTATCTTGCCCATGTAATTGTAACCCCTCTGTACAGTTTTTTCACAAAAAAAGCTAGAACTTCAAAAGTAAGGCCACTCCCCAAAAAAATGTGAAGCAGCTCCAGTGATCAAAGGTTGCAAAGAGAGAGCAAGGCACTGGTTAGTTTACTTAGACATACAAAGAGAGTCTGCAAGCATTGTTTTACAGGATTAATGGGGTGGGAAGGGGGAGGACATGAATGGCACTTCCAGCAAACCTTCATCAGAGTCTGGGAGCTGGGCATCAGGCCTTTGCCCTGACATGGAAAAAGGGGAGTCCCTCTTATTTCCCCCAGAGGAATGCATGCTGGCATATGCACCCTCACGGCACACAAGACTTCAGACGGGGTCATGAGAGTTGATGCCTCCAACTAAATTGCTTACTTGGTTCCTATAGCTGTAGAGCTCCACCTTCCACACACAAACATTTTTTTCCCTTTGACTGCCCAGAGACAAGAAAGTTTCCAATAGCCTGGGAAGGGTTGCCCTCCTGGAGGGCTCTGGCTAGAGAAGAGGCTTGGTCATGAGGACTTCCCATTGGTGGAGCCCAATGCTGATGCTCTGTGACCTTTCTCCAAATCTTATACCTTCACTCTCCTACCTTTCAGAATGACAGTACTAGAGGCCATTATAAACACGTGGACCTACTTCACCCTAGTACACTTTCTTATTTCAAAGAGAAGGGGTTGGGGCATAAGTTTGCATCAGAAATCTAAGCTAACAAACAACAAAATAACCTGAGTGTAAAAAGTTCTTAACCCCAGGGTTGAGATAATTGTAATAAGGAATACTTCCCTGTGAAGGAGAAGTACTTTTCTGGGCTTCTTCAGAACTCTGGTATTCAAAATGGAGTGCCACAGACAAACCAATAGGATAAAGATGTAAGATGCAGGCTAAGCATTTCTAATCTGAGAATCATAAGTGCTGTGATGATGTCTAAAGTGAGAAGATTCCACATTGGGCCTCATGTGACTACTACCATCAAAACAGGAGCACACTGCTAGGGGCTCATGCCTATAATCCTAGCTGAGATATGAGGATGTCTAGAGTTCAGAGCCAATCTAGGTAGAAAAGCCTCTGAGATTCTGATCTCCAATTAACTACAAAAATGTAGATATGGAGCTGTGTCTCAAGTAGTAGAGCAGTAGCCTTGAGCAAAAATCTCAAGGAAAGTACTCAGGTCCTAAGCTCAAGCTTCAGGTACAACATAAAAGGAAATGAAAACAAAAAAACCTCAAGGCACACTTAAAGTATATAAAATTACCTTCAATCTCAGTATATAGGAATTAAGTGCATTTTATGTTTAGAATTAGTCCCATGACAAAGATATCTTATCACATGTATGCAAATGTTCCAATATCTGAAATTCAAAATATTGCCATTCTTAAGCATTCTGGACGAAGGACAGACAATTTTCTATTTTTAAACCATTCTTTAAAATTTTCCACGTTCTATATGTCATATAATTTTTAACTTATTACTAAAATAGAACATGAACGTAACAAGCAAACATCTGTCTGAAGATATGTGCCTCTTGAGCTTCCCATGCTACCAATTTCCTTAATCCTGACCACAGTGCTAAGATATGGGTACTACTGGAGAAGAGATTAAAAACATTGCTCTATTTCAGGTCCTGTACATATTCTGAGGATTCAAAGGTAAGTAGAGGATATATTGTACTTCCTTAAAGCTATACCCATAAAATGCAGACATGAGAATATGACACAAGAGGTACTCCCTAAGTACTTACTGCATGAGTAAGTGATAGGCATTCAAGCCTTCTAGTTTGTCTTTCCATACAAGGGACTATTATATGATATTGAAAGGTGAGAAGTGAAGAACAGAACACATGGGAAAACTTTTGCAGCCATGTTCATTTCTAACCCAATCTCCATATGAAGTTGTGAAGATCACAAGCATACTTACAATATTAAATAAAAAGGGAAGGCAGAGGAAAAGAAAATAATCACCTGGAGATTATGAAATTTCATCCAGTAAGGACTTAATCTGTTTTAGGTCCCAACCATAATCTGGAAGGTGATGAATGTCAATCAAAGTGTAGCTTTCAGTCACAACTTCCCCTAGGAACTTTCAAATTTATGCCAATTGTATTATTCTATACTCTGTAGACACTAACCTAATTGCCACTTTTCCTGGGTCAGGAAGTATGTGCCCTTTAGCCAAGTTCACCAAACTCCATGTTAGACAGACCTTGTTAATATTGCTCTTAGAAACATCTATATCCTGAGCTACCAGAAAGAAACAAGAAAAATGACTCAGAAACCAGCCTGTTGGCACAACACTGCATCACATCATACACCAGAGTACTTTCTTTATGTGGCTCCCTTCTCTGGTCTTACCCAGGGCTTCATCCAGGGAATCTGAGCTAAATCGTAATATATACATACATTCACATATGTAAGTATCTATGCATATATACACATATGTGTATATAAATGCATAAACACATGCATATATATGTACACATACACACACATGAATTATCATGACAAGTAACACCCCTAAAAAGAAGCAAGGTTTCCTCAAGCTGAATTCCAGGTCTGATAAACAGAATGAGAAAACTTCTAGATGCAAAGTGAAAGTTCTCCACCTGTAGAGATAATTTTCTATGAAATCAATCAAAATAAGAATCATACCCCTCCAGTCTTAAAAGACAGTTCTTTTTACAGGAATTATGCATAGAGATACAAAATAGAGTAAAGGTACATAAAGTTCTCTTTTGTCTTAGCTCATGAATGTAAAGTGAGGATAAACCCTCCCCTCTAGAATAAACTACCAAGCCCAAATCATACATTGTATTGTGGAAGATTGAAATACTCAATTCACATTTTTGAAATTAATTCATATTTATTCATAAGAAATTAATTTACCTTTTAGCCTGTTTTCCTTATGTGGAATCTACCATTAAATCGAAGAGATAACAGTACAAGTTAACAAAAATACCCGTTCCATTGTAGGTAGCATTAAAAAATTACTAAGGAAAATGGAGATGTTAAAAATGTACCTGACTCAGTACAAAAATCAACCAATAAAACCTGTGAGCAGCTTTTAGTTGCTGCAAACATTACACCTAACCCTATACCATTTTATCTTTTCAGAAGGTTCAACATCTCTATAGTATAACAACCAATTACTCCTAGATCCCCCAGCATTGATTAGGTATATGAAGGTTATCAATATACTTTGAAGCTAATTGCCTCTCTGACATGTCTTTATTTCAGCTTTTAAAACTCTTGTCTTTCATGGCCCAGAATTCCTCATTAATCTCACAATGACTCTACAGTCTGTTCTACATTAATTTTGGAGAACTTTCCAAGTATTCCAAACTCTTTCTTGTGTATGTGAATAAAAACTTAAAACAACATTTAAAAATGAGATGACAAAATACTTTGTCCTTTCAATTGTATGCCTGGGCACTGTCCCTGAGATGTTTTGCTCAAGGCCAGTGATATATCACTTTGAAGCACAGTGCCACTTCCACTGAATTCTATGTGCTTAAAAATCATTAAGGTTACTTGAAGCCTTTAATTTGCCTTGATTTCATCACTGACACAAACTATCTAATAATCTAAGCAGGATTCTCTACTGGGTAACAGTAAGCATCTGAGTACTCTTACCCTCTGAGTTCAAGCAGCTGATCTGATAGCTTCTAAAAGTTAAAAAATCCCAGCTCTTCTAAGTAAGAACATGATTACATGTGTATGAAGTTAACAATGTAAGAGACCTCATGCTTAGGGGAGCCTAGTAAGACTCCTGCTGTTAGGCTCAGATGAGCTGCTGCCCAAGCAAAGCCAGAGGAGGCCTCTCATCAGACAGACAGCACTTGTCACCATCTAACCCAGCAAGAACTGAGCCCCACAACACCCCATCCCTGTCATTCTTCTTCCTGATTAAGGTTATTTTCAAATGTTCCTTAAAAGTGTGCAGGCTTGCAACATCCAGTGCTATGGAACCAAGGGGTTGTTTCTGTTAAGCATGTTGCTACCTTCTAAAATTACAGAATGTAAAGGAACAGTTGTGGACCATAGACTCCACTGAAAAGTACCTCAAGTTTAACAAAATTAAAGCTCCTTTCTAACACTGGCATTTGTGGGCATTGCAGCCTCCTATGAACCAGATGTGACTGACTTACTCCTAGGAGAGGTCCTCCCATGTTCTGTGCAAACGTTCTATCTGCTTCTTTGCCAACATCATGTCCTTCTCTGGAATATGTGGCTCGGGTGGTCCTTCATAGTTTGAAGTTCTTTCAAATTCAGAGTCCAGTAAGCCAATGACTTTTTTAGATCCTGCATTTAAACACAAGAGGGTTTTTTTTTTTAAAGACTTCAATTTAAGCTGCTGCTTTTCCCACACCTATAAGCTAATCCTTTGTAGAAACTCAAGGGGAGGGGACCAGCAAAGGAGAGTGACCTTTGGAATGAGAAACAGCCCTAGCCTCCTGAAGACCTACCTAGGTGGTCAGCTTCAACCTGAGTTTCTCTCAAAAGAACATTGATTTCTACTCCCCTTGTCATTGCCTCAGGTACATCTCTAATGTTTCTGTAACTCACTTTGATTTAACATATATATATCAATACCCAAATTCAGTGGATAATGGATAATGGAGTTAAACAGTTGAAATTTAATAATCTTACATATATATGCTGATACAAAGTGAAACCTTACTATAAACTGAGAAATGCATTATTGTAATAGTAGTCATTGAATAATCATTTCTCTTCTACTGGAGTTATTTTTTGGCTTTCTTCTTTTTCATTTTTAACTTTTTTGTTGGTCCTGGGGCTTGAACTGAGGGCTTGGGCACTGTACCTGAGACTCTTTGTGCTCAAGGCTAGCACTCTACCACTTGAGCTACAGGGCCACTTCCACTTATTTTTGAATAGTTTATTGAAGAGTCTGAAAGACATATCTTCTCAGGTCAAACCACAATCCTCAATTTTCAAGCTCCTGAGTAGTTAGGCTTACAGGAAGGAGCTGAGCCACTAGCACCTGTATTGGTCTAACTTTCTAAATGAAATAGTGTAAGAAAAAAATGTTGTCTGTTAATTAGTAAGTATCAGCAAAAAATTTCCTCTGACTGTGGAAATATCTTTTGTTGGTTTGTCTATTTTGCTTGATGGTGGCAATCAAATTCAGAATTACAGGAAAACTAGGCATACTATCACTAGTCATACCTGGGGTTATTTTGTCTTCTATTTATTTTAATTTTGGGGGCTGATTCTGGGACTTGAACTCTGGGCCTGGGCACTGCCCCTAAGCATTTTTGCTCATGTTACTACTATACCACTAGAGCTACAGCTGTACTTACAACTTTTTGGTTGTTAATTGGAGATAAGCCACATCGATTTTTCTCCCTTGGGCCAGCTTTAAACCGAGATTCTTCTATCTCATCTTCCTGAGTAGCTAGGATTACAGCCTTGAGCCACCAGTATCCACATTGTCTTTAAAAAATATCCATCAATAATAATAATAAATGACTATTGTTATTACTACAGGCTGACACCTGCAATCCTACCTAGAGAGGCTGAGATCTCTAGATCATGGTTCAAAAACAGCATGGTCAGGCAATTCAGAGTTCATTCGTTTCTTTTATATGCTGGCCCTATGGTTTGAATTCAAGGCCTGAGCACAGTCTTTGAGCTTCTTTTCCTTAAGGTAGTGGCTTGAGACACAGTGCCAATTCCAGCTTTTTCTGGGTAGTTAATAGGCGATAAAGAGTCTCAGGGACTTTTCTGCCCAGGCTGGCTTTGAACTGCCATCCACATATCCCAGCCTCCTGAGTAGCAATTAACCAGCAAAACCACACTGAAAGTGTATACATGCTCAAGTGGTAAAGTGTTAACCTTGGTCAGAAAAAGTTAAAGGGATTCAAACCCCAGTATTTTTGGCATATATGCATTCATATGTATGCATGTGGGTACACATACACACACACACACACATACACGTACACATATACACAATCCTATACTCAATAGTCCAGGATGAAAAAAGGTGAAAAAATAAATTATAAGAGGAACAAAAATAAGTATTTTAAATAGTTCCCAAAGTAACTAACATGGCTATGTTGTGGATTAGATGGTAGAATGCTTTCCTCCCATACACTAGATCTGAGTTCAATTCCCAGTGTTGTTCAAACCAAACCACACCAACAAAAGCACACCAAGAACTATATCCAACAAAATAACTGAAATACAGTTAAAAGGAGAACCATGCCAAAAGTCATGTATGGGAACAATCAATATCTAAGAATATATTATTTTCCAGCAAATCAATTATATATTGAATGCAATTTTCTGAGAAGTCATATCAGAACTTTTTATCGTTTCAGGCAGGATAGATTAGGAAAAATGAGACCTGGGGAATGGCATCTAGGAACTCTGATGGAAACAAGACATTAGGAAACATACATGCACTATCTTCTTTGCTTCTAACTCAGCATGCATTCCTCATCTTAAGGATAAGCATCTGCAGAAAAAACATTTGACAAAATCCAACACCCCTTCATGATGAAGGCTCTGGAAAAACTAGAAATCCATGGAACATTCCTCAATATAATAAAGGCTGTGCATTACAAACCTACAGCCAGCATTATACTTAATTGCGAAAAGCTAAAGCCATTTCCTCTAAAATCAGGACCTAGACAAGGATGTCTACTCTCTCCACTTCTCGTCAACTTAGTATTAGAATGCCTAACTACAGCAATAAGACAAGATGAAAACATAGAGGGGATCCCAATAGGGAAGGATGAAGTAAAACTCTCCCTCTTTGCAGATGACATGATCTTGTATTTAAAGAATCCCATGGACTCCACTCACTCCCAAATTACTCGAGCTGATTCGAAACTCTGGCAAAGTATCAGGGTATAAAATTAACCCTCAAAATGGCTTTTCTGTATGCCAACAATGAGAAGAGTGAGGCTGAAATCAGGAAAGCAACTACTTTTGTAATAGCACCACAAAAAATAAAATACCTAGGAGTTAACTAAAGAAGTGAAAACTTTAAAAACCTGAAAAAAGAAAGTAAAGAAGAACTTAGGAAGTGGAAAAACCTCTCATGCTCCTCGACTGGGAGGATCAACATTGTGAAAATGGCAATACTTCCCAAGGCTAGCTACAAATTCAATGTGATATCTATCAATATTCCAACCTCATTCTTCAATGAAATAGAAGAAGCAACCCAAAAATTCATATGGAACAATAAAAGACCCTGAATAGCAAAAATGATCCTTAACAGAAAGAACAGTGCTGGAGGAATATCAATACCAAATTTCAAACTCTACTACAAAGCCATAGCAATCAAAACTGCTTGGTACTGGCACAAGACCTGAGGACCAATAGAATTAAATGGAAGACCCAGAAATGAACCCACAGCCCTATAACCACCTAATCTTCGATAAGGGAGCTAAAAATAGAATGGAAGAAAGATAGCCTTTTCAGTAAATGGTGCTGGAAAAATTGGTTAAACACCTGTAGAAAACTAAAGCTAGATCCATATATATCATTCTGCACCAGAATCAACTCCAAATGGATCAAAGACCTCGAAATCAAAGCAGACACCCTGAAAATATTACAGGAAGGAAGAGGAGAAACTCTAGAGCTCATTGGCACGGGCTGAAATTTTCTTAATAAAGACCCAGTAACACAACAAATCAAAGAAAGGTTGGACAAATGGGACTGCATGAAACTGCAGAACTTCTGCATGGTAAAGGACATAGCTAGCAAGATCAATAGAAAGCCCACGGATGAGGAGAAGATCTTTACTAGCCATACAACTGACAAGGGTCTCATACCTAAAATATACTTAGAACTCAAAAAAGTTAAATCCCCTAACAATAAATCATCAAAGAAACAACTGCCCAATAAATAAGTGGGCTAAAGAGTTAAAGAGAAACATCTCTGAAGAAGAAATAAGAATGGACAATAGACACATGAAGTAATGCTCAACTTCTCTAGCTATAAAAGAAATGCAAATCAAAACAACATTGAGATTCCACTTCACCCCAGTTAGAATGGGTATAAGAAATCTAATAATAACAGATACTGGAAGGGATGTGGCCAAAAGGGAACCCTACTACATTGTTGGTGAGAGTGTAAACTTGTTCATCCACTTTGGAAAGCAGTATGGAGGTTCCTGGAGCTACCCAGCAATCCCACTTTTGGGCATTTACCCAAATGATCACAAACAAGACCGTACTAAAGCTACCAGCACAGCTATGTTTACTTCAGCATTATTTACCATAGCTAAGATATAGAACCAACCCAGATGCATGCTCCTCAGTAAGTGAATGGATCCAGAAAATGTTGTATACACACACACACACACACACACACACACACACACACACACACACACACACACACACACACACACACACACAATGATATCGCCCCACTTGTTAGGAAATGGAAAGACCTGGAAAAAATTATATTAAGTGAAGTAAGCCAGGCCCAAAGAAACATAGGTCCCATGGTTTCAGTTATTTGTAATAGCTAGTATATGTCTAGGACAAGCAGAAAAGGTCAAAGGCCATGTACATATGACCATATAAGATGATGTTATCTTGTGTCCCAAGATAGGGACACAAGTGGTTTTTTCTTTCTTGCTATTGTTATTAATGTATTTATAATGTAATATGTGGGTTTTTTTGTTTCTTTGTTATGTTTCTCCCCCATGGAATAGCCCCTGTTTTCACTGTCTTTGATTCCAGTACCCTGCATCTTGTATATACATTTTTCTAATTTGGGGAGGGAAAGGGAAAAACAAAATGCTTAAATAGGGATACAGGTTAACCCATTGTAACAATGAGATGTACAAGACACTATGTTGAAAACGAACTTTACAATTTCGGGCGGGGGGGAGTAATTGGGGAGAGGGGAAGGAAGGGAATGTAGGGGAAAAACAAAGGAGGAGGCAACAATGCTGATAGGATATGTACTCATTACCTTATTCATGTAACTGTAACCCCTCTCTACAGTATTTTCGCAATAAAAATCTTTTTTTAAAAAAAAGGATAAGCATCTGTTGTATGGGGAAAAATCCGTTCTTTCCTGATAGAAATGCACTAAAGACTGAGTCACCAAATAACTAAGAACTCAGAAGGTGCAGCAACCAGAGTCATTAAGAGCAAGGATAGACGCCTACATATGGCTTTATGACAGGCCTTGCCTTTATTATATTAATGCCCTGATATCAAAGGTCTCTATGGCTCTCTAAGAGCAACCACAATCTCAGTGTGCCTCTGTCTTTGTGTGTCTGCTTTTCTGTTTGTTTGCTTGCTAACTCAATAAAGCATTGCCAACTTTTCTTACCATGGTGACTTCTCTGAAAATTTTTATTCTGTGACAAAGTCAAGGACCCTAAGTCAAAAAAGTCCCTACTTCTAGAGGAAAACTTCCCCAAACCTCACCTGGACCCAGTGACTGTTGCTCTTCAAAGTTAAGAGGTGAGTTGCTGAGTGGTAGAGTGCTTGCCTTGCATGCAGGAGACCCTGGGTTTGGCCCTGTAATAGAGGAGAACAGGGAATATGAAAGATCAAAGACCCAACAATTTTGCAACAACAATTTTTGGGACACATCATATCTCAAATGAAGATTTGTTATACTAAAGCATAGTAATCAAGACACAGTCTGATATTAAAGCTGAAGAAACAGAATAAGGACACAGGGTAGAGAACTGAGAAATTAACCTATGTAGAATCCTGAGATTTGACACTAGACTATTCACTAAACAGCCACTGGGATAAGCTAGCTATCTATATGAATAAGATACAAAATAGAGCTTGACTTAAAGCCTTTGCAGACTATTTCTAAAAACAAAGATGTAAAGGTAGAAAGCAACACTTGGAAGCTTTAAGAATGAAATAGTGTATTTTAAGAATGGAGATTTCCCCAAGTAAATAAATATATATGTAAGAAAATATCAATAAATTTAATCTATATTACAGCAACACTTTTCTTCAGTAAGTGACATCAAGAAAAAATAAAAAATGCTCTCTTAAGGTTGAAGATATTTAAAAAGTATATATTCAACAGAGGAGTGTTTCAATCAAGAAGATGACAGGATACATGAGATTGAATAAAATGTCTGAGAATGCAATTCACAAAAAAGGCAGATGTGATGGGGCAAGAAATGTGAAACATATTCAGTTATGGACACAGGGCAGTTTCCCAGCCCTGGGATTCCTTCTCCTGGGTCCAATATTGCCCATGACCAATTCTACCTGGCACCACATATGTGCCCTCTTCTGATCATGTGTATACATGCATTCAACTCCTGTCCTGAACCAGTACCTGGTCCAATTCAGACCAGGAAGCAGGGGGGGTTCCAAAATGAAGAAAAACTTCATTTGCACTGGCTGGGAATGGTGGAAGCATGCCCAATTTTGGGCCCATAGCCCTGGGAAACACAAGCCACAACCTGGAAGGAAGACCTGAAAGAGTTTGTCTCTGGCCTTCCTTCCCCTCTGGCTATACAGTACAACAGGAAGAGATGAAACTGTGTCCCTCAAACTTGTGTACACATAAGCAAAACCATGTATGCGCACAACCCCTCCACCCACCCCTCCAGCAATTGGTTCCCATGAAGGGGCAAATGGATCCACTTACCTTGAAACTTGGTCAACTGGGATGGCACTGGCACATGGGCTGACCAGGAGGAACCATCAAGATGATAGACCTTGAGGTGAAGAACAGGCCACTGGACATGACCTCCCTGTGAAAGGTAAAGAACTGGATGGGGAGGGTGGCAGCATCCCCAGCTCAGGGCTCATAATTCCAGTCTACGTGCCATAGTTGAAAATGGTGGTAGACATACTGCAATCTTCAGCGTGCCATCTCTGTGACCTCTAGAGCGCTCCTTTAATCTAATGTGGCATCACATCCATGCATTTGTGTGTACACATGCCCACATCACTTCCCTCACAATTTGGTTCCCATGGGGTGGTGGGAAGAGGCAAATGTTACTTTGAAATAAGACATTTGAATGACACCAGCCCTGGGCCCAGAGACCAAAAAGACAGAATTCCTAGAGGTGAATGAAGGAGGCCCTCAGGCATGAACTCACTGCAGCAAGTAAAGGACTAGTTAGGGAAAGTAGCAGCATCCCCACTCCAGGCCAATAATCCCGGGCAACACAGGCATTAGCTAGATATGCATGTGGGGAAGTCTCCAAGCCCTGGCCTTCCTTTTCCTGTTCCAATATAGCCTACAACCAGGCCTATCTGGCACTACGTACTTGACCTTCTATGAATATGTGCAGACAAAGGCACGGCCAGGCTATTTGCAACCACATACATGCCTTCATGAAAATTTGTGTATATCTACACAAACCTTGACTTGCAAGTCCGTTTCCACAGGACAAGGGCAGGAGGGGAACAGCTTCCCTTGAATTGGGGGCATCTGTGAATGGTACTGGCACCTAGGCCAACAGAGATCAAGAAGGTGGAAGGTTTGCAAGATGAAGAAAAACAGGCTACTGGGCATGACCTCCCGGTAGAAGGTGAACCACTGGATGGGGCAGGCAACAGTATTCCCAGCTCAGGGCCCATAATCCCAGTATATAGGCCATAGCTGGGAAGGCTGGTGGACACACTCCAAGCTCCAGCATGCCATCTCTTGTGCTCTCTAGAGCCCACCTCTAGTTCAACTGGCACCACATAGGTGCAATCATGTATACATATGCCAGCAACACCTCACCTGAGTGGATTCCCACAGGATGGGAGGGTGGGTGTACTCTTTATCTGAAAACGGGTGTATCTCAGACAGCACTGGCCCCTGGGCTCAGACAAATCAGGAATAAAGAGTTCCTTTATGTGAACGAGAACAGGCCCTTGGCATGAAATCAGTGTAGCAGGTGAAGGACTAGTTGGGGAAGTGACTACATCCCCAGCTGCAATCAGATAACCCCAGGCTACACAGGCATTAGAGGGGTATAGATACAGGGCAGTCTCCATGCCCTGGTGTTCCTTATTCTGGCCCAATATGCCCATGAAAAGGCCTATCTGGCATTATGTATGTGCCCTCCCCGTGAAAGTGTGTACAGGCACATGGACCTACCAGAAGCAACTAGCAAGACAGTGGTCCACAAGCTGAAGCACAAGCTACCAGGCACAACCTCCTTTTAGTAAAAGCAGCACTATTTAGGAAGGGCAGCAGCATTCAAAGTTACAGGTCTATAACCTCAGGCTCCACAGGCCTGAGAAGGGATGTTTTACAGTTTCCAATCCCAGCCTTTCCTCTCTTGAGACCAATAAAGTACATGACCAATCTAGTTTAGAAACACATAAGTGCTCCATGGGAACATGTGTATGCACATGCACAATCCCTGACTGGCAATTCAGTTTCCACAGGGCAATGGAGGGAGGGGAATGACTTACCTTGAATTGGGGGCCTCCCAGGGCTACACTAACATTAGCCAGCTAAGGACGCAGGACAGACTCCAAGCTGTGTCTTCCCTTTTACTGGGTCCAATATAGTGCACGACCAGGCCACTCTGGCACCACACTTGTGTCCTCTTGTGAATGTACGTACACATATACACAACCCATCTCATAACTGGGCTCCCACATTTCCAACAGGGAGTGGAACTACTCACTGAGAAACAAGGACAAAGGCGGGTGTACCTGCACCTGGGCTGACTCAAACCAGGAAGCAGGAGGTCCCAAAGTGAAGAAAAACAGGCCGCCTTGTATGACTTCCCTGTAACAGGTTAAGCACTGGTTAGAGAGCACAGCCCTATGCTGAACTCCAGCCCCTTAACCCCAAGCAACACAGGCCATATTCTACAAGAGAGACATAAAAAGCCTACTCCCTAAGCCTTCCTTCCCTTGGGCTGACATCAGCACCCAAGTGGGAAAATCTGGCCTCATGTTCATGTGTTCCTCAAACTTGTATACACATATGCATGATGACATACACACTGAACCCCACACAAATATTCAGTTACCACAAAGGGGGAGTGGTCTTACTTGCCTTGAAACTAGGGCATCTGGAATGGCACTGTCACCTGGGATTACAGGGAAGGACCTGCAAGAGGCAAAGAACAGGGCACTGGGCATGCTCTCCCTGTAGCAGGAGAACACTGGTTGGGGAGGGTGGCAGCATCCCCACTTCCAATCCCACAACCCTGGGATATACAGGGCACAGCTAAATAGTGACACAGGGCAGCCCCTACTCAAGGAAGCCCCAAGCCTTCCTTCTATTGGGTCCTATAATATAGCACACAACCAGTCCAATCTGACACCATGTACATGCCCTGGTGTGAACGTGTGTACAGACATACACAACTGCTCACCAGTGATTTGGTTCCCACAGTGTGGCAGGAGAGGTCTAACATCATGAAATGGGGGGCATGTGGGATGGCTTCCACTGTGGTCTGACACAGACCAGGAATTCAGAGTTCCTTAAGGTTAGCAAGAGGCCCTCAGGCATGAACTCCCTGTAGCAAGTGAAGCACTAGTTAGGGAAGGTGGTGGTAGCATCCCCTGCTCCAGACCAATAATCTTGGGATACAGAGCATAAACTGGGTAGGGATGTGAGGCCACTGAGGCACCATGCATGTTCATTACTTTAAATGTCTGCAAAACCTCTCACACACGATTCTTTTTGGACAGGGGGTGGGTGGGCCTCAACTTACCTCAAATCAGAGGTATCCAGGATGGCACCCACAACTGGACCCAAAAGACCACAAAGAGGTCATAGAGCTCAAGTTGAAGAAGCCCTCAGATATGACTACCCTGTTAAGAAGTGAAACACTGGTTGAGGAGGGTGGCAGTATCTGCAGCCCAGGCCTATATCCCCAGGCTCCACAGTCATAGCTGGGAGGCAAGAAAAACCATCTCTGGCCTTCCTTTGCCTTTGGCTCACAAAAGCACATGAGGAGGCAAACCTGACCACACTTAGTGCATTCCTCACACTAACGTTACATACAACCACACCGCAATCAGTCCCCACCAAGTGAGGAAAAGGTCCACTTACCTTGATACTTGGGCATCTGGGATGCCCTGGAACCTGTGCCTATAGGAAGGAACCAGCAAAACAATAGTCGGCAAGGTGAAGAACTGGCCATCTGGCATGGCCTCCCATTTAGCAGGAGAAGCACTGGCTGAGGAAGGCAGCAGCACTCCAAACCCACAACCCCGAACTGCACAGGGACATCTCCAAGCCCTGGCCTTCCTTCTCTTAGGCCCAACGTAGCACATAGCCAGGTTAATCTGGTACCACCTATGTGCGTTCCTGTGATCACCTGTACATGTGCATGCACACAATCCCTCAACTGTGATTTGGTTCCCTCAGGGTTAAGGCAGAAGGACACCCACTTTCCTCAAAATGGGGGCATCCATGGATGGTGCCCACACTTGGGCCCACTCAGACCAGGAAGATGGATGTCTGTGAGGTGAGGAATACAGGCCACCATGCAGGACCTCCCTGTAGCAGGTGAAACACTAGATGTGAATGGCAGCAGCATTCTCAGCAAGCCCACAATCCCAGGCTTCACAGACCCTAACTTGGGAGGCATGAAAGATTCCATCTCCAGCCTTCATTCCCTTGGGCCTCAATATCACAGGAAGGGGAAAATTCAGCCATACATTTGTGCCTTCCTCAACCTTGTGCATGCACACAAACAATGCCACAGCTGTGATCAATTCCCATGAGTGGTGAAAAAAGCCCATTTACTTAGAATCTTGGGCATTTGGGATGGCAATGGCACCTTGGCCCTACAGGGATGGACCAACCAAAGGTAATCCATGAGGTGAAGAATAGGCCACCCGGTACCTCTCTGTAGCAAGAGAAGCATTGGTTGGGGAGGGCAGCAGCATCCCCAGTTCCAGGTCCATAACCCTGATCTACATAGGATACAGCTGGGAGAAAAGATGAGCAGGGAGAGGAGGCAGACTCCAAGAACTGGCCTGCCTTCTCTTGGGTTTTCTATAGTGCACCTTCAGCCCAATATGGCATCATATATGTGCATTCATGTGAAAGTGTATACAAAAATGCACACAACTCTTCACCCATGATTAATTTCCAAGGAGGGGTAACATGGCCCATTATATCAAAACAGGGGCATCTGGGATGGCACTGACACCTGGGAAGACATGGACCAAGAAGATGGAATTCTACCAGCTGAAGATGAAGAGGCCTTCGGGCAAGATCTCCTTGTTTCAGTTGGTTGGGGAAGGTGGCTGCATCTGAAGCACTAGTCCCCAAACCCTAAGCTCTATAGGTCATAGCCCATAGAACAGGAGGGGCAGACTCCATCCCTGGCCTTCCTTCTCTTGTTTCTGCTACAGCACATGTCTAGCTCAACACAGCCGGATGGGTTGTGGGGCCTGGCAGAGGATGTGGGGGCCTGGCAAGAGGGACTAGGCCCACTTAACTCAAAACAGGGCTGTACTGGGATGGCTCTCATGGGAGACAATGGAGAAAATGGAAAAGAGAGAAATGAAAGGTAGGGGACTCACTTACCTTGAATTGGTGTTATCTGGGGATGGATCCCCCATCTGGACCCACACTGGGCCCAGGAAGGTGGAGGTCCACTCAGTGACTTGGAAGATCCCTTGAGCTCCATGTACCTGTGGTACACACAGCACAAATTGAGAGGGAGTCAAAGTCCACAGCTACAGCCTCACAACTTCCAGAATATACCTGGGAAACCAAGGAACCCGCAGCTCCAGTGATTGTGACACATGGGTCTAGGCCTATCATCAGAAACACAGGTATGGGCCCTTGTACCTCCCCTTACCAATGCATGCTGGGGGATGGCCTAAGGTGGGGGGACAGGGTGGGCCTAGGAAGTAGGGGAGGCAGATGGTTGGGGGTGAGGAAAGCACTGGGTTGGGGAAGCATGAGGTGGGGGAAGCATAGGGTGGGGGATGGGAAGACAGGGTGAGTGTGGGACAGCATGGGGAGGGGTGGGGAAAATACAGGGTAGGGTAGGGATGGGCAGGGTGGTAAGTTGGTGAGAGGGCTGCGGTGGGGGCTAGTGGGGTTGTGGTGCGGCCTTATGGGTGGGGTTAGGGGGCCAAAAATGGAGGTTTGGTCCACTTAACCTGAAAGAGGATTGCCCAAGGATGGCTCCCACACAGTGGCAGAGAATGAGAAAAGGGAAATGAAGGGAGCTAAGGAAGGGGGGCTCACTTACATTGAATCTGGGTTGTCTAAGGATGGCTACTGCAGCTGGACCCACACATGATATCCACCTGTGGTGAAGTTGAAGCGGTTCTCAGGAACCAAGAGCATGCAAAATGGGCTGTACCTGTTGGGGGAGGGCAGCTATATCCAGAGCTCTACCAGTGGATATAGGGAAATGGAGAACCCTGGATCACAGAGACCATAGCCAGGAAGGAAGGCTGGGTAGACCATAAGCCCCTACCTTCCTTCTCTGCTGACAGCTACAACTAATCTGCACATACACTTTTTGCACACACATATAACCCCATCACCCCTATATCTTCCCACAATAGAAGGCGGTGGGGCCAGGTTGGGGTTGAGGGTCAGGCTGGGAAGGGAATGGGAAGTGTGGCCCACTTTCCTTGGAACTTGATTATCTAGGGTTGACTCCCACAGCTGGGTCCACACATCCCTAAACCAACACATAGGGAGGGAAATGGCGAATTCTATAGCCATGGGTCAGAGGTGGAGATGGGCCAGGCGGTCAGGGGAATGGGGTACGGGTGGGCCAGATGGCACCGGGAAGCGGGGCTGGCAGAGGGTATGGGGACAAGGGAAGATGAGTTGGGCCACTTCACTCTAAATAGGGGTTTTCTAGGTTTGCTCCCGCAGAAGGACAGAGAAGAAGATGGAGAAGAGGGGAAGAAAGGGGCAGACTATGGATAGCGGTCATCCAGAGAGATGGCTCTGATAGCAGGGTTTTCACTGCCTACTTACCTGGAACCAGCCCGAGCCCCGAGAGGGCATCACACACAGGCTCAGTCACACACCTGCACGGACTACAGAGATGGAGATCCACACAGCCAGGGCAAGCAGATTCCTGGGCTTCGTGTAGCAGCAGCAGCAGGTGTAGCACCAGTTGGGGGAGGACGGCAACAAACAAGGCCTGGGTCCTGAGACTGTAGGTGGAGGCGGTGGAACCAAGCAGCGTCAGGCGGGAGCTGGGAGAGGATGCAGACAGACTCAGAGCCTCCCGCTTCATTCTTCCATGGCCGCTGTGGTCATGCGCATCCAGGCGCATCCAGGCGCATCCAGGCTCATCCGGGTCTGCGCGCGCGTGTGTGCGCACGCATGCCTGTCCCTCATCAGCGCGCATGCTCATGCGCATCGCAGGTGCCTACTCGTACCGTGTGTGCGCCGGGCGCGCCCCTCCCTCACACTTCCAGGTTGGGCTTCTTAATCTCAATCTCCTGAGAGGCTGGAGGATCCCCGATCCCTGGAACACAGACCTGAGGTGAGACCTGCCCAGTTTCTACTGGAAAGCGTCCAATAGAGGGTCTAGCGTGGCACCCGGCTGGGTTGTAGCACTGCTATACAATAGTTTTTGTACCCCATTTTCCAGTGAGCTTTATTCTCCGCCCCCCTCCGTCCCCCCAGTCCTGGGGCTTGAACTCGGGCCCTGGGCCCCGTCCCTGAGCCTCGCTGTGCTCAAGGCCAGTGCTCTCCCACCTGAGCCATAGTGACACTTCCAGCTTTTTGCTGTTTATGTGGTACTGAGGAATCGAACCCAGCGTTCATGCATATGCTAGGCAAGCACTCTACCACTAAGCCACTTTCCCAGTCCTTTTGTTAATTCTCCAGCTTCTCAGGAATTTAAGAAGCCCAGCCGGGAAGTGTGGGGGAGGGACGCGCTGCACGCACGCGGAGTGAGTACGCACGTGCAATGCGCGTGGGTATGCACTCTGGTGAGGGATGCGCATGCGCGCGCACACACGCACGCAGACCCCGGATGAGCCTGGACTCGGGCGACCACAGCGGCCACCCAGGAAGGAAGCAGGAGGCTCCGAGTCAGCCCTGCATCCTCTCCCGGCTCCGGACTGAGGCTGCTTGGTTCGACCGCATCCACCGACAGTCTCAGGACCCAAGGCGTGTTCACTGCTATTCTCCCCCAACAGGTGCTACACCTGCTTCTGCCACAGGAAACCCAGAGGTGTCTTCGGCCGGGCTGCTTGGATCTCCATTCTCGTAGTCCCTGTGGGCGGAGTGACCGCGCATGCGTGTGATGTCCTCCCTGGCTCGGGCTGGTTCGAGGTAAGTGGGCCACTTTATTCCCCCCCCCCATGCCACCACCTACCCCTACCTCCCACCCTCAACCCTTCCCCCCCCCCCCCTCAGCCACCGGCCGGAAGGAAGCACACATGAAAGGACTGGAAGCTGGGTGAGGGGACACGCATGCGCACTTGCAGAGCTATATAGATGTGGACGCATGGTGCCTTAGACACCCATGGAGAATGAAGGCCTCGTTGTTTCCCCTCCCCGTATGGCCCCGGGGTGGTCAGTTCCACTGCGGTGGGGTAGAGGGGTGGGGTGAAGTGCCCCACTTACCTCGAACCAGCCCTAGTCCGGGAGGGCCTCACGCGCATGCGTGGTCACACGCGGACTACGATGGCGGAGATCCACTTAGGGCGAAGAGATCCCTGGGTGTTGTGTAACAGCAGCAGGTGCGGCACCCGTTGGGGGAGGACGGCAGCGAACACGGCCTGGGTCCTGAGACTGTCGGCGGATGCAGTGGAACCAAGCAGCCTCAGGCTGGAGCTGGGAGAGGATGCAGGGCAGACTCCGAGCCTCCCTTCTTGGGTGGCCGCTGTGGTCGTGCGTGTGCAGGCTCATCCCGTCTGTGTGTGTGTGCGTGCGCGTGTGTGCGCGTGCATGCGCGTCCTTCACCAGCCTGTGTGCTCATTCGCATTGCACGTGTGTACTCTCACCGTGTGCGCGCGTGTCGCCCCTCCTTCACATTTCCGGGCTGGGCTTCTTAATCTGAGAGTGTGGAGGACCCATGACAGCTGGAACCCAGTTTCTACTGGAAAGTATCCAATAGAGGGTCCAGCTTGGCACGCTGCTGGGTTGAAGTATCCAATAGATGGTCCGGCATGGCACGCTGCTGGGTTGTAGCACTGCTATAACATAGTTTTTGTACCCCGTTTTCCAATGAGCTTTCTTCTTCTTTTTTTTTTTTTTTTGTACTGGGGCTTGAACTCAGGCCCTGGACACTGTCCCTGAGCATCACTATGCTCCAGGCCAGCATTTTCCCACTTGAGCCATAGTGCCAATTCCAGCTTTTTGCTGATTATGTGATACTGAGGAATCGAATCCAGAGTTTCATGCATATGCTAGGCAAGCACAGTACCAGTAAGCCACATTCCCAGCCCTTTGTTAATCCTCCAGCTTCTCAGGAGATTAAGAAGCCCAGCCAGGAATTGTGAGGGAGGGGTGCGTGTGCACACACAAGGTGAGAGTACGTACGTACAACGCGCATAAGCATGCACACTGGTGAGGGACATGCATGCTCACACACACCCACGCAGACCCGGGTGAGCTTAGACACGCATGACCACAGCGACCACCCAAAAAGGAAGCGGGAGGCCTGGAATGAGACCTGTATCATCTGCTGGGTCCAGCCTGCGGCTGCTTGATTTTATTGCATCCACCGGCAGTCTATGGACCCAGATCGTGTTCACTGCCGTCCTCCCCCAACAGGTGCTGCACCTGCCGCTGCGATCAGCAACCCAGGGGTGTGTCTTAGGCCGGGCTGCGTGGATCTCCGTCATTGTAGTCCATATGGGCATGTGAGGAGCCTTCTTTGGCTCGTGCTGGTTCAAGGTAAGTGGGCCACTTCACTCACACTGACGCAGACACCCATGGAATCAGAAGCGCCGGTCAAGGGACCGGAAGTGCATGTGAAAGGACCTGAAGCTGGGTGAGGGGACTCGCAAATGCAGAGCTACAAAGACCTGGATGAAAGGAACCCTAGAGCCCCACAGAGAATGAAGGGGGGGGCCATGTCTCAGAGGCCTTCTTGATACACCTCAGCAGTATGGCCCTAGGATTCTACCATGTCCTCTGGTGGTCGTGGAGCTGGAGCTACGTTCGCTGCACCTTTCCTGAACTGACACTGCACCTGCTACAGTGATGTGGCTTCACCTTGCGGACCTCCATTTTCTGTCTGCATGTGCTTTGTTGTGGGTGCCATCACCGGATACCCTCATTGCCAGGAAGTGCCCCTCCTCGCTTCCCCTCTCCCAACAGGGGACCTGAAGCGATGGTGAAGACATTCCTGTTGATAGACGCAAAGATGGAGACTTGGAGAAAGGAATTGACAGTGGGGATGAAATCCTGCCTTGAACACAATAGTTGTCCACTTAAGAGATTCACAGGGCATGGTGACATATTGATAATTCAGAGAAGCCCAGAAGTAGAAGAAGCATGTCATTTTGCCTCACATGGATCTTTAACACTTCCTGCGAAACTTGGATCAAACAACCTCATTTTCTCTATCTTTTCACAGACCATTCCCAGGGAGCTCAGGACATTTGGTTTTGAACAAACTGAGATGATGCCAGAATGACAAGGGACCATTATCACTGCATGCCCACCACCACCTGGATTTTGTCCACAGAGGACCTGTCCCCTTTCCTCCTGGCGTTTCACTGCCTCCTCTGCAGAATGCAAGGTAGGAACCATTGGATGCTCATGTTACTTTCTTTGGCCAAATTGGTTTATAGGAGCCTGTGTTGCTGTCTATCCTTGAGGGGTGGATGCTTTGTATGACACTGCCAACTTAGTTTAAATGATAGCTTTGTAATACAGCTTCAATCCCCCCTTTTATTTCTCTTAGCTAATCATGGCTTGCTCACTCATACTCTGTGAGCATTTTTAAAACATTTTTTTTTCACTTGCAAAGCAAGTGAAATAATAATTGGATCAGAAATGTGGCTTTCAATATTGTTTTTCACTTGCAATAAAGGTAATAAATTTCAGGGTCAGAACTGTAATGCATATGTTACTAGGCAATTTTTCACTGTGGGATGGAAGGAATATTGATACTTAGAAGATGCCATACAAGGTCATTTGCTTCAAATCTCTAGGGTTACATTTCTTTTTAGCAAAATTTTTTAAAAGGTTGAGAAAGCATTCTCTGTTTTAAAAATTATTTTTATTGTGAAAATATTGTACAGAGGGGTTACAATTACATGAGCAAGGTAATGAGTACATTTCTTATCAAGCATTGTTGCCTCCTCCTTTGTTTCCCCTTCCCATCCCTTCCCATCTCCCCCTCCCCCACATCAAAGTTGTAAAGTTCGTTTTTCAACATAAAGACTTGTACATCTCATTGGTGCAATGGGTCCACCTGTATCCCTATTTAAACAATTTGTTTTTTCCCTTCCCCTCAACAAATTATACCAACATTAAATACAGTGAAAACGGGTTATACCGTGGGGGAGGGACATACAAAGCAACAAAGAAATCATCTTATAAATATGTTAGGAACAATAGCAAGAAAGAAAAATCATTTGAGTCCTTATCTTGGGGTTCATTTTGCCTAACATCAACTTATCTGATCATTTCTGCTTGTCTTGGACATATACTAGTTATTGCAAATAAGGGAAACCATGGGACCTATGTTTCTTTGGGTCTGGCTTACTTCACTTAATATAATTTTTTCCAAGTCTCTTACTTCTTAAAACAACTCTGGGACCTATGAAAACAAGAGGCATGTTTCTGCATGTTAAGTATTATATTAGCTTTATTGAAGAAACCAGGGTTCCAAAGGCCATGGAATCAAGGCCTTCATTTGTCAAGGTGACAGAATGGGGCTCCAGTACAGAATGATCCCCTATCTCTATGATCTGTGAAAGTCATTTAATATATCTGAGTCTTTTGGGGCTTCCTTGGAATGGATATTATAAAAGTAATTGGTGATCCAGATGCTGACAGTTCATCCCTGTAATCATAGCTACTCATGAGGTTCAGATCCAATGGACAGTGGCTCAAAGCCATAAATCTAAGAGACTCTATCTTCAAAATAACCAGCAAAATACCCAGCTAGGCTTGGGCCATGATTCAAGTGGTAGAGCACCAGTCAGGTGAGCAAACCAGGTAAGCATTTGTGAGTTCAAAACCCAGTACTGGCAAAAAAAAGTAATCTGTGGATTTGTATATGGCTTGGAAGGCTTGTTTCAGGTTGGCAAGGGAAGGTGGGGTTCATTCAGAGGTTGCAATGGGGTGTTGTTCCATAAACCACTGCTCCTTGTATTTCTGCTTCTCATTTTACAGGGGGTAAAATGTGATCTTCACATTGCTGGAGAACACACAGAACTGTGACTTTCCATTCCCATTGTTCTTTTGTGTGTGTGTGTATATGTGTGTGTGTGTGTGTGTGTGTGTTTTAGGATTTGGCATGTTCCACATTGTCACAATTCTCCCTGCTTTAACACATCATGGAACAATCTTAACTGTTATGTTAAATCATTGGGAGGAGCCTGTTAGGATTCCTGTATCCCTGTGCTGACAGTACAGTCAGTATGTACAGGCCAGTCACATAAATAAGAAAGAAAAAGAAAACTTTCTTCCCAGAGGAAAAAAAAAGGGTAAAGTAGGAGGGGGAAAAGTAGAGGAAAAGAAAAAGGAAGAGAGTTTTACTACAGAGTCCTTTATTATGTCTCTGTCTTAGACTCCCTAAGAGATAAAAGCTACATTGTTATATATGTGCTCTGAACATGGAAGTAGAATTAGAATTTTATTACTTTAGTATTTTTGTAGTTGTAAACTCAAGGTTACATGTAGCAAAACTTTTTTTTTTTTTTTTCAGGTAGCAAAACTTTTTTGTGTGTGTCAGTATTGGGGTTTGATCTCAGGGCCTGGGCTCTGTCCCTGAGCTTTCATACTTAAGGCTATTACTCTACCACTTGAGCCACATTTCCACTTAGGGCATTTTTGGAGATGAGAGTTTCATGGATTACCTGTGCTGGTTTCAAACCTGGATCCTCAGATCTCAGCTTTCTGAGTAGCTAGAATTAGAGGTGTGAGCCCCCGGTGTCTAGAAGCAGTTGGTAAAACTTGACGTCATTTCTCTCTTCCATTACTTATACTTACAAAATACATAGGAATGAAAGTCAAAGATTGATAGTTGAATCAGAGCTGCTAGAAGTCGGTGGAATTACAGTAGCTACTGCAGTGCATTCTTCCAAGGCAAGGTGTATATTTCAAAAATCACTGGAGGATGGGGCTGGCAAGGTGGCTCAGTGGTAGAGCGCTTGCCTTGCATGCATGAGGCCCTGAGTTCAATTCCTCAGCACCACATAAGCAAAAAGAAAAAAGTTGGAAGTGGTGCTGTGGCTCATGTGGTAGAGCTCTAGCCTTGAGCTGAAGAGCTGAGGGACAGTGCCCAGGCCCGGAGTTCAGGCTCTGCGACCAGACCCTCCCCCCCCCCCCCAAAAAAAAAAAAAATCACTGGAGGTAGGCAAACTGATGAAAATACTGATAGATCAAGGCTTGGGAGGGAGTGGTACTGCCTGATCCTCAGACAATTGATGGGCAACTGTCCATCTTCCTTCCAGTGTCAAGTGGTTACATTGGGGAAGTATGCATAATTTGTTCATTTTCCTTTTATGTTGTGGAAGGCAATATTCTGCCTGACTCCATGAACTGAAAGTTCAAATAGATGTGAAATTCGGTGATCTAAGTTCAAGTCACCACATCCAGGTGACCCTAAAGGCAATGCTAACACCCCCAGGCTGCAAAAAGAAAAAAGGAGGTGGATGAGTTCATCTCATGTTGGTTTTGGTGCTAAAATCCTATGTGTTTAAACTATTAAGATGTTCCTTGATCCTCTATGATATATGACAACTCAGATTTCAATTGGACACTCTGACATGGACTGTATTTTTCTTTTGTGTGTTTAGTCAATTATACATTCATGGCCCTTGTCTTTTTTGTCATTGGGGTAGTATTCTATCACTTTGAGCCACAGCACAACTTCTAGTTTTCTGGTGGTTATTTGGAGATAAGTTTGGCTTTGAACCATCCTCAGGTCTCAGTCTCTTGAGTAGCTAGGATGTCAAGCATGAGCTACCAGCTCCAGGCTTCCCTTGACATTTTTAAATATGATTCCCTAAATTACAGAAGGCTTTTAATTGTAGTTGATTCCAGGTCCTCTAGATGGCAGAATTGCCCACTTTAATGCCAAGACCTACAGGGCACAGATTCTCCTTTGAGAACTACACAGTTGAACACCAATCATCTTAGCCCTGACTGTAGGGATTTTATCAGGGCCTCTGACAACTCTGGCATTTCCTCTTGACTTTTTAAGATCAATAATCAATCATTAGAGTCAATGTATAGTGCTATTACTATTACAGTTAAACTTTCAAATAAAAATTGCTGTGGAGGAAAAAAGTACTATCTAGGGAAACACAAGAATTCTTACTATCCTGATCTTGTTCCTACTCTATTTTCCATTCTTCATGGTTTTCTGGTGAACTGTAAAAAGAGAATCACAAGTTTCCTCTCCTCACTGCCCTTGTAGAGCTGGAGGACCAAGAGCTAGGAGTGACAAGGAGAAGGTGCGTAGAATTTCTTTGAGTTGGGAACTGAAGTTAGTCTAAAGCCCTGGCATTAAAAAGAAGGAGAACTGGGAACCGGTGGCTCACATCTGTAATCCCAGCTACTCAATCAAGAGGCTGAGATCTGAGGATCACTATTTGAAGCCAGCCCGGACAGGAAAGTCCATGATACCCTTATCTGCAATGAACCACTAGAAAACTGGAAGTGATGCTGTGGTTCAAAGTGGAAGAGCACTAGTCTTTAGCATAAAAGTTCAGAGATAGTGCTTGGGCCCTGAATTTAAGCTTCATGATCAACAATACACACATACATACTTACACAAACAAACAGAAGGAGAGCACTTGTTGTCACTATGGTTGCATTGGTCAGTTTGCTTTACTACAGTAACATACTTGAAGAAATTAGCTTTTAATTGAAAAGGTCCTTTAGCTTCCCTACATTTTGTGGGTTCAAGTCAAGTGGTCTCTTGGTTTGGGCCTCTGACAAAGATTGCATATCCTGTGTCAGAGCAGATGCTCAGATGACAGGCACAATAGGCGAGCAGGAAGCTCTTGACCTGAGGATCTCCCCATTAGGACTCACCTCTTAAAGGGCTCCCAGCATCTTCCAATATTGCTGTCTTAGTGATTAAATCCTTAGCACATTCAATACCCAAACTACAGCAGTGACTTTGTCAGGGTGAGACCTTGAGAATTTTAGCCTCTTTGAATCACAGCATACTCCAAGGCAAAATTATAAAACTAGGAGACTGTAACTTCCAGTGATTATGAGGATTAAATAACATACCATAAATAAGCATAAGGAAATACTGTTAAAATAGAATCTGGAGGCAGGCACTGGTGGATCACACCTGTAATCACATATCTACTCAGGAGGCTGAGATCTGAGCATCACAGTTCAAAGTTAGCCCAGCAGAAAAACTCTCAAGATTCCAACTAACCACCAAAAAGGCCTAAGAGGAGATGTGGCTCAAGTGGTAGAGCAATGGTCTTGAAGAGAAAAGCTAATTGACAACATGAGTTTCTTGAGTTCAAGTCCCACTACTTACACAAAACAAATGCCACAGATGAAAATAGTATCTGAAAAACAAATGAGCAACAGACAATAGCTATTTCGCTTTACTGGTAATATTGCAGGAATTTTCTTCCTATAATGTAATAACTATAGTCATTCATTTGATAGATGTTGATGCTATTAATGTTGATTGCCCACAATGACTATTGAAGCATTTTTCAGATGAATATTCTTTAACATAAGCTGACATAAGCTGACAATTTATAAAATATATATTGTATATACCTACTATAAACACAGGTGCAGGTAAGTTCAGTAACAAGGTCACATGTATTTGGGGACTAGAATGTGGATTCAATATAGGGTTTCTGACTGTGTAGTCAGTTTAATCTATAGACTACAACTGAACTGTAGGCCATAACACTTGGATGTAGAGAGGATGAATCACATGACCTCTCTTCTATATTTCTTACCACTTCAGGAGCTTGCCTGTGTAACAAATATGTGCAAACACCAAGCATTTATTCTTACTCAGTTTCTGGGGGTCAGGAATCCAAGAGAATCTTAGCAGAGACTTCTGAGTGAGGAGCTCAGGAGACAACTGTGAAAATTTCCACTGGGGTCATGTCTGAAAGCTATGGCCTTCTCCATAGACTGCTCACACATGTAGTTGTTTATCCCAGAGCAAAGGGAGAGGGAGAGAGAGAGAGGGAAGAGAGGGGAGAGAGAGAGAGAGAGAGAGAGAGAGAGAGAGAGAGAGAGAGAGAGAGAGAGAGAGAGAGAAACAGACGTCAAAGTGAGCGCAACAGTCATTAATATGGCAATCTCAAAAGTGATAGCTCTCATTTCTACGATATTCTGTTCACTAGAACCAAGAAGTAGATCTGGCTACATCTGAAAAATGAAAGATTGCAGGGGATTGTTAGGATTGGTGCAGTTTTGACCTGGAATTTCCTTTCAGAGTGTGTTCTCTTAAGCGGACCTGATCAGTTGATTGCTTGTGGGTCCTGAAATAGGGAAATCCTACATCTCATCTATGCTTGGTCATATCCAGTGCCTGAATGAGTCTATACCCAAGATGTCTGGTCTTGGAGAGGGTTGGGAGTGCCTGGTGCTGACTGAAACAGTTCCAAGGCTAAGGGCCACTGAGAGGAACAGGAATAAAATAGAATTTCAGAAAAGAGCACAAGAGATATATAGTTCATGAAACAGTCTAATGTGTTGAAGAGTCCCTAGAGAGGCCCCAAGCTGCCACCCCTTCCCCAGAGCACCTGGCTTCGGGCATGGTGCTTCCTTTCCCCTGACAGTCAAAATGTATTTTAATCTTATTTATACTCCATCATTCCCCCCCACCACTTTCATCCCCATATAGTTCCACATTTAAATCATGTTCTCTAGTCATGTCTATAAAAATATGTTTATATCTAGATATGCATATCTTTCTAAGTCTAGATGGGTGAAAATGTGATACTTCACTTTTGGAACTTGGCTAACAAATCAGATACACCCTCTACTCCCCCCTTCCCATCCTCTTTTAGAGCTATTCATTTATTTTGGCTTTCAGGGAAAGCAAAGCACCTAAATAAGTAATTGCTTTCTTGCCTTCTTCTTCATAGATTAGAGGACATGAATGTGGTTGGATCTGGGTTCAAATTCTAGATTCCACACTTAAATACCTGACTTGTAATTTTAAGCTGTAATCCTGTGTTTGAATAATAAAACACAATTCTTAAAATGATTATTAAGAATAAAATGAAATGGTGATCTTTACACAATAGGAAGCCAAGATTTGGAGATTTCAAACATGTTGTATAATTATTCTCTGCCACAACAGGTAACATTTTTTTTTGCTTTCAAAAAGCATTACTGATGTGTTCCTTCAGATTTTCTATATGGGAAAAGCAATATGTAAGAATTGATTCATAGGCACGTTTTTTTTTTTGTCGGTCATAGGGCTTGAACTCTGGACCTGGAAGCTGTCTCTCAGCTCTTCAGCTCAAGGCAAGCACTCTACTACTTGAGCCACAGCAGCACTTCCAGTTTTCTGAGTGGTTTATTGTAGATTAAAGTCTCACAGCCTTTCTTGCCCCGGCAGGCTTTGAACTGGGATCCTCAGGTCTCAGCTTCCTGAGTAGCTAGGATTGCAGGCATGAGCCACTGGCACCCAGGTCATAGGCACTTTCATAAACACTGAAATACTTGAACTGTGAATCAGGTCAACTGACTGGGAATGGACAAGGTTGACATATTGCCTGCTCTGTGGGAGTTTTTGTGTGTATCATTTATCTCCTTGATTTAGAAAACCTGTGCTTATACATCTTCAGACACATACAGCAGAGATGGTTAATCAAGCCAGAAGCCAGAGGCCATCCCCAGATGCTTGTCAGCACCATTTTGAAACTCACTATCTCATCCATCACTTACATCCATCGGTCTTCTTTGGAGTTGGGTCTCTGCAGAGATACAGTTGCTGTGACTCTGTGGCCTCATCTGGTATCAAATTGCTCTCTCATGAGAAGCCTAGAGCCAAGGACCTCATTTTTTTTGCCCAGTCTTTCCAGATGGAAGTTAAGATTTCTATCTTTCAAAGCAAAAGAGAGCATGCTATTGGGAACGACAGTCTCTGCTCCCCCATGCATTAAAGCGAGTTCGGAATGAAACATCCCCTGCTGCTGACCTTGTTACAGTTGGATGCATTTTACCAGTGTGGTTGCATCCTCTTTATGGCCATTTTTAAATCACTGCAGGGTATTTCTCTGCAGTGGAAAGATGTGGCAGCCCGGTTCTGTTGCATGATAGGAATGAGAGACTTTGCTGGAGGAGACTGTCTGTTAAGCCATCAGAGACTTGGAAAAATCTACTCTGGACATGGTAGTCCATGTCCTTCATAGTCTGTAGGAAGGGCCATCTGCCACATTTGGGTATTTTCTCATTTGGGAAGTTGTGCCCAGCTGATTAGTTGTCTATTTTTATTCAGAAACCAAAAGAGACAGATTCAAAATCTGGACTTAAATCAGAGTCATTTTCAGGCTTGATTACTTCCCACTCAGGTCTTCCAGCCATCATCTAGATGCTGTATCTCCTTGTCATGGAGCCTTCTCCATAGACTGCTTACACATGCAGTTGTTTCACCCAGAGCAAAGGGTATAGAGAATGAGAGAGAGCAAGAGAAAGTGAGAGCGAGAGTGAGAGATCCCACTGTGAGAATAGCAGCCATTTATATTACAATCTGAGAAGTGATATCTCTCATTTCTGCCACGTTCTATTCACCAGAACCAATAACTAGATGTGGCCACATCTAAAAAATGAGAGAGATTGCAGGTGATTGTCAGGATTGGTATGGTTTTGACCTGGGACTTTCAGAGTGTGTTCCCTTAAGAGGACCTGCTCAGCTAATGTCTTGTGGGTCCTGAAATGAAGGGACAATCTATACCTCATCTATTCTCTGTTGTATCCAGTGCCTGAATGAGTCTGTGCCCAAGATAGCTGGTCTCAGAGAGGGGTAGGTGTGCCTCTCACTGGTTGGAACTACCCCAAGGCTAAGGGGTGGTTCCAGGGACAGGAAAAAATAGGAAATTCAGAAAAGAGCTTAAGAAACATATAGGACATGAAACAGTCTAATGTGTGTGAAGAGTCTAGGGAATTGAGGGAGAACTCTATGGAAAAAGATAATGGCCCTGTATTCTCCCCCATTGGGAATTTGCCAGTCATGCCAGTATACTCCTGTAGTACTGCCAGTCAGAAACTGAGGCAGGAAGATCATAAGTTCCAGTACAGCTTGGGCTAGATCACCCAATTCTATCTCAGAAACGAAGGGAGGGACAGAGAAAAGGGAGGAAAAGTGCAACAAGCAAGTAAAAAGAAAAAGAGGAAGAAAAGCAAGAGATAAACAGAGGAAAGAAGGGAGAGAATTAGAAGAACCAATAATAGGGGAAAGTCTATGATGTCTAAATAACCCTCATGTATGAACCAACAATGGCAGCAACTACTTATGGAGACTTCATTAAAGAGAAAGAAAAAGTAGTAGGTGACAGTAATTGAGAAAATGAAATAGAGTTATGGAGGAATAGCTCTCTGAGATTCTTCTGTGAGTGAATTTACTGGGTGTTTTGGGGGGAAAGGGAGATGGTTTTTGGAACTAAGTCTTGCTATGTATCCCAGGTTGGACGGGAACTCAATATAAAGGCCACGCTGGCCTCAATCCCTACTACCTCAAACCTCCTACCTATGCCTTCTGCATCCTGTGTTTGTGAATATGGCTCATTTTTAATGCTGCTATTGTTGCCAGTCCTGAAACTGGAACATAGAGCCTGGGTGCTGTCCCTGAGTTTTTTTGCTTAAGTCTTGCTCTCTCTCACTTTGAGGCACAGGGCCACTTGAGGTTATCTGATGATTAATTGTTGAGAAAGTCCCATGGACTTTCCTACCCAGGCTGGATTTAAACCATGATCCTCAGATCTCATCCTCCTGAGTAGCTAGAATTACAGATGGGAGCCCCAGTGCCTGACACATTAGTAGTTCTTTTCCCTTAAAAAGACCTGTCAAGTAGCTGGGCAGTGGTGGCTCATGCCTGCAATCCTAGCTACTCAAGAGGCTGAGATGTGAGGATAGCAGTTGAAAGCCTGCCCAGGCAGGAAAGTCCACTGGACTCTTATCTCCAGTAAACTACAAGAAAACTGGAAGTGGCACTGTGGCTCAAACAGTAGGGTGCTAGCCTTTAGCTGAAGAATGGAAGGACAGCACCCAGGCCCAGAGTTCAAGCTCCACAGCCAATAAATAAATAAAAAAATAAATAAAAATAAAGAATAAAAGACCTTTCAAGTAGAATAAGCTTCAAGTCCGTAAAATAGGAGTTTGCCTCTGAGATACTTATATTTTATATATGGTTTTTTATTAGAACTGTTAGATATATTAAACTTTGAGACAACGATACTAAAGATATAAAAGCAAGATGTTTTATTTCTAACCTGTTAGGTACAGAAAAGGGACAAAAGATTGAAAAAAGTGATTAAGCAATCAAAAATAGCAAAAAGAGGTACAAAGAAGCACAGGAAACCAAACAAACTGGAACCAGAAATAAGAATGGCAGATGTGGACAAAACTATGACAGTCGTGGATGTCTGGCCTCTCTTCTCAAGTGGAAACAGAATTTTGAGTAGAATCATTACAAAGTCTCCATAACTCAGGCTCCCTTGCAATTAGAGATAGACCATGCTATGTGAAAAAAGTGTTATAATTTCTGTACAAGGATAGACTCCACTGGGTGATGTCCCCACAGGGGCCTCTGGCCAATGTCCTCGTGGTCCCCACATGGCTGCCGTGGTAGCAGTAGCAGCATCTTCCCATGTGCCCAGTGTCCTTGGCAATGGTCCTACTGGCTCAAGTGCATAACTGCCAGTGGGTGCGTGCCAGGCTCTGATTGGCCCACTTCCTCACTGATGTCAATGGCCTGACTTACAATTGGTCCATTTCTTTCTGACATCATAGGGCATTGTGAGGAGTGCCCAGCAGGATACATAAGAGGCCAGCTGCTCTCCAACTTTGTCAGTTACAGCGCTGGGAGCTTTTCCTTGGTGACCTGATGGACTGACTCAGAGCTACTTTGTTCCTTTCTTTGGGTGTGGGGGGGCTGTGTTTGTGTTGTTTGAGTTTGGGGGTTTCATTTACTAGTCTGAGGTTTGTATTTACTTGTTAGTATACCTTTTATTAAGATTTATTACTTGAAAACTTCATTTAGCTCATCTTAGGTAATTGTTGAGATTAATCACTTGTCATCCCACCTGAAAGATGTTAATGTACAACTTTAGTTCCTCCTCCAAGGAGGAGATCACTGTCATTGGACAGTACAACATGACAGAGATCATCGGTTATGGCAGCTGTGGCTATGTGAAGCTGGCCCATCACCGCCTCACGGACACCACAGTGGCAATCAAACTTCTCCTGAAGAAACAACTGGAGAGCCATGAGATAGAAAATGAGGTGGCCATTGTTAAGAGTGTACGCCATCCACACATCATCCGATTGTTCCAGGTGATGGAGGATGAGAACTGTGTGTACCTCGTCACTGAGCTGGCCACTCGGGGACATCTCTTGGGGTGGATCAATAAATCCCCCTGTAGCCGCCTATTTGAGTATGAAGCTAGGAGGCTGTTCAAACAGATCGTGAGTGCCGTTCACTACCTTCACGTTAACGGAATTGCACACCTAGACCTGAAAGCTGACAACATCCTTTTGGATGCCAGTCGCAATGCCAAGATCAGTGATTTTGGGATTAGCATCAGGGTGACCCCAGGACAGTTGCTAAAGGGGGTTTGTGGAGCCTTGATATTCCGACCTCCTGAAATGTTCCTAAATAAAATGTTTGATGGCTACAAGGTGGACATTTGGAACTTAGGCGTGCTTTTGTATATGATGACAACAGGAAAGTTCCCATTTGAGGGGAGTAAGTTGGTCGACATACGGATACAAGTCCTAGAGGCCAGGTATACTAGTCCCCTTTACCTATCTGCAATGGGACGTGATCTACTTTCTAAAATGCTGACTGTGGACTTCAATCAGAGACCTGCTATTGAGGAAATAATGGAGCACCCATGGCTGTCTCTAGGTGTGGGATTTGGCCTGCTTCCTGATGAGCCACTGCCCAGCAAGCTGGACCCCATTATTGTCACAGTCATGTGTGACATGGGGTACAATGTAGCTGACACTGAAAAGGCAATCCAGGACAGAGCATTCAATGAAGCCATGGGCACCTACCTGGTCATCCAAGAACACTTAAAAGAGAGTGCCAGAAGGGTGGAATTGAAAACGATGCCTTTTGCTCTTCCACCATGCACAACTCCCGAGGACAATTCCACCAGTCCTCTCTCTCCACGAAGAAGGTCTGCCTTTTCTGCACGACATAATGCCTTCAGCTTGTCATCAGAATTTCAGCTGCATGATGATGACGAGCAGTTACCTCTCAAGAGAGCCCGAAGTGCCAGTCTGCCTTTCCTTCCGCTCTACACCCTGCAGAGCTCCAGTTCCAGCTTAATGTGGGGCCAGGATTCTTTTAGCTCGTTGGGCACACTAGAGAGTTTGCACTCAGTGGAAAATACCCTTCCCCCTGGGCAGCCACAGGGGGAGGCCATAGCCCCCAGCTGGAATATTAGACAGGGCTGGAGGAGGGTGGCTAACAGGATAGTCGCCATTTTTCGCCGACTCTGCTGCTGTGTGAAGGCCCCAAAGTAATGTCCACAGCTTGAGAGCAAAGCTGTCCCAGAGAAAGAGGTGCAGAACTCTGAAATAGCACAGTTGAAATCCACTAGACTCATACCTTCGGGGTGACTCTAACTGGGGTGTGGAAAATCCGAGAGGTGTGGAATTGAAGAGCTGCAGGAGAGAAGGGAGTCATGCAGGAAGTTCACACTGCAGAGGTCTCAGGCAAGCATGGCCAGGTTGTGTGACAAGTGCTAGGGAATTCTCCAGCTGGGATTCCTTCCTATGAAAGGAAAGCTGACACTGTGCTGGCTTTCCAATGCTGAAAGATAAGATGAGGTGGCTTCAAGCTGCCTGTACCTTCTGAGCTGAGTATTTCCACATCAATCCCTTAAGAGTATTGTCGCTTTGAATAACCTTTCACATTTGTCCCCTCAACACTAAGGTGTTTTTGTCCTAAATGCTGCAGCAGGTCAGCATCTCACCTTCCATGTATGTTGCTTGTCTTCCTATTTTCTATTTAGGTTTAAAGTTAGTCCCTTGAGCTTGGTGGTTTAGAGCCCATGGATCTGAGGGGCAGGAGGCATCCTGGACTCTGCTTCTCCTTCATCAGTCTCTAGGTGACTGGGGACAACTCCTGAGCACACTAGTTACACTAGCTCTGTTGGAGCATAAGGGCAAATCTTCACTGGGAATGGAGAGGTACCTGTCTCCATTTACCCCGTGCACCTTGTCAGTGGTTTCTGCCTCATTTTCAATGTAGTTTCCTCCATTTCATTGTAGTTTCCTGCATATGTGATTTCTCTCTAAACCTCATCATTATCCTAACATAAAACCATCATCCAAGAGTCTCTTATTCTCTTATTTCAGAGTTGTTTATTTGCTCACAATCAAAGATACCCTATTACCTAACAGGTCGTTTGGAATTACAACTCCCCCCATGTACCCCCATTTTCTGAATGCTGGGGGAGCTGAATTTCAAATAAGAGAACATTCTGAACAACCAGAGCCCCTGGTTAGACTGGCAAAGTATACCTTTCAGGTAGAAGTGGAGAAACCTGTGAAGAAGCAGGAGACCTGAGAGAGCATAGAGATATAGTGGTGCCTGTGGATGAACACATGGATGGACTTTGCCTGTGGATGGACCCTGCCTGGGCTGACTGTTTCTGAACATGAGCAGAAACTCAGTAAGATTGGATGTGACCCTCCACCACTGGAGGTCCAGCCAGGTTCATGAGATTTCCACACAGAGGAATTACTGAGGGCTAATGCTGCCCTCCCTTGGGTGACAAGGGAGGGCAGCATTAGCTGACCTTTGCTATGTGTGCTCTGGGGTCAAGAGGCTGAGCCTACAGAGCAGACTGATGACATTTGTGAAAAGAAGTGAGCTGGAGCTCCTGGTGAATCAGATCCAGCTCAGGGACATTTGGGAAGCAATTCTCCCCTGAAAGAATGAGACACGGGATTCTGATGAGAGAAACAATGAGGGCCAAAAGAGGGTAAAGGAAGGGCATCTTGCTGAAAGAAAGGGCTGACACTGATGCTGTAGGGCAACTGAGAGGAGGACGGCCAGGAAAGGAACTGAGGAATCCTGAACTACTCACGGACCAGTGTTTAGTGAAGAGGGTGGTGGGGAGGGAAGTACTGTGAATTTCCTTGATTTCGCAATGCTTTTTCTTTTCTCATGTTTGTTGTATGTGTTTGTGCATGTGTACTGGTACTGGGGCTTGAACTCAGTGCTTTTTTCTGTGTCTCCTTTACTCTCTTCGCATCCTCCCCTTTTCTCACCTCTCCACCCCAGTCCATCTACCTTCCTTACTCTTCTTACTCCCTATTACATTCCTCATATTCTTTCCCTTTCATTCGTATCCTTTCTCTTCTCTCCCTCTTCCCTCCTCCTGAATCTTCCTCTTCCATTTCCTCTCCCTCTCTTCCTGCTCTTCAGTCTCTGCCAATGTCTGTTTCTCTGTTTCTCCTCTCTGTGTCTTTCTGTCTGTCTCTTTCAGTTTGCATAGTCATGGCTAGTTCTGTACCACTTGAGTCATACCACCAGGCTTCCATTTCTCTAATTAATTGAAGATGGAATTTCCCAGAATTTCGGTATCTGTAATCTTCCAGGTGTGAACTTGTGGGATAGCTAGAATTACAGGCAAGAGCCTCCAGCATCAGGTAATGTATTTGACTTTGTTGACTTTGTCTGATGTAGCACAGGTTGGTTTCTTGGTTATTGGAAGGGATTATGTACTTACGTAAGGGACAGCTGTGTGAGGGATACCTTACAAATGGTTGTGGAAGGAAGGGGTGATGGGCTGGTGTGCAAATGGACAGGGAGAAAGGGACATGTGGACTGCACAATGGGCAGCAATGAGTGTTGGCATATCTTGGTAGAGATTCTGGGAGTCTCCTGAGAGGCCCCCAGCTGACACCCTGTTCCCCAGAGCACCAGACTTTGGGCATGATGCTTCTTTTCCCCTGGCAGTTCCCAGGGATGACTCTAGGCCACATGGAAGAGTAGACCTTAATTTTTCTGCTGGGGGAGCTGATGTTCAAATGTTGGAACATTCTAAACATTGAGTCCATTTTTGGAATCAGAAAGTGTATGAATTGAAATATACCTGGGCTGGGAAGGTGGCTCAGTGGTAGAGCGCTTGCCTTGCATGCATGAGGCCCCTGGGTTCGATTCCTCAGCACCACATAAGCAAAAAGAAAAAAGCCGGAAGTGGTGCTGTGGCTCAAGTGGTAGAGCACTAGCCTTGAGCTGAAGAGCTGAGGGACAGCACCCAGACCCAGAGTTCAGGCCCCATGACTGGACCCCCCTTCCCCCCCAAAAAAAATATATTCCCTTTATTTCAGCTAAAGGTGGTGAATTATGTGAAGGAACAAGAGACCTGAGAAATCATTGCTATATAATGGTGCCTGTGGATGGACCTTGCTTGGGCTGACTACATTCCCACATGAACAGAAATCCAGTGAGATTGGATGTGAGCCTTCACCACTGCTACTTATTTTGGTGCAGCCAGGGCATTAGATTTCACAGCGAGGCAGTGCTGAGGGCCGATATTGCCCTTGGGTGACAAGTGTTGGATAGGAGGAATTGGGCACACCTGGCCTTTTCAATGAGTGGACTGGGCTCAGAGGGCTGAGCCTGCACTGCATAATGATGAGATTTGCAGAAGGGAGGCTGGGGCTTCTGGTAGATTAGTGATGCAGCTCAGGGGTATTTAGGGAGCAGAGCTCTTCTCAAAGAATGAGATGGGTTTCTGGTGAGAGAAGCAGTGAGGACCAAAAGTGGACAATAGACAGGTGATAGACAGGGTTGAAACTGATGCTGAAGGAGAGCTGAGAGTAGTAAGCTAAGGAGTCCTGAACTCCACATGGGCCATTGTTCAGTAAAGAGGGTAGGTGGGGAGGGAAGTACTATGATATTCTATGGTGTTTCAATGCTTTTTCTTTTATTGCCTTTCTTTTTGTTGTTTGTATCCATTTGTGAGTGTGTGGTGGTACAATGGCTTAACTCCATACTTCTCTTTCTCTCTGAGTCTCCTTTCCATCTCTGGCCTTTCTTTGCTCTCTCCCCTCTACCATTTCTCTTACCTCCTTCATTCCTACTCCCTCCCTTTCTCCTCTTCTCTTTCCCTTCTAATCTTTCCCCTCTTCTCCCTTTCCCATTCCATTTCACTCCCTTCTTCTTCCTGAATCTGTCTTTGTCTCTGTTTCACCTGTTTCTTTCTGTCTCTCTATCTCTGTGTCTGTCTCTCACTCTCACTTTCTCTTTCAGTTTGTTTGTTTCTGGCTGGTGTTCTACTTCTTGAGTCACACCTCTAGGCCTGAAATTTTCTGGTTGGTAAGACATGGAGTCTTCCCAGGCTGGCTTTATCTTCAGTCTTCCTGGTGTCGAACTAGTAGAATAGTTTGGAATACCCAGGTGAGCCTTCAGTACCTGGCAATTCTTTGGACTTTGTGAATCTGGTGGAGCATAGGTTTGTTTCTCTGTTGTTACAAAAGGGATTGATGTGTTTATGTGAGGGACAGCTGTGTGAGGGACACCTTACAATTGGTTGGAGAAGGAAGGGTATGGTGGGCTGGTGTGCAGAATGGACAGGTAGAGAATTAAATTTGCACACTGCAAGAGTGTCAGCACTGAGATATCTGATTCTTAGTAGAGACCTTGTGACCCCCCAGAGAGACCCCAGCTGACCCTTCCTTCCCCCGAGCACCAGGCTTTGGACATGGTGCTTTCCCTGGCAGTTCCCAAGGGAAGACTCTAGGTCTCATGGAAGAAGAGTAGGACCTGATTTTTCTCCTATGGGAACCATGGAGAGAAGGAAGCTGAGTTTCAAATTATTAGAACATTTCCAACATCAAGAGTCAATTTCTGGCATCCCAAACTATATGAATTAAAGCAATTTTTTTTTCCGAGAGAGAGAGAGATACCTCTGAAGGAGCAGGAGACCTGAGAAAGCATGGAGATAAGTAGTTGCTTGACGATGGACAGGGCCTGGATGAACTTTGCCTGAAGATGGTTAGGGAAGGAAAGGTGTGGTGGGTTATTGTGCAGAATGGACAGGGAAAAAAGAACATGTGCACGGTGCCAGTATGTCAGCACAGAGAAGAGTCAGAAGTATTGTAGAGAACCTATGCATCTCCAGAGAGTCGCCCCACTGACACCCCCTTCCCAAGGACACCAGGCTTTGGGCAGGGTGCTTCCTTTTCCCCTGGCAGTCCTCAGGTGAAGATTTTAGGACTCATGGAAGAGCATAGCACAAATTTTCTCCTTAGCAAATCAGCTTGCTAGGAGAGCAGAGTTTCAAATCTGAGAACATTCCGAACATCCAGAGCTCATTTTTGAATGACAAAAGTGTATGAATTAAATACATTATCTCCCTATCAGAAAGAAGTGGAGAAACCATGAATGAGCAAGAGACCTAAGAAAGCATGAAGATATAGTGGTGTGGATGGACACTGCCTGGGATGACTGTATATGGACATGCACAAAAATTCAGTAATATTGGATATGACCCTGCACCACTGGGCTATTTGTGTTGGTTTAGCTAGGGGCATGAGATTTCCACAGAGAGGGAGTGGTACAGGCTGAAGCTGTCTGCCCTTGGGTGACAAGTGTGTGATGGGGAGGGTTTGGGCACACCTGGCTTTTGCTATGTGTGCACTGATGTCAGGAGGCTGAGTCTGCAGAGCAGGCTGATGAGATTTTTCAACAGGAGGTGGGCCGTAGCTCCTCTTGGATCAGTGGTCCAGCTCAGGGCTATTCAGGGAACAGATCTCCCCTGAAAAAATAAGATGGGATTCTTGTGAGAGACCCAATAAGAGCTAGAAAAGGGAAAAGATGGGTACAGGATAAATGACAGGATAGACACTAAATGTAAAGGAGAAATGACAGGAGCCAGGGTAAGAAGGGAGCTGAGGAATCCTGAATTCCACATGGGTCCTTCTTCAGTGAAGAAGATGGGTGGGAAGGAATTACTGTTTATTTCCATGATTTCTCCCTCCCTTTTACTTTCTTTCCTTTTTGTTTGTTGTGTGTATGTGTGAGTGTGCTGGTATACCTCAGTGCTTTTTTCTTACCTGTTTCCTTTTCTTTCTCTGTCCTCTCTCCACTCACCTTCTCCCCCGTCATCTCTCTTCCCTTGTTTTCTTTCCTTCCATAACTACTCCCACTCTACTTCCCCTTTCCCTCTTCTTGCTGTTCTCATGCCCTCTGTCATTCCCTCTCTGTCATTCCCTCTCCCTCTCTTCCTGCTCTTGAATCTGTCTTATTGCCTGGTTCTCTCTCTCTCTCTCTCTCTCTCTCTCTCTCTCTCTCTCTCTCTCTCTCTCTCTCCTCTCTCTCCCTCCTTCTCTCTCTCTCTTCTCCCTCTCTCTCCTCTTCTCCCTTCTCTCTCTTTCCTCCTCTCCCACCTCTCTCTCTCTCTCTCTCTCTTTTTCAGTTTTCATGGTCATGTCTAGTTCTCTACTGCTTGAGTCACACTTCAGGCTTGCATTTCTCCAGTTACTTGAAGATGGAGTCTTTAGGATTGCTGTAAATGCAGTCTTCCAGGTGTCAACTTGGGAGATAGGATTACAGGCAAGAGCCTATAGCAATAGGGAATGCATTTGACTTTGTTAATCTGGTGTGGCAAATGTTGGGTTCTCTGTTATGAAAGGGATTTATGTACTTACGTGAGGGACAGCTGTGTCAGGGTAACCTTACAAATGGCTGTGGAAGGAAGGGGGTGGTGGGTTGGTGTAAATGGACAGGGAGGTTTGGCATGTGCACTGTACAAGTACACTGAGAAGTGTCAGAATCTTAGACTCTATGAGTCTCCAGAGAGGCCCCCAGATGACTCCCCCTTTGCCAGAGCATCAAGCTTTGGGCAAGATGCTTCCTTTCCTCTGGCAATTCCCAGGTAAAGACTTTAGGCCTCATGGAAGAATAGTAGAGCCCAGTTTTTCTCCTTGTGGAGTCAGAATGCTAAGGAAGCCAAATTTTAAATATTTGAACATTCTGAACATGGAGTCCCTTTTTGGAATGACAAAGTATATGATTTAAAATAAGTTCCCTTCCTTCAGCTAGAGGTGGTCAAGGAACAGGAGACCTGAGGAAGCATAGAGATATACTGGTACCTGTGGATGGATGGGGCCTGGATGGTCTTTGGTTGTAGATGGACCACACCTATGGATGGACCCTGCCTGGGATGTCTACCTTCCCACAAGAACATAAGTTTGGTAAGATTGGATATGAGCCTGTACCACTAGGATATTTGTATGGGTTCATTCAGGGCATTACATTTGCACACAGAGACAGTGCTGAGGACTGATGCTGCCTTTGGTTGACAAGTGTGTGATGGAGAGGAGTTGGGCACACCTGGCCCTTTCTATGTGTACACTGGGTCAGGAGATTGAATCTGCAGAGTAGACTGATGAGATTTGTAGGAAGAGGAGGGCTGGGGCTCCTAGTGGATCAGTGGTACAGCTCAGAGGTATTTGGGGAGCGGAGCCTTTCTCAAAGAATGAGATGGATTTCTGGAAAGAAGCAGTAAAGGCCAAAATAGGCCAAAGACAGGGTGTAAGACAGGGTTGATACTGATGCTGAAGGAGAGCAGAGAGGAGGAATGTAAAGAATCCTGAACTCCTCATGGAACAGTGTTCAGTGAAGAGCATGGGTGGGGAGGGAAGTACTGTTAATTTCCATGATTTCTCAATGCTTTTAAAAATTGTCTTTGTTTGTTGTGTGTATGCATTTGGGAGTGTGCTGGAAGTGAGTCTTGAACTCTGTTCTTTTCTTTTTCTCAGTCTCCTTTTCCCTCTGTGGCCTTTCCTTGTGCCCTCCCCTCTACTGTCTCTCATCTCTCCTTTCTAATACCCCCTTTCCTCTTCTCCTCTCCTCCCTCTAATCATTCTTCTCCCTTTTCCATTCCTTCTCACTCCTTTCTCCTGAATCTGTCTGTCTTTATGTATGTATGTATGTCTCTCAGTTTTTCTCTGTCCATTTTCCCTCTCTCCCTCCGCCCTCCCCCCCCCCCCCGTCTCCCTCTTGGTGGGGCATGTTTCTGGCTGGTGTTGTACAGGTAGAGTCACACCTGTAGGCCTGGTTTTTGTACTGCGTTGGACATGGAGTCTTCCCAAGCTGGCTTTATCTGCAGTCTTCTCAGTGTCAGCTTATGGAATACCTAGGATTACACATATGAGCCTCCAGTACCTGGACTCTGTGAATCTGGTACAGCACAGATTGGTTTCTCTGTTGTTACAAAAGGAATATGTGTACCTGTGTGAAGGACAACTTAGAAATGTTTGGGGGAAAGAAAGGGTGTTGGGTTGGGCTGAATGTGGAGAATGGACAGATAGAGAATTACATTTATATAGTGCAAGGGTGTCAGCATCGAGAGGTGTCAGATTCATAAGAGAGACCCTATCAGTTCCCAAAGATGCTCCCAGCTGACACCCCCTTCCCCAGAGCACCAGGCTTTGGGCATGGTGCTTCCTTTCCCCTGGCAGTTCCAAGGGAAAAACCTCTAGGTCTCATGGAAGAATAGTAGGGCCTGATTATTGTCCTATGGAACCATGGTGGGGAGGAAGCTGAGTTTCAAATGGTACCACAATGTAAACATCCAGAGCTCATTTTTGAACCACAAAAATGTAGGAATTAAGATGCTTTTCCTCCCTTTTAGCTAGAGGTGGAGAAACCTTTGAATGAGCAAGAGACCTAAGAAAGCATGAAGATATAGTGGAGTATGTGGATGGTCCCTGCCTGGGATGAGTACATGTGGACATGAGCAGAAATTGGTAAGATTGGCTATGGCCCTCTACCACTGTGATATTTGTGTTGGTTCAGCAGAGAATTAGATTTCTACACAGGGGAAGGACTGAGTGTGATGCTGCCTTTCTGTGACAAGTGTGTGATGGGGAGGAGTTAGACACATTGGGACTCTGCTGTGTGTTCACTGGAGTCAAGAGGCTGAGCCTGCAGGGCACACTGATGAGATTTGCAGCAGGAGAAAGCTGGGACTCCTGGTGGATCAGTGGTACACCTCCAGGGTATTTAGGGAGCAGAGCTCTTCCCAGAGAAGAAGATAGGATTCTTGTGATAGAAGCAATGAGGGCCAAAAGAGTACAAGAAATGGGCACCTTGCTGACAGGGTTGACTCTGATGCTGAAGGAGAGTTGAGAGGAGGTAACTATATTCCGCATGGACCATTGTTCAGTGAAGAGGCTGGTTGGGGAGGGAAGTACTGTGAATTTCCATGATTTCTAAATTCTTTTTCTTTGGCTCATGAGTCCTGAAATGATGGAGTACACTTAAATTCACATCAGTGGGTTTGGCTTAAGAGGCTAGTTTCTTGTAGTCCTAGGGCAGTAGAGAGGGTGCCTCATCACTCCTGTACTGGGTGGGATTTCAGTGTTGGGTTGCATTATGGAGATGTAGGGGAGGGGAAGTGTGGACCCTTGGAGGTGTGAGCAGGGCTCTGTGCCAAATAGGAGGCAAGTCATTTTATGATTCCATGCCAGACTTAAGGGGCCATATGAGATTACTCTCCAAAACTCAGATCTGGTTTTGACTTTTCAATTGACGGTCTGATGCACAGGCATGCTAGAACAGTCCTAAACCTTTGTGGAATAGGTGAAGTGCATTTGGCTCAGCATGTGAAGGAGAGAAGATGAAAAGCTGGCCCAAGGATGAGGGTCACACAGGTTAGATGCAATGTCAAATAGACCATTATCTACAATGGGATCATGGCTCACAGAGAGACCCGAAAGAACACAAGAGTGAGGAGCCAATGTGGTATGAAAAGGCTTCCCAGAGGAGGAAAACATGAGCTGCTGTGTGCACACCATCTCCATGTGTGAGATTGAGGTACACAAGGCTTTAGGCAAAGCACATGGAAACACAGGTGAGGAGACCAGGAGGCGAGGGTGAGCGGGGCTGTGGAGGGGAGTCATGGGAAAGCAGTGGGAAAGAGCTTTGACCATATGTGGCAGGATACTTGTTGAATAAGTGTGTGAGGGAATGGGTAGACCTTCATTCAGTGGACATTTACTGAGTGACCATGGGGTGAGAGACTGCTAAAGACTGACACAATGCTGGGAACAGCACACAAATATCTCTCCTTGTAAGGTTACAATCAAGCATGGAGAATGAGAATACCCAAAAGTACTATATAGTGTATATGAAAAGGAAAAGCTGTAAGGCAGAAAGAATGAGTAGGATGAGTGGTGGGAATACTCTGTGTGTGTGTGTGTGTGTGTGTGTGTGTGTGTGTGTGTGTGTTGCGCATATGTGTGTTGTATTTTTGAGCAGGGTATCAGAGTCTTTGGCAAAGGGGTGGCATTGGGGAAGGATGGGGGAGTGAGCAGCTGGGTGTCTGGGAAGAGCATGCCAGACAGTAGGAATAGCAGCCCCCAGCCTGGCACAGGTTGTCCTGGGCTGCTGAGGAGCAGCATGGATACCAGTGTAGCTGCAGCGAGGAAGCCTGGGCTCAGGGTGAGAGACAGGATCAGAGAAGGCACAGGAGCCTCTGGGCAGCACAGGCTCTGCCCTTCACTAAAGGAGGACTGTGAGCAGAGAGCTGACATGCCATGCTTCAACAATGTCCTGTGGTTCTCCTGCCTGCTCTAAAGCCATTTTTTTTAATTGTCAAAATATTGTACAGAGGGGTTACAATTACAGGGGCAAGATAATGAGTACATTTCTTATCAATCATTGTAGCCTCCTCCTTTGTTTCCCCTTCACATCCCATCCCATCCTCCCCCTGCCCTCTCACCCAACTCTCCCCCCCCCCACACCAAAGTTGTAAAGTTCGTTTTTGACATAACGACTTGTATGTCTCATTGTTGCAATGGGTCCACCAGTATCCCTATTTAAACAATTTGTTTTTTCCCTTCCCCTCCACAAATTATACCAACATCAAATACAGTAAAAACAGGGGTTATACCGTGGGGGAGGGACATACAAAGCAACAAAGAAATAATCTTATGTGTTAGAAACAATTGCATGAAAGAAAAAAACATTTGAATACATATCTTAGGGTTCATTTCCCTAACATCAACTTATCTGACCTTTTCTGCTTGACTCAGACATATACTAGTTATTGCAAATAAGTGACATCATGGGACCTATGTTTCTTTGGGCCTGGCTTACTTCACTTAATGTAATTTTTTCCAAGTCTTTCCATTTCCTAACAAATGGGGCAATGTCATTCTTTCTGATGGAGGCATAGAATTCCATTGTGTATATATACCACATTTTCTTGATCCATTCATCTACTGAGGGGCATCTGGGTTGGTTCTGTATCTTAGCTATGGTAAATAAGGCTGCAATAAACATAGTTGTGCTGGTAGCTTTAATGTGGTCTTGTTTGTGAACATTTGGGTAAATACCCAAAAGTGGGATTGCTGGGTCATAGGGGAGCTCTATGTGGAGTCTTTTGAGGAACTTCCATACTACTTTCCAAAGTGGTTGAACAAGTTTACTCTCCCACCAACAATGCTGTAAGGTTCCCTTCTGTCCACATATCCCCTCCAGTATCTGTTATTATTAGAGTTCTTGATTATTGCCATTCTAACTTGGGTGAGGTGGTATCTCAATGTTGTTTTGCATTTCTTTTATGGCTAGAGGGGTTGAGCATTTCTTCATGTGTCTATTGGCCATCCTTCTTTCCTCTTCAGAGAAGTTTCTCTTTAGTCTTTAGCCCACTTATTTATTGGGCAGTTGTTTCTTTGAAGATTTGTTGTTGGGGGATTTAATTTTTTGTGTTCCAGGTATAGTTTAGATATGAGACCCTTGTCTGTTGTATGGCTAGTGAAGATCTTCTTCCTGTCCATGGGCTTTCTATTGATCTTGCTAGCTATGTCCTTTGCCATGCAGAAGCTCTGCAGTTTCATGCAATCCCATTTCTCTAACCTTTCTTTGATTTGTTGTGTTTCTGGGCCTCTATTAAGAAAATTTTGGCCTGTGCCAAGGAGACCTAGGGTTTCTCCTATTCCATCCTGTAATGTTTTCTGAGTGTCTGCTTTGACTCTGAGGTCTTTGATCCATTTGGAGTTGATTCTGGTGCAGGGTGATATGTAAGGATCTAGCTTCTAAAGCCATTTCTTAGTCTTCAAATATGAAAGTGTGTTTGTGATATTGGTGTTTTTCTGTCTGCATTAATTGATGAAACTGAATGTCTGACAGTTCTATCCATACTGTCTTTGAGTGTTGGTTTCTTTTTCTTCTTTATTGGTTTCTTATTGGTGCTTGAACTCAGGGCCAATAAGGTTCCCTGAGCATTTTGCTCAAGGCTAGAGCTTTACCACTTTGAGCCACAGGTCCACTCCTGGTTTTCTGATGGTTATTTGTAGGTAAGAGTCTCATGGACTTTCCTGCCTGGTCTGACTTTGAACTTCAATCGTCATATTCACACCCTCATGTGTAGGTAGGATTACAGGCGGGAGCCACCAGCAGCAGGCAGATTTCATTTTAGTTTTTTCAGGCTGAATAATATACTACAGTATGTATTTACTGTCTTTTTATTGGTCCAGTGATAGACACTTGGATGATTCCCTATCTTTTATTGTGACAGGTGCTATAGTAAAGAGAACATGCATGCAGTTAAAGAAGTATTCTATGGCTGGCTGCTGACAGTTCATTATTCAAAACTATCCTGGGTAGGAAAGTGCATGAGACTCCAATTAACACCAGAAAAGTTGGGAGTGGAGCGGTGGCTTAAGGAGTAGAGAGCTCACCTTGAACAGGAAAGCTGAAAGATAGCTCCCAAGCTCTGACTTCGAGCCCATGTATTGGCCTGTGCTTGCACCCACCTACTCTCTCTCTCTCTCTCTCACATACACACACACACACACACACACACACACTCACACAGAGAATGGCATGCTGTGGGTTTTGTTTAAAATTATGATTTTGGGAGGGGGAGGGAATGGGGAGTGGGAAGACCAGTAGGGACAGAGGCAGGGGCCTCGTCTGCAGTGGTGTCATCTATTTATAGATAATGAACACCTAATTAGGAAAAATGCCACCTTCCTTCAAGGACCATTAAGAGTTCCAGGCTGCATCAGAATGGTTAGTAATGACTTATTAAAAATAACATCCTGGGAAGTTTTCCACTTTTGGCCATTGACAATGGTGGCTGTTCCATAAACATATTTGGAAAGTAATGTCACTGAAACCTTTTAAAAATGAAGTAAAATACGAAATGAAAACATTGCTGTGGGCAAACTCAGGAACACACTGAGTCCTTTAGAGGTCAATGACAGACAGGAACTTCATGAAGTTCCTGTTACCACAGCAACAGCTGTGGTAAAGTCTCAGTCCTTCAGACCTCATGGTCTGGTCCTGAAGCTAAAACTTGGCATCATTTAAAAATCCTATTTGGGGCTGGGAAGGTGGCTCAGTGGTAGAGCACTTGCCTTGCATGCATGAGGCCCTGGGTTCGATTCCTCAGCACACATAAGCAAAAAGAAAAAGCCAGAAGTGGCACTGTAGCTCAAGTGGTAGAGCGCTAGCCTTGAGCTGAAGAGCTAAGGGACAGCGCCCAGGCCCAGAGTTCAGGCCCCACAACCGGACCTCCCCCCCCAAAATAATAAAAGAAATAAAAATAAAAATCCTATTTGTACCAGGTGCTGGTGGCCCATACCTGTAATCCTAGCTCCTCAGAGGACTGAGATCTGAGGATCCAGGTCCAAAGCCACCCTGAGTAGGAAAGCCCATGAGATGCTTATCTTCAGTTAACCACCAGGAAAACTGTTAAGTGGCATTGTTACTCAAAGTGGTTGAGCGTTAGCCCTGAGCGATAGAGTTCAGGGATAGTGCCCAGGCCCTGAGTTCAAGCCCCACAAATGACTGCATTTGAATTCTAAAGCAAATGACCAACCCTTCAAGAGACAAGAGGCAGGATCTCCACCCACCCTGACTTGAAAAGCCTTGAAATAAGTCCTGACAAAATGTAACAGCCAGTACAGGATAGGGTAGATTGGCCAATCCTCCTGCCACCACCTAGTTGAGTATGAAACCAGGAGGTTGTTCAAACAGATCATGAGTGCTGTGCACTATCTTCACAAGAACAGAATCGCATACCTAGACCTGAAGCCCAATAACATCCTGTCAGATGGCAAATGCAATGCCAAAGTCAGTGATTTTGGGCTGAGCATCAGGGTGATGCTGGGGAGGTTGCTAATGGGGTTTTGTGGAGCCTTGATAGTCTGACCTCTTGAAATGTTCCTACACAAAGTGTGCGATGCCTACAAAGGGGACATTTGGATCCTAGGTGTGCTTCTGTATGTGATGACAACATGAAAGTTGCCGAGGGGAGTAAGTTGGCTGACATATGGGTACAGGTCCTTGAGGCCAGGTACACTGCAAAGGGACATGATCTACTTTCCAAACTGTTGACTGTGGACTTAAATCAGAGACCTGCTATTGAGGAAATAATGGAGCATCAATGGCTGGCTCTAGATGTGGGATTTGACCCGCTTTCTGACGAGCCATTGCCCAACAAGCTGGACCCCATTATTGTCATAGTCATGTGCGACATAGGGTACAACATAGCTCACAGTGAAAAGACAAACCTTCAATGAAGCCATGGACAACTACCTGGTTGCCCAAGAACCTGTTCATCCAAGAACACTCAAAAGAGAGTTTCAGAGTGTGGAATTGAAAACGATGCTTTTGGCTATTCCACTATGCACAACTCCTGAGGAACATTCCATCAGCCCTCTCTCTCCTCAGAATTTCAGTTGCAAGATGATTGACAAGAAGTCGCCTCTAAAGAGAGGCCAAAGTGCCAGTCTGCCTGTCCTTCCCCTCTGTTCCCCACAGAGCTCTAGTTCTAGCTTAATCTGGGGCCAGGATTTTTTTAGCTGGTTGATCAGAGAGTTGACACTCAGTGGAAAATACCCTTCCCTCTGGGCAGTCACAGGGGGAGGCCATAGCCTCCAGCTGGAATAATTGATGGGGCTGGAGGACGGTGGCTAACAGGATAGTCAACATTTTTCACAAACTCTGCTGCTATGTGAAGGCCCCAAAGTAATGTCCACAGTTTAAGAACAAAGCTGTTCCAGAGAAAGGGGTGCAGAACTCTGCCACACCACTAGGGTGTGGAAAAGCAGAGAGGTGTGGAATTGAAGAGCTGCAGGAAGGGAGGGAGTTGTGCAGGAAATTCACACTGCTGTGTGCCCAGCATGCCCAGCAAAGGTCTCATTCCAGCATAGCCAGGTTGTGTGACAAGTGGATTCTCCAGCTGGCATTCCTTCCAGTGAAAGGACAGCTCACAGTGCACTGACTTTCCAGTGTTGAAAAGTAAGCTGAAAGGTGGCCTCAAGCTGCCTGTGCCTTCCAAGCTGGGTGGATCTTCCTGATCACTTACTTTCAAGTATCGTCACTTTATTAAACAACCTTTTCCATTTGTGCCCTGAACACTTAGGTGTTTTTTGTCCCAAATGCTGCAGCAGGTCTCATCTTCCGTGTATATTGCTGTGTGCCTACTTACTAGTTTGTTTATTTACATAGGCTTAAAGTGAGGCCTGTGAGCTTGGTGGTATAGGAGTCCATAGGTCTGAGCATAAGGACGCATCTTGGACTCTGCTTCTCCTTCGACAGTCTCTAGGTATATGGGTTCAACTCCTGAGAACACTACTTATACTGGCTGGGTCGAAGCTTAAGGGCAAATCTATACTGGGAAAGGAGAGAGACCTGTCTCCATGCACCATGTCAGTATTGCCCCAGCTTTCCTCCATTTTAATGCAGTTTCTTGTGTGTGTGTTCTCTCTAAACATAATTACCATTCTAACATAATACCATTATCCAAGAGTCCCTTATTTCAGACTTACAGTAAAAAAAAGGATATTTTAAAGACCCTATTACTTAGACAGGTTACTTATAATTGCAACTCCCCTGAGAGTCCAGATTTCTCTAAGGGAACTCAGAATGCTGAGGGAGCTGAGTTTCAAATTTGAGAACATTCTGAGCAACCACAGCCCATGGTTACACTGGAAAAGTAAATGAATTAAACTAATTTTCCTTCCTTTAGGGTAGGGGTGGATAAACCTGTGAAGGAACAAGAGTCCTGAAAAAAGCATGGAGATATAGTGGTGCCTGTGCATGACCAGGCCTGGGATGACTGTGTCTGCACATGAGCAGAAATTCGGTAGGATTGACTATGACCCTCCACCACTGGGTTATTTCTGTTGGTTCAGCCAGGGCATTAGAATTCCACACATTGGAAGTGCTAATGGCTATGTGTGCTCTTGAGTCAGGAGGGTGAACCTGCAGAGCAGTCTGATGCGATTTGCAGCAAAGAGGGCTTGGGCTCCAGGTACATCAGTGGTCCAGCTCAGGGATATTTGGGGAGGAGAGTTCAGCTCAAAGAATGGAATGGGATTCTGGTGAGAGAAGCAATGAGGGCCAAATGAGGGTAAAGGATGGGCACCTTGCTAATAGCAGGGTTGACACTGAAGCTGAAGGAGAGCTGTACATCACACAGGGTACCACTTGAGTCCTGCCTCCAAGCCTGCATTTCTATAGTCTGTCCAGGCTGGCTTTAAGTGCACTCTTCAGGGTGTAAGCTTCTGGAATAGTTAGGATTACAGTCCAGCGCCAGCTGTACCTTGTTAATCTGGAGACACACAGGTTGGTTTCTCTGATGTGACAAAAGGGAAAGCTGTGTGAGGGACAACTTACAAATGGTTGTGGAAGGAAGGGGGTGGTGGGATGGTGTGTAGAATGGACAGGGAGGGAAGGACATGTGCCCTCTTCAAGAGTATCTGCACTGAGTTTTGGGATATCTTGGTAGAGATTCTGGGAGCCCCCTCAAAGGCCCCCAGGTGTCATCCCTTCTCTCTAGGGCATCAGGCTTCAGCGTGGTGCTTCCCTTTTCCTCGCTTTTCTCTGTTGAAGTCTCTAGACCTCATGGGGGAATAGCAATGTATAAGAACTACTGGGAACAAGACTACTGGGAGACCATTAGAACCTTCTAGAGCCCATTTTTAGCCTCACAAACTGTATGAATTAAAACATTTCCCTTCCTTTAAGCTACAGGTGGGGAATCCTCTGAAGGAGGAGCAAGATACGTGAGAAAGCATGGAGATATATTGGTGCCTGTGGATGGACCGGGCCTGGATGGACTTTGCATGCGGATGTACCCTGCTTGATATGACTGCATCAGGACATGAGCAGAAATTCTGTATGTTTGGATATGATCCCTCCATCACTGAGTTATTTGTGTTGGCTCAGCCGGGGGCATTAGATTTCCACATAAGTGCTTTGGTATGATGCTGCTTTGGGTGACAAGTATGTAATTGGGAGTAGTTGAGCACACCTGGGCTTTGCTATGTGTGCACAGGAGACAGAAGGCTGAGCCTGGCAGACTGATGAGATTTGCAGCAGGAGGTGAGCTATGACTCCTGTTAGATCAATAATCAAGCTCAAGGATATTTGGGGAACAGAGCTCATCTAAAAGGATGAGATTGGATTCTGTTGAAAAGAAACAATGAGGACCAAAAGTGGGCAAAGGATGGTCACCTTCCTGATAGACAAGGTTGACACTGATGCTGAAGTACAGCTGAGAGGAGGAAGCTAAGGATTCCTGAATTCCACATCGACCAGTCTTCAGTGAAGAGGGTGGGTGGGAAGGGAAATACTGTTAATTTCCATGATTTCTCAGTGCATTTCTTTTCTTTCCTTTTGTTTGTTGTGGGCATATGTTTGTGGGTGTGTGCTGGTACTGGCATTTGAACTGAGTGATTTTTCTCTGTCTCTTTTTCTCTCTCTTCTTTCTTCCCATTAACTGTCTCTTTTCCCTTTTCCAGCTAACTTCCCTCCTGGCCATCCATCTCCTCCTCTTCCCCTTCCCCTTCTCTTTCCTCTTCTATTCCCTCTCCCTTCCTCTGTCCTCATGAATCTTTTTCTCTCCTGCCTTCTATATCTTTCTCTAAGTTTGCATGTTCATAGCTGGTGCTCTACCACTTGAGTGACACCTCCAAGTCAGCATTTTTCTGGTTAATTAAAGATAGACTCTGCCCAGGCTGGCTTTAACTATGATCTTCTGGGTGTCAGCTTCTGGAAGAGTTAGGATTACAGGCATGATCCACCACTGTCGGCAGTGCTTTTGACCTTGTTAAACTGGTGTAGTTTCTCTGATGTGACAAAAGGGATTTTTGTACTTATCTGAGGGACACCTTGAAAATGAGTGGGAAAGGAAAGGGGTGGTGGGGTGCTGTGCCTAATGGACAGGGTGAGAAGGAAGTGCACAATTCAAGGGTGTGAACACTGAGTGATGTCCCATCTGGATATTCAGAGATTCTGTGAGTTCCCAGAGAGTCCCCCAGCTGACAACCCCCTCCCCAGACTTTGGGCATGGTGCTTCCTCTCCCCTTCAGTTCCCAGGAGAAAGCTCTAAGCCTCATGGAAGAATAGCAGAGCCCAATTTTTGTTCTTGGAGTATCACAGAGTGCTGGGGAGCAGAATTTCAAACATGAGAACATTCTGAACATCCAGAGCTCATTTTTGAATTACAAAAATTCATGAATTAAAATACGTTCCCTTCATATCAGCTAGAGGTGGAGAAATCTGTGAAGGAGTAAGAGGCCTAAGAAAGCATGAAGGTATAGTGGCGCCTGTGGATGGACTCTGCCTGGGATGACTGCATGTGGACATGAGCAGAAATTCGATACGATTGGATGTGATCCTCCACCACTGGGTTATTAGTGTTGGTTCAGCCAGGGACATTAGATTTGTTCACAAAGGCAGTGCTGAGGGCTGATGTTGTCTTGGTGACAAGTGTATAATTGGGAGGAGTTAGGCCTTTGCTATTTGTGCACTGGGTTCAGGAGGCTGAGCCTGCAGAGAAGACTTGATATTTGCAGCAAGAGATGGGCTTGGGGCTCCGGGTGGATGAGGAGTCCAGATCAGGGCTATTTGGGGTGCAGGGCTCAGTGAACAGAATGAGATGGGGTTCTGGTGAGAGAAGCAATGAGGGCCACACGAGGACAAAGATGGGTACCTGGCGAATGACAGGGTATACACTAATGCTAAAGGAAATGATAGGAGCCAGGTTATGAAGGGAGCTGAGGAATCCTGAATTCCACATGGGCCAGTGTTCAGTGAAGAGGGTGGGTGGGGGAATTACCGTTGATTTCCATGATTTCTCAGTGTTTCTTTTCCTTTATGTTTTTGTGTGTATGCTTGTGCTGGTACTGGGGATTGACCTCAGTACTTTTTTCTCATTTCCTTTTCTTTCTCTTTCCTCTTCCTTCATTTCCCCCTCTACAGAGTCTCTTCCCTTGTTTTTTTTCTCCCTGTAACTTCTCCTATTCTACTCCTCCTTTCCCATTTCTTGTTTACTTCATGCACTCTTCCATTCCTTCTCTCTCTCTTCCTGCTCTTGAATCTGTCTCTGACTCTCTCTGGTCTCCTCTCTTTCTTTCTCTCTCTCTCTCTTTTCAGCTTGCATGGTCATGGCTGGTTCTCTACCACTTGAGTCACACCTCCAGACTTGCAAACCTCCAAAGGGGAAGGCTTTTCCTTTTGCTTCTTTCCTCCTCCTCTGCACGCCTCTCCCGTGGCCTATCCACAAGGTGGCAGGCCTCTTCTCAAGGCTTCCCTGTTCTGCTCTGCTCAGCTCTGCTCTGTTAGGAGCCTCTTGCTCTCTCTCTCTCCACAGCACCTCCTCCTCAGAACAGACAGCCTATATATAGGCTGTGCCCCTCCCCCACTCCAACAGATATAACAGTTTCAACCTCCGTTCATGCCCCGCCTCCAAGCAGCCCACGTCCCACCCTTCCTTGACCCCTGACCCCTCCTACAGCCAGGCCCAGGGGAACCTCAGCATGTGGGAGGGTATCTTTGTCCCTGCTGGTTATTACACTACCACTATGTGATACTTCCAGGCCTGCATTTTTCTAGTTAAGTGAAGATGTAGTGTTCCCAGACTGGCTGTTGGGATACTTAGGATGACAAGCAGAGCCTCCAGCATCAGGCAGTGCAGCTGACTTTGTTAGTCTGGTGTCACATAGATTGGTTTCTTGTTATGAAAGGGATTTGTGTACTTATGTGAGGCACAGCTATGTGAGGGATGAAGGAAAGGGGTGGTGGGCTGGTGTGCAAATTGAGAGGGAGGGAGGGATATGTGCACTGTTCAAGAGGGTCAGCACTGAGGGTTGGCCTATTTTGGTAGAGCCCCAATGAGTCCCCCAGAGAGGACCTGGCTGACACCCCTTCCCCAGAGCACCGTACTTCCTTTTCCCTGGCAGTTCCCAGGGGAAAACTATTGGCCTCATGGAAGAATAGACCCTAATTTTTCTGCTGGGAGAACCGGGGGAGCTGATGTTCAAATATTTGAACATTCTGAACAAGAGTCCATTTTTGGAATCACAAAGTGTATGAATTAAAATATATTCCCTTTCACCATTTCATGGTGAACTGTGTGAAGGAACAGGAGATCTGGGAAAGCATGGAGATATAGTGGTACTTGTGGATGGACGGGGCCTGGATGGACTTTGCCTATGAACAGATCCTGCCTGGGCTGACTACATTCCCACATGAACAGAAATTCAGAAAGATTAGATATGAGCCTTCATTACTGTGATACTTGTGTTGGTTCAGCCAGGGAATTGGATTTGCACAGAGAGGCTGTGCTAAGGGTTGATGCTGCCTTCAGGTGACAAATGTGTGATGGGGAGGAGTTGGGCACACCTGGCCTTTGCTATGTGTGCACTGGGTCAGATGGCTCAGGTAGTAGAAAAGACTGATGAGATTTTCAGCAAGAGGAAGGCTGGGGATACTGGCAAATCAGTGGTCCAGCTCAGGGTTATTTGAGTAGCAGTGATTCCCTCAAAGAATTGATGGGCTTCTAGCGAGAGAAGCAAGGAGGGGCCACCAGAGGGCAAAGATGGGTACATGGTGAATGACAGGGTGCACACTAATACTAAAGGAGAAATGACAGGAGCCAGGTTATAAAGGGAGCTGAGGAATCCTGAATTCCACATGGACCAGTGTTCAGTGAAGAGGGTGATTGGGAGGGAAGTACTGTTGATTTCATGGTTTCTCAGTGCTTTTTTTTCCTTTTTGTTTGCTTGTGTATGTGTATGTTTGTGAGTGTATGCTAGTGCTGGAGCTTGACCTCTGTGACTTTCTTCTTATTCTTTCTGTTTTCATTCACTTTTCTCTCTCCCCTTTTCCAACCTTTCTCCCATCATCTCTCTTCCTTCCTCTTCTACCCTATACTGTCTTCTACTCTTATTTCCCTTTCCCCTAATCTTCCTCTCCTCTCTACCTTCCATTACCTCCCCCACCTCTCTCTTTCTCTCTTCTCCCTCCCTGTTCTTGTCTATCTATGACTGTTTTTTCACACAAGGCTAGAACTCTACTACTTAGAGCCACAGTGTCACTTCCAATTTTCTGGTGGTTAATTAGGGCTGGCTTCAGAGCTCAGCCTCCTGAGTAGCTAAGATTTCAGGTGTGAGCCACCAGCACCCAGCCAGAAGGGAACTTTTTGTTCAATCCTGACATCCTGCACATGAACCGCAACACAGGATTGCTTGGCAGATTTTTCCATCACAACTCCATTCAGCCTTCCTCATTCCTCTTTCTCATCCTCCTCTTTGCACCTTTCCCCAAACTCATCTAATCTAATTATTAGGTCTTCTCTCAATTTTCAAGGCACCATTCCTCACTAGCTAGCATCACCATTTACTAGCATCCCCTTTCATGTAGCTATTTGTTAGAAATCACAAGCTTTGAGTCTAAGTGGCTTTGGCATTTCTTGAGCAAATATCTAGCAATTTGTACTTATCCTAAAAACTGTACTGAATAAAAGAAAACATTATTCTACTTGGTAATAGAAAGTTTGAGATCTACTCTCAATTTTTCCAGAATCTGATCACAGCCTAAACTGCCACTGGGAGCATCCCTGAAATTTTCCTAGAGATGGTATTTTCCTTTCTAGGCATTCCGTCAGAAGTCTCACCCTATGGTGAATATACAAGTCTGCCAACACCACGAAAAAACAGTTGGTTTCAACCCACTCAGTGAGAGGGGGGGAAAAATACTTGAGGTTTATTACAACTCCTTTATTGTGCTAAAGTGGTAGGATAGTTGTCACTGAAATAGTGTCCTACGTAAGACGACAAGCAGGACTCTAAACAGTTCTATCAGACCATGAAGCTAAGGCACTGGTGGCTCACACATATAATCCTAGCTACTTGGGAGGCTCAACAGATTGTGAGGATCAGGGTTCCAGCCACCACAGGCAGAAAATTCAGAGATGTTGGCCATTGTGGCATATACCTGCTTTCTAAGCTACAATATGAGCCTTAAAATAGGGAGATTCAGCTGGGCACCAGTGACTTACATTTGTAATCCTAGCTATGCAAGAGGTCTAGATCTGAGGATTGTGATTTAAAGCCAGCCCAGTCAGGAAAGTCTGTGAAACTCTTATCTCCAATAAACTACTCAGAAAACGCCAGAAGTGGTACTGTGGCTCAAGTAGTATACTCCTACTCTTGAGCAAAAGAACCTCAGCTACTGGACCCAGGCCCAAGAGTTCAAGCCCCACACTCATTCCAGTGCTTTACAGACAGGCAATGAGACTCAATCAAAGTAGTAAAAGCCAAAGCCAGGTGCCAGTGGCTCATGCCTGTTATCTTAGCTAGTCAGGGGGCTGAGATCCTTGGATTGAGGTTCAAGGCCAGCCTGGGCAGGAAAGTCTGAAAATACCGTACAGAGGTGTTACAATTACATGGGCAAGATAATGAGTACATTTCTTTTTTGTGTGTGTGAAAATACCATACAGAAGGGTTACTAAATTACATGGGCAAGATAATGAATACATTTCTTATCAAGCATTGCTGCCTCCTCCTTTGTTTCCCCTTCCCAGCTCCCTGCTTCCCCCCCAAAGTTGTAAAGTTTGTTTTTCGACCTAACGTCTTGTACATCTCATTATTGCAATGGGTCCACCTGTATCCCTATTTAAACAATTTTTCCAAATCAGGTGATATGTACATTTCTTTCCTTAGTGTAAGCTGTCCCCTTTACTGTCTCATTCTCTCACTTCCATTGCTGCCCTTGAGTTGCTTAGTTTACTTTCATCAATGTCCAGTGCCACTGATGGCCCTCTCTGCTTCCCTCTGATTCTGTGCCCTTTTCCTATCTTCCCTCAGATGCGCACATGTATATATGAGGACAAGGACATGGGATCATCTAGACATGATATGAAAAAGAGGTCCATTGTTTCTTGAGTCCTGTTTACTTTGTCATATCTCCTTGAATTTAGAGTTTAATATCCACATATCAGGGAGATCATTTGCCCTTTGTCTCTCTGATCTTGGCTTACATCATCAACATTATTTGTTTTAGTTATGTCCATTTCCCTGAGAATGCCATTATTTCGTCCTTTCTAATGGCTGCATAGTATTCCATTGTATATAGATACCATAAGTTTTGGATCAATTCATCTGTAGTGGGGCATCTGGGTTGTTTCTATGTCTTGGCTATTGTGAACAGTACAGCAATGAATATGGAGGTGCATGTGTCCTTGTATCCTGGTTCCTGTTGTTCAGGGTAGATACCTAGGAGTGGTATGCCTGGGCCATAAGGAAGGTATATGTTTAGCTTTCTGGAACCTCCAGAGTGCTTTTCTGAGTGGTTCTGGTATTTTGCATCCCCACCAGCAGTGCAATAGGGTTCCTCTTTCTCTGCATTTGTCCTTGGGCCATTCTGACTGAGGTCAGGTGGTATCTCAGTGTATTTCCTTTGTGGTCAGAGATGGTGAACATTTCCTCATGTGTTTCTTTGCCATTTTTATCTCTTCTTCTGAGAAGTTTCTCTTTAGTTCCCTTGCCCATTTAATGATTGGTTTGTTAGGTTTGGGAGGATTTCTTGAGTTCCCTGTATGTAATGGATATTAGGCCTTTGTCTGATATATTGCTGGTAAATATTTTTTCCCAATTAGTTGGCTGTCTTTCTAGTTTGGTTGCTATGTCTTTAGCTGTGCAGAAACTTTTTATTTTAAGGTAGTCCCATTTGTCGAGTCTCTTTCCAGTTTGTTGTGACCCTGGGACTCTACTCAGGAAATTCCTGTTGTGCCTGTAAGTTCGTGTCTCTCCTACTCTGTCCTGCAGTAGTTTCAGAGTTTTAGGTTTGATGTTGAGGTCTTTAATCCATTTTGAGTTGATGTTAGTGCATGGTGACAGACTGGGGTCCATTCTTAGTTTTCTGCATGTGGCTGCCCAGTTTTCCCAGCACCAATAGTTGAAGAGGCTGTGTTTCTCCCATTGTGTGTATTTGGTTCTTGTGTCAAATATCAGCTAACTGTAAGTATGTGATTTTATTTCTGGGTCTTTTAATCTCTTCTGTTGGTTTTTGGGTCTATTTTTGTGCCAATGCCAAGCTGTTTTTGTTATTGTGGCTCTAAAGTAGAGCTTGAAATCTGGTATTGTGATCCCTCCTGCAGTGTTTCTTTTGCCTAGAATTGCTTTGGCTATTCTAAGTCCTTTGTTGTTCCATATGAATTTTTGGATTGTTTTCTCTATTTCAGTAAAGAATGTCATTGGGATTTTAATGGGAATTCCATTAAATCTGTGTATCATTTTTGGCAGTATGGCCATTTTCACAATATTGATTCTGCCTATCCAAGAACATGGAAGGCCTTTTCATTTCTTGGGGTCCTCTTTGATTTCTTTTGTTAGGCTTTTATAGTTTTCACTAAATAGCTCCTTTGATTCCTAGATTTTTTTTTGAAGTTATTGTGAATGGGGGCATTTCCCTGATTTCTCTTTCTGCTTGTACATTGTTGGTATACAGAAAGGCAACTGATTTTTTATACATTTTTTACTGTAAAAATACTGTACAGAGGGGTTACAGTTACATGAGTAAGGTAATTTCCTATTGAGCATTGATGGCTCCTCCTTTGTTTTTCCCCTACCATCCCTTCCTTCCCCACCTCTCCAACTACTCCCCCTACCCACTCCCACTGCCCCCTCCTGCAGAATTGGTAAAGTTTGTTTTGTCTTGTACATCTTGTTGTTACAATGGGTCAATCTGTATTCCTATTTAAACATTTTGTTTTTTCCCTTCCCCTCCCCAAATTATAAAAATGTATATACAAGATGCAGGGCACCGAAATCAAATACAGTGAAAACAGGTTATACCGTGAGGGAGGAACATGCCAAAGAAAAAAAATAACATAATACATTATAAATACATTAAAAACAATTGCAAGAAAGAAAAAAATGTTTGTGCCCCTGTCTTGGGGTTCATTTCACTTAACATCATCTTATATGGTCATATGTACATAGCTTTTGACCTTTTCTGCTTGTCCTAAACTTATACTAGTTATTGCAAACAAGAGAAACCATGGGACCTATGTTTCTTTGGGCCTGGCTTACTTAATATCTCATTCTTTCTGATAGAGGATAGAATTCCACAATATGTGTGTGTGTGTGCATATATGTGTGTGTGTGTGTGTGTGTGTGTGTGTGTGTGTGTGTGTGTGTGTGTGTATATGTGTATATATGTGTGTATACACACACACACACACACACACACACACATTTTCTTGATCCATTCATCTACTGAGGGGCATCTGGGTTGGTTCCATATCTTAGCTATGGTAAATAAAAGGCAACTGATTTTTTTTGGTGGGGGGTCTGGTCGTGGGGCCTGAACTCTGGCCTGGGTGCTGTCCCTCAGCTCTTCAGCTTAAGGCTAGTGCTCTACCACTTGAGCCACAGTGCCACTTCCAGCTTTTTTCTTTTTTCTTATGTGGTGCTGAGGAATCGAACCCAGGGCCTCAGGCATGCAAGGCAAGTGTTCTACCACTGAGCCACCTTCCCAGCCCAAGGCAACTGATTTTTATGCATTAATTTTGTATCCTGCTACTTTGCTGAAGTGGTTTATATGTTCTAGGAGTTTGGGAGTAGAGTTTTGGAGTCCTTTAAGTATAATACCATGTCATCTGCAAATAGCTATAGCTATAGCTTAATTTCTTCCTTCCTTATATGAATCTCTTTAATGTCCTTTTCTTGCCTTATTGCTCTGGCTAAGGATTCCAGAACTATATTGAAGAGGAGTAGAGAGAGTGGGCATCCTGGCCTTTTTCCTGATTTTAGGAGGATTGGTTGTAGTTTTTCCCCATTTTGTATAATATTGGCTGTTGGTCTGTCATATATGGCTTTTATTGTTTTAAGGAATGTTCCTTCTGTTCCTATTTTCTCCAGAGATTTTAATATGAATGGGTGTTTTGTTTTATCAAAAGCCTTTTTCTCATCAACGGAGATAATCATGTGGTTCTTGACCTTGGATGTGTTGATGTGATGGATTACATTAATTGATTTGCATATGTTAAACCAACCTTGCATCCCTGGGATGAAGCTTACTTGATCATAATGTATAATGTTTCTGGATTCTGTTAGCTAAAATTTTATTGAGAAGCATTTTTGTTCATCAAAGAGATTGGTCTGTAGTTCCTTTTTTTTGTTGGATCTTCACCTGTTTTGGAGATGAGTGTGATATTGGCTGGTTTTTGAGTGGTATGGATAAGACTCATGAGGCATAATACTCAAAGGCAACTCAGGTTACCTTTGAACCATGATCCTCAGCCTCAGCCTCCTGAGTTAGCTAGGTTTTCAGGTATGAGTCACCGGCACATGGCAACTTTTGGCTTTGTTTAGTGCTTATTTGGAGCAATAGACTTTCTTGCCCAGGGTGGCTTTGAATTGCAATCCTCAAATCTCAGCCTCCTGAGTAGCCCAGCTCATAATATAGTTTTTGTTTTTTGTTTTTTGTCAGTCATAGGGCTTGAACTCTGGGTCTGGGCACTGTTCCTGAGCTCTTTTTCCTCAAGGCCAGCACTCTACTACTTGAGCCACAGAGCCACTTCCAGTTTTAGTAGTTTATTGGAGAAAGGTCTCATGGCCATTCCTGTCTGGGCTGGCTTTGAACCAAGATCCTCAGATCTCAGCCTCCTGAGTAGGTAGGATTACAGGAGTGAGCCCCCAGTGCCTGGCTCATGATATAGTTTTGATAGTTGAAAAGTCAAGCTTGCCTTCACTGGTCCTGGCTCTTTACTCTTCTTCATTCTTGAAAATTGTCAAGATTTTCTTGATGTTTTCAAGATTATATGTCACTTCTTTTTTTATCGACTGTTCTACTTAGGCTTGTCTGAAGTTTTGTCATGATTTGACTTGGGTCACGCATGGTTGGCAGGACTGTCACAAAGTAACACTGTCCCCCACTGCAACTCACCAGGTGGCTGGGGACATCAGTTTGTCCTATCATTGAAGTAGGTAATTTTGATCAATTGAGGATGGCCGAATTTGCCAGTTTATCTAATGTAAAAATTCTCCTCTCCCTTTGTGACTGAGTGGTGTGTGGGGAAACACATGAGGCTGTGTAAATATCCCATTCCTCACACCACTGACAATTTACTTATGTATTTACATATTTATTCATGTTTGAACTGGCTAAGGGATTCCTATTTTATTTATTGGGTTGTAATTCCACTCCTGCCATGGTTTTGATGTGCAGATGGTTCGAGACTTGGCCAATGGGATTCCTTTCTGACAAACCTTTATTAGTGCTTTCATTTTATTTTTTGCCAGTCCTGGGGCTTGAACTCAGGGCCTGGGTACTCTCTCTGAGCTTCTTTTGCTTAATGCTAGCACTTTACCTCTTGAACCACAGTGCCACTTCCAGCCTTTTCTGTTTATGTGGCACTGAAGAATTGAACCCAGTGCTTCACGCATGCTAGGCAAGCACTCTACCACTAAGCCCTCATTAGTGCTTTTGTTCTTCACTCATACACAAGATCTATGTTTATTTAGTACTTTCCATGCTTTGGCCTTTGAATCAACTATTACACCAGGAGCTGTGGCTGGATGGCATTTAGAAACCAACATCTGAGAATTAGGTGTGTCCTTTGCTTTTGAGATGTTACTGTTCCTAGGCCCTTTTGGTGAAGAGAACTGTAGAATACATGAAACGAATATGATACACACACACACACACACACACACACACACACACACAGAGGCATGAGCCACCAGCACCTGGCTAAACCCTGCTTTTTGCTGGTTAGTTTGGAGATGAAGTCTAATAAACTTTCCTGCCTAGACTGGTCTCAAACTGCAGTATCCAAGCTCTTAGCCTCCTGAGCTACTCAACTTCTGATTAGATATTTGTATACCAATCTATTATATATATCCATCTATGTATATTCAAAATCATGAGTCCACACCAACACCTCCAACTGCAATCTCAACCCAACTAGGTCTTCCAGTGTTTTCTTTTCCTTTACCATATTTGTAACTACTAAGAAACCCATTACCCATTATCCTTGATAGGATGACTTACTGAGTCAATCATTCTGTTTGTAAACAATCTCTCGTGATTGCCTATGATGTTGTTAAATAATGTATTTGGCCTTTTCCTGTGGTTCTTGACATAGAAATCCAAAAACACTCATGCTTTCCTGAGTAACAGGGGTGGTAGGAGGATCTTTTGTTCTACTATTTGGTCACTGACCCTGGTTCCTCAATCAGAGCTCCTTAGACCTTAGTAATTTCCTGAGTTATAGTAGCATCTGACTCAGAGCTACTAAATCCTTTGGAATTTCCTATGACAAGAGCATCTTTTGTTCTAAAAGGGGAAACCCTTGATGCACTCCTGGATAGCCTCAGGATGGGAGATGATCTTTTTAAGATAGACTGGTAGTGCAAACCTGTAATCCCATCATTTAGAAGGCTAAGGCAGAAGGGTCCTGAGTTCAAGGGAAGCCTGGGCTAGAGTAAAACCATCTTTTAAAAAAAATCAGCTTTAATAGGTAAATTACTTTGAGATTCACTCCTAATTTTGCTTTTTGGTTCACTAAATTTTGTCATATCTGTAAAATTTATATTTGCCAAGAGATTCAAACCTGCCTGATCAACCCATTCTCTGTCTCTGTCTGTCTGTCTGTCTGTCTGTCTGTCTGTCTCTCAGTCTCTCACTGGCAATGTCCTCATGGTTCCCACATGGCTGCCATGATGGCAGAAGCAGCATCCTCCCCTGTGCCCAGTGTCCTTGGCAGTGGTCCTCTAGGCCTCATGGAAGAGTAGTAGAGTCCCCACAGCTTTCAGAGAGACTTGATTCTTGTGACCGTTTACAGTTCACTCATTTCAGAAGGCATGATTAGCACAGTGAACTACTGTGCTCCCAGCATGCCCAGTCATCTTTGCAACTTCCTGTTAGTCCCATTTTTCTCCTAGGGTAAACAGAGTGCTGGGGGTGCTCAGTTTTAAATATGAGAACATTGTGAACATGCAGAGCCTATTTTTGGGATCACAACGAGTATGAATTAAAATATTTTCTCTTCCTTTCAGGTAGAGATGGAGAAACCTCTGAAGGAGCAGGAGACCTGAGAGAACATGGAGGTATAGTGGTGACTGTGGATGGACCAGGCCTCTGTGGACTTTGTCTGAGGATGGACTCTAGTGGACTACTTCTGGACAGGAGTGGAAATTGAGTAAGATTGAATGTGACCCTCCACCACTGGGTTGTTTATGTTGGTTGATCCAGAGCATTAGATTTCCACACAGAGGAAGTGCTGATGGCTGATGCTGTCTTGGGTGACAAGTGTGTGATGGGGAGGAGTTGGGCACACCTAGACTTTGCTATGTGTGTCCTGGGGTTAGGAGGCTGAGCCTGCAGAGCAGACTGATGAGATTTGTAACAAGAGGGGGGCTGGGTGGCCAAGTGGTACAGTTCAAGGCTATGTGGGGAGCAGATCTCCCCTCAAAGAATGAGGTGGAATTCTGGTGAGAGAAGCAATGAGGTACAAAGATGGTAAAGGATGGGTACCTGGTAAATGACAGGGTTGACACTGATGCTGAAGGAGAACTGAGAGGAGGAAGGTCATGAAAGGAGCTGAGGAATCCTGAACCGCTCATGGACCAGTGTTCAGTGAAGAGGGTGGGTGGGGAGGGAAGTACTATTAAATTCTAGGATGTTTCTATGCCTTTTATTTTTTCTCCTTTTTGTCTCTTTGTTGTGGGTATGTATTTGTGGGTGTGTGCTGGTACCAAGAATTTATATAGTGCTTTTTTCTTAATCTCTGTTTCCTTTTCCTTTGCTTTTCTCTTTCCCCTTTCCCCACCTTTCCCTCCTCTACCATTTCTCTTCCCTCCTCTTGTTCTACCCCATACTGTCTCATAGTCTACTTTCCCTTCTCTTCAACTTCATCCTCTCATCTCCCTCTTCCATTATCTCTCTCTCTTCCTGTTTTTGAATCTGCCTCTGTCTGTTTCTCTGTCTCTCCTCTTTGTGCCTCACTCTTTCTCTTATTTTCTTTCAGTTTGCATGTTCATGGCTGGTGCTCTACCACTTGAGTCACTCCTCCAGGTCTTCATTTTTCTAGTTAATTGAAGATGGAGTCTTCCCAGACTGACTATTAACTGCAATCTAGGTGTCAGCCTCTGGGATAGTTAGGATTACAGGCATGAGCCTCCAGCATCATGCAATGCATTTGCCTTTGCTAATCTCTTGCAGCACAGGTTGGTTTCTCTGTTATGAAAGGGATTTGTGTACTTATCTGAAGGACAGCTGTGTCAGTGACACGTTAAAAATGGGTGTGGATGGAAGGTGGCCATAGACTGGTGTACAGAATTGACAGGGAGAGGAGGACATGTATAGTGCAAGTGTGTCAACACCCTTAGAATGTCAGAGCATGTGCACACTCAAGGACATGTGCACCCCCATTTCCTAGTGAAAGAGCAAGCAACTCCCCTTTGCATGATTGATTAGCATCTTCCTTCTCTCTTTACCAAGATGTCTCAGAAGCATGCAGAAATTCCTCTAGAAATCAGCCTTCTACAAACCCAACATGATGTGTAAATCCAATTGCACATCGAGAGGGAATTAGGAAGGAAAATGTGCTCTTTTCTTCCTTTAACTTCAGATCTCAATACAGAGCTAAATGAGTCAGAAATGATCTCCTCCAAAGACTGCCAGGAGACAAGGCCTTGCTGCCCCAAGAGCTGCAGCTGACACTCAGAGTAAGGGAGTGGGCTTCAATTCACATCAGTGGGTTTGGTTTAGGATGCTAGTTTCTTGAAGTCCTAGGGCAATAGAGAACTTGCCTCATTGCTATGCACTGGGTGGGATTTCAGTGTTGGGTTGCATTATGGAGACATAGGGGAGGGGCAGCATGGATCCTTGGGGGTGTGGACAGGGCTATGAACCAAGCAGGAGGCAAGTCATTTTATGATTCAATGCCAGTCTTGTTTCAAGGGGCAAGTTGAACTCATTCTCCAAAACTCAGGTTAGGTTTTGATTTTTCAATGGACAGTCTGATGCATAGGCATGCTAGAACACTACTAAACCTTTGTGGAATAGGTGAAGTGCATTTGGCTCAGCATGTGAAGGAGAGAAGACGAAATTTTGGCCCGAGGATGAGGGTCCCACAGGTTAGATGCAATGTCAAACAGACCATTACCTAAGATGGGATCATGGCTTGCAGAGAGACCTGAAAGAACACAAGAGTGAGGAGCCAATGTGGTATGAAAAGGCTTCCCAGAGGAGGAAAAAGTGAGCTGCTGTGTGCACACCATCTCCATGTGTGAGATTGAGGTACACAAGGCTTCAGGCAAAGGGCATGGAAACACAGGTGGGGAGACCACAAGACAAGGGTGAGAGGGGCTATGGAGAGGAATCGTGGGAAAACAGTGGGAAAGAGCTTTGACCATGTGTGGCAGGATACTTGTCAAGTAAGTGTGGAAGGGAATAGGTAGGCCTTCATTCAGTGGACACTTACTGAGTGACTACTGGGTGATACGATGCTGGGAACAGCACAAAAATATCTCTCTTTATGAGTTTACACTCAAACATGGACAATGATAGTACCCAGACTTACAAAAGTAATATAGAGAATACATCAGAAGGAAGATGTAAGGCAGAAAGAATGAATAGGATGAGTGGTGGGAATACTCTGTGTGTGTGTGGGGGGGGGATGTTTGCATACGTGTGTGTGTGTGTGTGTGTGTGTATGCACAGATGTACATTGAATATGATGACTGCATTCTCCCACCCTTCCTCTCTCCATCCATATCCTACTGTCTCATCCACCTGCCCCCCCCCCCCCACCTCAAGTTCCAGCTTCCTGTTATCCATTTTGTTTGACTGTGTTAGTTGTTCAAAGGAGTTAAGTTACACCCAGAAAACTCCAGAAAAGTCTGATACTGCACAGGGCTAAGGGCAAAGATGAAATGATATAGCCAGATCCTTGAAGAGATTATTAAAACACAATCCTGCTAGCCTTGAAATTCACTTAAACACTATACTTGCCAGTTCTGTGAACCCATAAATCCCCTTTATTGTTTTTTTTTTAACCAAAGCATCTTTTAACTGCTGTGAACATTTCTTATTTTATTTTATTTTTTATTGTGAAAATACTCTACAGAGGGGTTACAATTACATGGGCAAGATAATGAGTACATTTCTTATCAAGCATTGTAGCCTCCTCCTTTGTTTCCCTTCCCATCCTCCCCCTGCACCCCACCCAATCCTTGAACTGTTCTTTTTTCTTATTTGTAGCTCTAATGCATCCCAAATGCTATTGACCATTCCATTAAGGATAGCAGTTTGACATTTTCAAAAGTCTTAAAAGTGTGTATTATCCTCCGAGCCAGCACTTCCTCATCTCAGAATTTATCCTAAGTAAATAGTTGAATGGCTATAAAGATATTTACATGCATAAGCCCATACATAATGTGTCTTAGAATAGCGAAATACTGAAAGTGATCTAAATTGAAATATAAAGACACTGCCAAATACTATCCAGCCCATGGATTATGATAAATGAAATAACTACACATAGTTGACAGTGAAAGCTAGAGCTTACTGATTAACCTGTTTTAATAATCTACTTTTATTTAAAAATATAGCACAACAATGATGCATTAAAAAAACACCTTTTAAGTATCATTTAAAAATAGGCTCTCCAGGGAGGTGGGGAATAGGCATTTGAGTGGTTCAAATGTACAATGAAGAGTGAAAATTATTCTTTCTTTTCTTTTTTTTTAGGGGGGTGGCCAGTACCTGTGCTTGAATTCAGGATTTCACCCTTACTCAGCTTGATTGCTGCTCGTGGCTGGGTGCAACCTTGCTTTTTGTTGGTTATTTTGGTGATGGATTCTTGTAGACATTTTTGCCCATTCAGTCCTCAAACCACAATCCTCTCAATCTCAGCCCCTTAAATAACTAGGATTACAGACACAGGCCACTAGTGCCAACCTTACTACTTCTTTAATCCTCAGGACAACACTGTGTCATCTGCCTTGTGTTGATGATCAGATCTCAGATAACTTGTTAGTAACTTGTGATATAGAAGCATCTAGACTATATGCAGGGAAATTTGATTTTAAAAGCCATCATGTTGACAGTAACATTGAATTCTCTTTTAGTGTATGAGGATCAATATGAGAGGAATTATAGAGCAAAGAAGACAGACTGAAGCCAGGTACCAGTGGTTCATGACTATAATCCTAGCTACTCAGGAGACTGATATTTGAGGATTGCATTTCAAAGCAGAAAAGTCAGAAAAGTTCAAAGTAGAAAGTCCATGATAATCTCCAATAAACTACATATGAAATGCCAGAAATGATGCTGTAGCTCAACAGGTAGAGCTCAGTACCTGGTCCTGAGTTTATGCCCCAGAACCAGCATCAAAAAAAGGAAAGAAAAAAAGAAAAAAGATTGAGAGATGCACAAATGAATAGATGCAATGCTGGATGTGAAATTATAAATTACAAATATTATTTTTACAAATGTAATTTTTAAAAAATTTTTTGCCTGTCCTGGAACTCAGGGCCTGAGTGCTATCCCTGAACCTCTGTGTACTCAAGGCTAGCTCTCTACCACACCACAGGGCCAATTCTGGCATTCTCTGAATAGTTTACTGGAAATAAGTGTCTCACAGACTTTTCTGCCCAGGCTGGCTTTGAACCAGCCTCAAGAGTGCTAGGACTACAGGTATGAGCCACTGGTGTCCTGCTAAATTTACTAATCCAGCAAGGCTCTTCATTTTCTTCTCTCACCTGATAAGGATATGAGAGTGTGATTTCTCAAGAAGATAAACTCTCTAATAAACCAGAGGTCCACAATCACCATTTTTGGGTATTTTTCAGATTTGTTTTGGTTGATTATCAACGTATTGTAGAGTACATATTTTTTTTGTTTCCTGTTAATTATTCAAGATGGTCGTTGTTCTTATCCACAGACTTTAGCCAAGCACTGGTGGCTCCCACTTGTAATCCTGAATACCCAGGAGGCTGAGATTTGAGGATTGCAGTTCAAAACAATCCCAGGAGGAAAGTCTGTGAGAATGTTGCCTCTACTTAACCACCAAAAAGCCAGAAGTGAAATTGTGGTTCAGGTGTACACACCAGCCTCAAGTGAAAAAGCTAAGTGACTATTAGAAATTGCTGGGCTATGAAGACATAGATTTTAAAGGAACTTGGCAAGGTAAAGTTTACTCTTGCAGAAGGGTGCACCAAAAAACTGGCAAGCAAGCACACAAAGCAGGCAGGCTGCTCCTTTTTAGTCTGCCCCTCTGCTTTCATTGGCTGAGCTTAGATTCAAAATGCAAAAGGATATGGCTTAATTAACAAAATGTAATTAAAATTTAAGGAGCTTGTAATAGGATGCCTTAAACTGCTCAGGAAAAGGATGTACTAACTAAAATGTAATTAACAAGGACCAAGCCACTTGGTCTATCAAGAACCCTTCAGCAAAACAATTTGATAAAAAAGATACTTTTCTCACAAGTACAGTACCCACAAGTTCTGAGTCCAAGCCCCAGGAGCAACGCCTGCGCGCGCGCACACACACACACACACACACACACACACACACACATACACACACACACACACACACACACACACACACACACACACACACTGTGCTTTTGATCATAAAGTCTTCAAAACCCTTAGCACATGACTATACCACCTTTTTTTTCTTTTACATATTCTTACACAATATTTCCATAAATAACACAGAAGGAACACACTGTACTGGTATTGATACATCACTAAAGCAAGAATGCAAGGTTAGGAGAATTTGATGTAGGAGTCTAGGAGATTAAATGATGATGTGTCATTTATTCCAAATTGCTCTTGTGAAAAATATAAACCTCAATGCCAAGAGAAGACATGTCCTTAAATGGTTGAGTAACATGACATAACCTTTTTTTTTTTTTTTTGGAAAACAACCAATAACTCACATTTCTGAGGAGAAAAACTGTCAAGTCTGTAAATCAAAAAAAAAATTCCAGGGGCTGGGAAGGTGGTTCAGTGGTAGAGGGCTTGCCTTGCATGCCTGAGGCCCTGGGTTTGATTCCTTAGCACCACATAAGCAAAAAGAAAAGAGCCGGAAATGGCGCTATGGCTCAAGTGGTAGAGCGCTAGCCTTGAGCTGAAGAGCTGAGGGACAGCGCCCAGGCCCAGAGTTCAGGCCCCACGACCAGACTCCCCCCACCCCCAAAAAATTCCATCCCATTTATTTGCTCCAGGCAATATCAAGGTTCTAATAAAGGGATCTGGTAATGCCTACACAGGGGTGAAAAATCATTTGTCCCTCTTGTGACCTTCTCTTTGTGGATCCTTGGCCAGCCCAGCCCTGGGCACACTGGTAGAGGCAGCAGCCACTGTCTGTGGGCAATGGCTGACCTTTCTTTTCCTTCCTTGGAATATCCAGGCCCTTCACCTTCTCCATCCTTCTCTCCAACCTTATAATATCCTTCATCACAGAAAATTATGTCAGGCCAACTCTTCTCCCAGGAAATGTATTTAGGAGACATGAGATTAGCCAGGCACTGGTGGCTCACGCTTGTAATCCTAGCTATTCAGATGTGCTCCAATTAAGCACTAGAAAAACTCAGAAGTGGTGCTGTGTCTCAAAGTGGTAGAACACTAGCCTTGAACAAAAGAGCTCAGGGACAGTGCCCAGGCCCTGAGTTCAAGCCCCACGACTAGCTATACTACTGATAATAATAATAATAATAATATAAATGTGAGATTATGTGGGAAATGAGAATTAACATTCTTGATATTTCTGGGAGATCACCAAGGAAGTTTATTTAACAAACATATCTAACAATCTTCAACAGTCATTCTCAACTTGAGTTACTCTGAATCTATTTATCTACATATCTGTCTGTCCATCTATCTACCTTCCTATCTTTCATCTATTATCATCGACCTTATTCTACCTATCATCTATTATCTATCTATCTGGCTGTCTGTGGCTCTATCTCCTATCACCAATTTTCAATTACCATCTACCTTCATCTATCATTTCTGTCTATTATCTTCTTCCATCTATTATCTATCATCCACCTTCATCTACATATCATCTACTATTTATGGATTTTTTCCATTTATTACCTATCTTCTATCATCATGTACCTTTCATCTATCATCTATCTATTTGTATTGACATGCACAGATGTTGAAACAGAGAGAGAGAGAGAGAGAGAGAGAGAGAGAGAGAGAGAGAGAGAGAAAGAGAGGGAGGGAGAGAGAGAGAGAGAGAGAGAGAGAGGAGAGAGAACCTGAATTTCTGCCACTAGCAATTCAGATAAAGCTGAAAATTGTCAGAGACATGGTCTGGAATGACAATTTTGTGTTTTTCCCAGACATCTCTCTCTTCCTCATGAAATTCCATGCTGCAGAGAAGGGAGTCTCCTGGAATAAGTGCCTTGGTAAACACATGCACATTGGGTAGTAATGCTTCTCAGATCACATTTTGAGAATCAGAGTGACCAAGGCAAAGCATTAGGGTAGTGAAGAAAGGTGAATAGAGATATTTGAATTAAGGCATCCTGCTATAATTTCATTGGATTTTAGTTACATCCTGTTCCCTGTAAACTAACCAATCAGGAAAGATTGTGAACCTAAGTTCTAGCCAATCAGTACTATGTTGAGATAAAACCCAGGCAGATCTCCTGCCCAGCTTGCTTGCATGCTGGGATTCTTGTCAGGAACCTGCCCGTCTGTGGAAGTAACCTTTGCCTGGCCAAGTTCCTTTTGAATGGATGTCCTAATCTCTGTATGACATCCTTGCATCCCAACATGGCCCTCTGATACCTGTCCCCAATTCCTGACCAACAGTGACTCCCACATTCTGAGAATGCTTTCTTCTACAGTTAAGACTTCTGAAGCACATCATCTATGGTGTACAGACACTCGTGTCTGGTTGGTTTGTGCTCTGCATACAGTCTGTGGCAGCACCAAGGAGTGAGCGAGAGAGATAAAACCCTTAAAGATGAGAGTGGCGGCTCAGTGTAGGCGTTTGTGAAGGAGAGGAGCTCTTCTTTAGGATGACTCAGCTCCGTTCTTTGTTTGGGAATTTGCATTTTTTTTTACTGCTGAAACACTTTAGTTGTTGTTTTTTATTTTTTTAACTGGTCCTGGGTTTGAGCTCAGGGCCTGGGCACTGTCTCTGAGCATTTTTGCTCAAGGCTAGCACACTCTCTTGAGCAATATCTCCATTTCCAGCTTTTTGGTGATTCATTGGAGATAAGAGTCTCAAGGACTTTAAATCAAATCCTGTACAAGCTATATAATTTTCCCTGTGCCTTAGTTTCTTTGTCTGTATAATGGGCATGTCATGAGGAATAAAGGAAGTCAATACAATGGCTGTATTTACTACCTGTTTTGTTTTTTTTTTAACAAAGAAACTCCTCAGTTGCTACCTATTATGAGTCACCGTTTTAAATAGATTTACACCATACAGAAGCATTACAAGTCAAGACCAAAGGAAGAAGAAAAGCCTTAACAGCCTGCTCTAAGTAAAGCAGCTCACTGGCCCCATCAGCACATCATACATGTGGTCGCTGGGCTGCCTTTTCACATAGGATCTAGCATCTTGGGAGATGAAGTGTAGTGGAAGAAAAAAAAAAAAACAACAGTCAAGAAAATGAAAAGCTTGGCTTTAACCAAATCACTCTCATTGGGATAGTATGTCCATTTTCAATTACCTTATTCTGAGAACCAGAATAACAGGAATGGAATGTAAACATTTAGGGTGTTTTCCAGTCTCAGCTTTGCCCTTTAACAACAAACACTCAGCCAAGATCTCTTCCTCTTTCTCTTCCTTCTCCTTCCTCTTCCTTTTTCTTTTTCACCTTCTGCTTCCTCCTAACTCTCATTTCTCCTCCTCCTGCTTTTCTTCTTCCTCCTCTTCTTTCTCCTCTTTCCCTTCTTTCTCCTCCTCCTCCACCAGCACTGCTGTTTGAATTTAGGCCTATACACTTGCTTGCTTTGCTTGCTTAGCTAGCACTTTACTACTTGAGTCTCTCCCCCAACCTGGCTTTTTGATGGTTATCTATTGGACATGCAGTCTTACAGAGTTTTCTGCCTGAACTGATTTCAAACTGTGATCCTCCAGATCTTAGTCACCAATGCCCCGTGAAGACCCAGTGCTCTGCCACTTCAGCCACATCTCCATTTCTTGCTTTTTGCTGCTTAACTGGAGATGAGTCTTCCTGAATTTTTCTGCTCAGCTTGTCTTTGAACCTTGATCCTCAGATGAGTAGCTAGGATCACACACGTGTCCTCAGCACCTATCTCAGACCTTTCAGTACAGCACAGTGGTACAGCGTTACTTCATGTTTCCATCTTTAATTGCTCTCAAAATCAATTTGACCTTAGACACCAATGGCCCACACCAGTAATCTTAACAACTCAAAGACACAGATCTAACGATTGAGGTTCAAAGCCAGCCCAGGCAGTAAAGTCCCATGACACTCTTGTCTCTAATTAACCAACAACAACAAAAACAGGTAGTGAGGCTGTGGCTTAAGTGATAGAGCAAGTGCTAGAGGAAGGAAGGAAGGAAGGAAGGAAGGGAAGGAGGGAGAGAAGAAATGAAGGGATGGAAGGGAACAGAGAAACTACTTCAATTGATCACAGACTCCATGGCTGCCTCTTACTAACTGCAAGACTGGACAAGTTATGTATGAGTGAATGAAAAAAGTTAAGCAAAAATATGAAGCCCTCAGTTCAAGCCACAGGAATGACACAAAAGAAAGGAAGGAAGGAAAAAGAAAAGTTTAAATTAAAAAAAATTACCCTCACTCTAAAATGATACACCAAAAATAATATATGAATGCTTACAGCAATTTTATTTCCCAAACTGGAAACAACCATAATGTTACCAAATTGGTAAATACATTGAAAAAAATCTAGTGCATTTGTATTATGGAATATTATACTGTAATAAAATTAAATGAGCTCTCAAGCCATACAAAGATATGAATGAATCCTACATGATTCTCTTTATATGATATTCTGCTAAAGGTTTAACTATGGAGAAAATAAGAAATATCTATTGCCAAAGCTGTCCAAAGAGGTTAGACAGATGACACACAAGTAATTTGTGGGGAGGAGTGGAGCTATTTTCTGTGATATGGTAACGACAGCTGTCAAAACCCCATTGAACATAACCTGATTAGTGTCTTTTTTTTTTTTGTCAGTCCTGGGACTTGAACTCAGGCCTGGCTGCTGTCCCTGAGCTCTTTTGCTCAAGGCTTAGTGCTCTACCACTTTGAGTCACAGGGTCAGTTCTAATTTTTGGTGGTTCATTGGAGATAAGAGTCTCACAGACTTTTCTGCCCAGGCTGGCTTTGAACCACGATCCTCAGAACTCAGCCTTCTGAGTAGCTAAGATTACAGGCGTGAGAAAGCAGTGCCCACCTACACGTGTATCTTAATGAATGCACCCTACTTAGAAAGCTAGGAGAAGCTGGGCGCCGGTGGCTCATAACTGTAATCCTAGCTACTCAGGAGGCTGAGATCTGAGGATCACCGTTCAAAGCCAGCCTGGGCAGGAAAGTCCGTTACACACTTATCTCCAATAAAACCACTAGAAAGCTGGAAGTGGCGCTGTGGCTCAAGCCGTAGAGTGCTCGCCTTGAGCTGAAGAGCCCAAGGACAGTACCCAAGCCCCAGAGTTCAAGCCCCATGACCGACAAAAAAAAAAAAAAGCTAGGGGACTCCTGGGCTGTAATAAGTGACTTGACAAAACAATCTAACTGTGGTCCAAATGTATTCAATAGCCAGGCATTGGTGGCTCACACCTGTAATCTTAGCTTCCCAAGAGGATGAGATCTGAGGTTTGATATGCCAGCTTGAGCAGGAAAGTCCATGAGATTCTTATCTCCAATTAATCATCAAAAACGTAGAAGTAGAGCTGTGGCTCAAATGGTAGAGTGCTAGCCTTGAGCAAAACAGAAAGCTTAGGGACAGTGCCAAGGTCCTGAGTTCAAGACCCAGGACTGGCACAAAACAAAACAAAAACAAAAAACAGCATCACCAGATATAATAATGAGCAAAGGTGCTCACTGAAGTCACCTCCAAGGGAAGAAAGGAATGAAGAAAGGAAATACATCCTTACAATGATTGAACCTAGGAACAAAGCATCAAGTGGCAAAACAATATAGTATTGACTAAAGAGCCCAAAGTGGAAAATACCCACAAGACCAAGCTGCTACAAATTAATTAATTAATTAACTGAAACAGAAGAGACAAGCCCTCATGTTAAAAAAAATTCCACTTGGGTGCCTGTGGCTCATGTCTATGATCGTAGCTACTCAGGAGGCTGAGATCTGAGGATGGAGTTTCAAAACCAGGCCCTATTAAAAGACCTATTGAGGAAGAAGTATTTTACTTAAAACTGACTTATGGAATTGTAACCCCTTTATAGAACTACTTGATGATGATGATGATGATAAGCTGTGAGATTCTTCTATTAACCACCAAAAATCTGGAAGTGGAGCTGTGCCTCAAGGTATTGAGTTCAAGCCCCAGTACACCTTCCCTCCCCAACACTATCTGCTAAAGTATAGCTTTTCTTTCCTTAATCCACACCCCAAACTAGGCTTTCCATTCAACCATTCTCCCTGTTTTTATCTGTATTTTCAAAGCAAACAGCACCCAATTTAACGCCCACAGAACTGAGAAAACAAAACGAAACAATTATAGGATGGTTACATAGTATTTTATCTCCATAGTGTTCAAACCACGGCTGCAACTGTTCTCACTGGAGCGTCTCAACTCTCTGACACATGTACATATTACTGTATTCTTATTAGATGAGGAAATGGAGTGTGAGCAGGGAGGAACACACAGAAAAAGCAAAGTGGGCAAATTAGGGCACCCACACTAATTCCACTCAGTAGATGAGCAGAGATAAGATATTTAGCTCCAGTGGAATTGTCTGATTGTTTCCCCAGAGACCCAGCCTGAGTCAAGGCAGCAATCTTTGTAAGATCAGAAAAAGAGTTGGCAAACAAAATCTGTTGTCTGACCCATTTTTGTTAAGTGTTTTGTTGGTTGGTTTTTTATCTTCTTTTCTTCAGTTTTGGAAGACAAAATGGATTCAATGATACTAATTTTCTGGGCATCCACATTTCTGTGCCTGAATTTTTTTGCCAGTCCTGGGGTTTGAGCTCAGGGCCTGGGTGCTGTCCCTGAGCTTTTGCTCAAGGCCATTACTCTACCACTGGAACAACAGCACCATTTCTGGCTTTTTCTTTTATGTGGTACTGAGCAGTAGAACCCATGGCTTCATAAATGCTAGGCAAGCACTCCACCACTAAGCCACATTAAGACAGGGTGCTGACTCCCTTCCTTAATCTTTAAATATGGTATGTTAGCTTACTAGTAAGTTCCAGATAAAATAAAGCTGAGGGAAATCTCATTTATTTTTTGTGAAGTTAGTTTTCTCTTTTTTTTCAGGAAACGGGCTTTATTTAGTATTTAGGATTGGGAAAAACAGAAAAGAAAGCCATACAATATTTCTATATGCCACAATGGAATTCTATGCCTCCATCAGAAAGAATGACATTGCCCCATTTGTTAGGAAATGGAAAAACTTGGAAAAAATTATATTAAGTGAAGTAAGCCAGACCCAAAGAAACATAGGTCCCATGGTTTCCCTTATTTGCAATATCTAGTATATGTATGAGTCAAGCGGAAAAGGTCAGATAATGTGATGTCAGGAAAATGAACCCTTAGATATGTATTTTAAGGTTTTTTTCTTTCATGCATGTGTTTCTAACGCATTTATAAGATTATCTCTTTGTTGCTTTGTATGTCCCTCCCCCACAGTATAACCCCTGCTTTCACTATATTTGATGTCAGTATAACTTGTGGAGGAGATGGGGAAAAACCAGTTGTTTAAGGATACAGGTGGACCTGTTGCAACAATGAGAAGTACAAGTTGACATGTCCAAAACGAGCTTTACAACGTCGGTGTGGGGGGAGGGGGGGGAAGGAGAAGGATTGGGATTGGGGGGGAGGGGGGAGGCTGGGAAGGGATGTGAAGGGTAAACCAAAGGAGGAGGCTGCAATGCTTGGTAAGAAATGGGCATTATCCTGCCCATGTAATTGTAACCCCTCTGTACAGTATGTTCACAAATAAAATTAAATTAAATTAAAAAAATATTTCTATACGCTCACTTTTTTTTTGTCTGAAATCAAGATTCTAACTTTATATCTGAAACTTCTTTTCACTCATTGGCTGGTGATCTACCACATGAGCCATGCCTGCAACCCCTGTTTACCTTTCTATGAGTTTTCTGTTAGAGATATTACTCAGTTAAAAATATAATCAAGCTGGGTACTAGTGGGCTTGTGCCTGTAATCCTAGCTACTCACGTGGCTGAGATCTGAAGGTCATGGTTCAAGGCCTGCCCAGGTAGGAAAGTCTGTGAGACTCTTATTTCCAGTTAAGCACCAAAATAGCCAGAAGTGGAGTTGTGGCTCATAGTGGTAGAACACTACTAGCCTTGAGCAAAAAAGCTCAAGTACAGCAGCCAGGCCATGAGTTGAAGCCCCAGGACTGGCACAAGATTTTTATTTAATTTTTTTATGTTGGTGTTTATAAAGGTGTGATATACAGAAGGAATTTTTTTTGAGTAGCATTGAAGTGTTTTAAATACACCTACAGTGGGTGTTGCCAAATAAAGAGTTAAGAGTATAGCTGTTGGTCTCATTAAGATTTTGTTAAAAGAATGCTTGAGTTTGCTTATAAGCACAGCACAATCTAAGTTTCTAGACACTTCTGCAGAAACGCAGCATCATTCTGCATCCCACTTTGTAGAGGCATGCAGTCTAAATTGAAAACAAATTCCAAAGGAGCTCTAAGAAGATTGCAGTAATTTTCAGCCTGCATGAGTATGTGTGTGTATATATATACACACATACATACACATACACAAACTCTGGGGTGGTTCATAAATCTCAGATCTTTTGTAGATTTCCCTCTTCTACTCTTGTGCTCATTCAAAGTAAAATCTAACTCATTTAGTGAAAATTAAAAAAAAAAAGAATGCAAAAGTAGATCTCAAAGCCAGAGCTTCCTTCAGAATAACACTGACTTGCTGTTAAACTCCCCATAGGTCTCCCTTGAGCTTTCAGAATCTCACTTCCTGCCTGAGAGTTTTCAGGTAGCAGGAACTTTTACAACTGGGGGGGGGGGGGTGGTGGGAAGGGATAAGAAGGGGAAACAAAGGAGCAGGCAACAATGCTTGATAAGAAATGTACTCATTATCTTGCCCATGTAATTGTAACTCCTCTGTATGGTATTTTCACAATTAAAAAAAAAAAGACTCAGGCAAATCATGAGGGCCCATCCTCTGCCTTAACGGGGCAGGCAGTGCTGGTTCCAGGGTAAGGTGGCCTCAGACTCAGTAAATGCTTCCTGCCCTTCCTTGAGACATGGCCGACTCTAACCCCTCCAGCCAGCCTCTGCTGGCTGGGTTCTCTTCTTCACTTTGAGACACAGATACAGGAAAGTTCCTTCAACGAAGCATTACAAGAATCTCCTAAATTTATATTTAGTATTCAAGCCAGCTGCTTGTGGCTCACTCCTGTAATCCTAGCTATCCAGGATGCTGAGGGGTAAGGTTGGGGTTCAAAGCTAGCCTGAGCAGGAAAGCCCATGAGACACTTCTCTCTGATTAACCAAAAACATAAACAAAAAAAATGGAATTGGAGGTGTGGCAGAGAGCCAGCCTTGAGGAAATAAACTCAGGAACAGTACCCAGGCCCCCAAGTTCAAGCCCCAGTACCAATATTAATAAATTTATATTATATATATTGTATATTTGTATATACAAATGTTATAATTACATTATAAGTCTATATAAACTATATTGTATATAATATATATCATGTGTTTTATATATATACATTATAATGTAAATTATATGTATATAGTATATTATGTATAATATATACTATATAATATACTATATCATATATAATATACTATTATATATAATATATACTTATATAGTATATATAAATACATTATATAATAGACTATATAGTTTATATGTTATATGTTCATATATTTTATTTTATATATTTTCATTATTTAATTATGCTAAATTTATGTATGTATATAGTATACATAATATATATCACATATATAAGTACACTAATATACACTATATAATTTATATAAACTATGTTTGTATATTTTATATACTTTATACTGTATGTTTATATTTATATGCATGTATTTAGTATAGTTTATGTGTGTGTACATATATATAGTACACTCTGGCCATACATTTAGTTGAAACACTGGATTCAACTTCATCTTGCTTTCTGCTACTGCAGAGATTTCTTTTTTCTTTCTTTTCTTTCTTTTTCTTTTTATATTCCAGCAGTGTATTTCAATCTTCCATCCTAATTCTCCATCCAGTTATTACACTAAACAGTGATGAGTCAAGCCAGCTACAGAATTTACAGTGTGCAGGCTGTTTACCTTTCCCTGTGTGTTCTTAGTCTGGTTCAATGCCCTCAAAGACCCCTGTGGAGGCCTTATTAGAGAGATCTTTGACAAACAGAGGTAAGCCAAGGACAATATTGGGGTAGGCAACACATTCTCTGCAAATTGCATCTCTATAATGCTTTACAATGGATAAAACACCTTTCCAAGTTTCTTCAAGTGCCTCTGAATCACTTGGGAAAACTGCCAACTCTGCAGTCTCATTGTCAGATTCTGAACTTGAGGGTTCAAAGGAGGGCCAGGAAATCTGCATATATATATATATATATATATATATATATATATATATAGATAGATAGCACTTGCAGGACAGTCTAGTTCAGATGACATATGAGCTTCTGCTAGAAAATGAAAGGGCTCTGTAGAAAGAAATCTAGGTCTCAAAAACCAAACGTCTAATTACAAATCCTATATTACAAAGTCTGTTCATCCTGTCTGTTCATCCTGCATAAATTCAAATTGGAGCATGTCAGAAAGTGCTGTGCAGTTGAATAAACCATGTATAGGAATGGATCTGAAATGAGAAAGAAAAAAATTTTGTAATAACAAGTCAGATACTGGTGTTTCATGCTTGTAATCTTAACTATGCAGAAGGCCGAGATCTGAGGATCACACTTGAAAGCCATCAGAAAAATGTGTGAGACTCTTATCTCTAATGAACTACCAAAATGCAAGAGGTGGGAACTGTGGCTTAAGTGGTAGAATGCCAGTCTTGAGCAAAAAAGCTCAGGGACAGCTCCCAGGTCCTGAGTTCAAGCCCAAGGACCAGCAAAAAAGAAAAAAGAAGAACAAAAGGGAGAGATTTTCCTCATCACCACCATGTCTGCTGGTCTGATTTTTTACTAATGGATCACATTATATCTGCTCCCTGCCTGCCCTGCTATGATTTAATCAGCCCAGGCCAAGAACATTGGATTTTTCCCTACTCTCATAGGAAGAGCAGGTAAGGATGTTTGCTTCATTGTTAGCACTATGCTTTTCCTTTTCTGTCTTTTGTTTTTTTCTCCTCACTCCCATTCCACTATAGGATCCCAAATGGAAAGGAAAAAGGGAAAGTATTAAGTACTTCCTTGATTCATTCATGAACTGGAGGCAGACTCTGAATGTTAACATTCAGTCTAACTTCTGTCACTCACTTCATGTGCAATCTTGGACAAATTGCTTAACCTCTCAAAGTGCTACAAAATGAAGCCATTAAACTTCATTTCCTCCAAGGGTTCTTTCTGTGCTAAATGAGACAGAAGTGCAGTACCTGGTGGCTCATGCCTGTAATCCCAGCTCTTCAGGAAGAGGAGATCTGAGGATCATGAGTCAAGCCAGCCCGGGCAGGGAGGTCTGTGAGACTTTTTATCTCCAGTTAACCACCAAACATGCTGGAAGTACATGCTGGTGTGGCTCAAGTGGTAGAGCACTAATAATCTTGAGCACAGAGAGCTCGGGGACAATACTCAGGCCCTGAGTTCAAGCCCCAGGACCAGCACAAAATTATAAAACAAATAATGAGACAAAGAACCTCAGCCCAGAGTTCATTGGTTAACCAAGTACACTGCTGAATTTGCTGTACGTGCCAGTGCATTCATGAGAGGAAGAGAAAATATGAGGCTGAATGACAGGGCACTGCCAGTATCTCTTGCTCATTAATGGTCTGTTCAGATATACATGGAACATTGCCTCATGACTGATCTTTTCAAAATACAAATCTTGTCATAATATTCACATGAAATCCTTCAAAATCTTGCCCTAGAACCTGCCATCCCAATCAATTCCTATGTGACCTAAAACACAGACTCCGAACTTGAATCTACCTCTGATGCCAAACATGGCATGGGAGCATACAAAAATGTTGGCTGAAATAACCAAAAAGTGAATGGATGAATGAATGAGCGAATCTGGTAGAGATTAAGATTCAGCATCTGGGCTGATCCCCAAAAGAAAAGTAAGCAATCTACAACACAGACCAAAGTTTAGAAAAGGAGGGAACTGATTTTGGATGCAGAGAAGAGATGCATCCTCTCCTCAAGGTGGAGAACCAACACAATCCATTTGGAATGCACAGAAAATCCTTTGTTCTTTGTTCTTCTCTTTCTCTTTTGTGCTGGTCCTAGGGCTAGAATTCAGGACCTGAGCACTGTCTGTGAGCTTTTGTGCTCAAGGGTAGCACCCTACCACTTGAGCCACAGCTCCACTTCTGGCTTTTTGCTGGTTTGAAGATTCATTGGAGATAAAAGTCTCAACAGACTTTCCTGCCCTTTTGCTGGCTTCGATCTCATCCTCCTGAGTAGCTAGGATTATAGTCATGAGCAACTGGTACCTGGCTTGTTCCTCTCTTAATTAAAAAAACAAAAAACAGATGTAAAGAGGAAGTTTGCAAACAAAGAAATCCTGCTTTGAAGAGAACTTTAAATGTCACAGCTTCTGGAATGTCCAGTATGGAGAAGACCAGGATGGAAACATTCTTTTAGGGTTATTGAGATACTCATGGGAAAGGCCAGGAACCACTTCCATTATCTGGTAGATTATTTTTCACATTTCAGAAGTTCTTAGCTTCTCATTGGATTCCATGTGTGACTCCTTTGTCCAGCCATGCCTTCAAGGGTGTCCTTCCGGCCATTAACAGCAAGTATGAGCCTGGGTGTAGGGCTCCTTTGAGCAAGGAAATAGATAAGTAGAGCTTCATCAGGCACCTGATAAAATCTCCTAGGAGAAAACTGGGACAAATTCAGACTTGTCAGCAACCTGTATTAGTCAGATAAAAGAGGCCATTTGTTGAGCATGCCCAGGGGAAACATTCTGGTGCATCAGCCAGAGGCCACTGAAGCCAGATGGCTGACTATAAGATATAGATGCCAGGCTGGCAGTTCTGCTGGGTATATACTGGAGAGCTGGACACAATTGGATTTGTCACTTGAAGAGCCTCCCCTCATTTGGTAAAAGGGTGATTACAGCAGTACCCACCTCACACATAGGCCTAAGAAAGTATATATGAAGTCCTGCATGTAAAGTGATGACATAAATATCACATACTTGTTAGATGCTAGCAGTATTGGTGGTAGTTGTATTCTTGCTATTACTACCATGAACCCTCTTTTTAGAACAAAACTACAAAGCAGATTTTTTTTTGCCAGTCCCAGGACTTAAACTCAGGGCCTGGGCACTGTCCCTAGGCTTTGATTTTTTTTTCTCTCTAGGCTGGTACTGAACCACTTGAGCCACAGTGCCACTTCTGGCTTTTACTGAGTCGTTTATTGGAGATGAGTCTCATGGACTTGAACCATGATCCTCAGATCTCAGTCTCCTGATTAGCGAGGATGACAGGTATGAGCCACCAGCACCCAGACAAAGTAGCCATTTTTATTTCTAAGGAAAGTGAATTGGAAAGTGGAAATGATTATCCTGAGATCATACAGCTAGTAACTACCTTGGGGACTCCAGACACTCGACCCCAAACTCCATGCTTACATCATAACCAAGATTTTACCAGTGGAGCTAGGAACAGTAAATGAAATCAGGAACTCAATGAATGAATGCATGAATGAGCCCTTTCCTAATCCATGGCGAGGTGTCATTGATATACCCCATCTGCACCACACTTGGTGCAACCAATAAAAGTTAATAGAGCTAGGAGTTGGTAGCTCACGCCTGTCATCCTAGCTACTCAGGAAGCTGAGAACTGAGGATCACAGTTTGAAGCCAATTGGGGCAGGAACATCTGAGAGCTTCTTATCAACACTGAATTACAAAAAGCCAGAAGTGGAATTGTGGGTCAGAGTGTTAGAGCACTACCCTTGGGCACAAAAGCTCAGGGACAGCATCCAGTCCCTGGGCTCAAGCCCCAGAACTGGTGCACACACACATTCTGCATAATTGTTCCATTGCTTCAAAGGACAACTCATGATGATGTGAGTACATAAAATGGTGGGTTGTAAGGACACATTTTTTTTGTTGTTGTTGGTTGTGGGGCTTGAACTCTGGGCCTGGCACTGTCCCTCAGCTCTTCAGCTCAAGGCGAGCACTCTACTGCATTAGCCACACTGCCACTTCCAGTTTTCTGAGTGGTTTATTGGGGATCAGAGTCTCACGGACTTTTCCTGCCAGGGCTCGTTTTGAACCACGATCCTCAGATCTCAGCCTCCTGAATAGCTAAGATTACAGGTGTGAGCCACCGGTGCCTGGCTGACATTTCTTCAGGAAAGTGATGTTTGACCTGAAATTTGAGGACATGAAGTAAACAGGTTAATAGCAATTCAAAAACAGGGGTGGGAGGCATGGCTCAGTTGGTAGAGCGCTAGCCAATGAGCGAAAAGTATCAGGTACCAAGTTTTTGAGTGCTGGCGTCAGATTAAAAAAAAAAAAAAGATGAAGATGAGGAAAAAAAATCTATACCTATCTAGATAGATAGGTATAGATATCTATCTAGATAGATATAGAGAGATATCTCTAGTATGGAGATACAAACACATGTGTTATTTGTTAATGAAATCAAGGAAAACTGGAACTAGAGATAAGGTAAATTGTAGAGAGACACGGATGGCCACTAGTCCAAGGAGCCCACCCAGAGAGAATGGCTTAGAGGAAGGGAAGACAAGTTTCTGCTGGGACTGGATGCTGGCATCAGACCAGGGATGAAGAACCCCCTCTGCCCTCTGCATCTTCTTTAGCCATCCTGAGCCTCTATGGTTCCAATTGGAATCAGAGAGGCTGTGTCTTCCAGCAGCATTCCCCAGCATGACTTGGTAAAAATCAAACAAGGAAAAACAAATCTCCAGAGCTTGTGGGAAAAGTTGGTTTTTCAGGGCCTTTTATTGCTTTCTAATTGGCTGGACCTCCCACAAGCCCCCACCTCCAATACTTCATGCTGTTCTGGTTCCTTCTAATGTTGGGCAAATCATAGGAGAAACAAGCGAGCTTCCATTTCTATAATAATGACTCTGTCCTAATTAGTCCAGGCATAGCAAGCTGCTAATGATGAAGCACCAGCATAACTATGAGGAGAAGTCTAGAATCAGACTGATCTAGATTGATCTCAAGGCCACTAAGGTACAAGTTGTGTAATGTTGGCCCTGCCTCACTTTACTAAAACCTGCACATCACCATGGTACATGTTTTGCATAATTATATCTGATAGGCTTTGCTGTGAAGAATTAGGCAACAGGCATAAATTATATCCTGCCTGGTTGTGTTGTTTGTCCTATGGTGGGAAGGGTAGACATCAGGAAGGACTGACCTGTCTTTAATCTTGCCAGCTCCTGCACCATTTGGGCTGCAGGTGACTTTTGGGTTCTCCTTTGATTGAAGCAGGACACAGTGAAGATGGCCAGGCATGGAGGAGATGGAGGTCGTGGTTATTGAAAGCTTTCTGTGCACCGATTCATCACCATCAGGAACAGCAGCAACAGGCACACAGTCCCCTAGCTCATCATCTTGGCACAGACTCACAGACCACAGGGCCATTTGGCCAAGGATTGCCACACGTGGCCACACATGCGCATCCACACTCAGGGCTACATGCAGGATGGTCTCTGGTAACAAGTGCTCACATGAGGCTCAAGGTTGCATGGCAATACTGAACCAGTAGAATCCCACAATCCTGGAAAAGTATGGGGTCTGTGAGGTGCCCAGGGCTCATACCTGTAATCCTAACTACTCACAAGGCTGAGGTCAGAGGAAGCCCAGAAAGGTCTGTGAAACTCTTATCTCCAATGGACCACCAAAAAGCCAGAAGTGGAGCTGTGGCTCAATGGGTAGAGTGCTAGCCTTGAGCAAAAGAGCTTAGAGACAGAACCCAGGTATGAGTTCAAACCCCAGAACTGAAACCAAATAAAAGGCTCTGCATGCCCTTCAAGATTACAGCAAGAGGTGCCTGGCAGTAGCAGAATATGATCCCTCAGACCTGATGACTTAATAGGATGGCATTACCAGGAAAATGGTGCTTTTCTTGAAGGAATGACATGAGGTCAAGCCCAGTACAGAGAGAGAGAGAGAGAGAGAGAGAGAGAGAGAGAGAGAGAGAGAGAGAGAGAGAAGAGGGAGAGGGAGAGGGAGAGAGAGGAGGGAAAGGGAAAGGGAGAGGGAAGAAAGTCATTGGAAGACAAGTACAGGTAATTTGATACCAGAACCTAGATGAAACTCACTTCTGTTAATGTCAGCCATGTCTGGTATAAGATAAACAATAAGGCCTTTAAAAATGGGGGGAGGGGAAGGGGCACTATAACCTATAGATAATATATGGTCAGACCACCTAGCCTTAAATTCAGTTCTTCCACTTGCTGTCTGAGCTACCCTCTCTGTTGATTTCACCTCAAGCCCTGATTCCTTAATCTGTGAGATGGAAGAGACCATAAGGAAACCTGCCTGTTTCATTTCCATGAGACTCAAAATACATTCTTATCTGAATGTCTAGCCCAGAATAAGGGATATTTAAAGACTAGTGAATATTTAGAATTAGGAAAACATCTCACTCTTGTTTTTATGTATTTGTGCATGGGGAGCGGGCAGTACTGGGGCTTGAACTTAGGGTTTTAGCTTTTCTCTCAAGGCTGGTACCCTACCACTTGAGTCATAGCTCTACATCTGGCTTCTTTGGGGGGGGGGGCGGTAATTGGCCATAAGATTTTTTTCTGCTCAGGCTGGCTTCAAACTATGATCCTTAGATCTCATCCTCTTGAGTAAGATAGGACGACAAGGGTAAGCCACCAGTGCACAGGTCTTGCTAGGTTTGTAGCAAGATACAGCTTGAGGTCTGAGAAGGAAAAAGACTTATTCAAAGCATCTAGATCATTCCAAGCTGGGAGTTGTGCCTCCTGGAATAGTGCTATATCCATCTATCCAGGACTTGGTCCTATATAGCTCAAGGGAATGAAGCACAAAATGAGTATAGGGAATGAGAGGGAGCCAAAGGCAAGGAAGAGGCTAACACAGCAGCCAAGAATTCTGTGGTCTACTTTGAGCTGCTCTGGTGGTGGGGAAGGTCCAGATAGGATTCTGATCTGGGCATTCATGATGATCTGTGATAGCTCACTCCCCCAGGCTGTGGCCCCTGCTCTCCCAGCTCTGATTGTTGTCTGTGGCTAGCCCACCTCCCAGTAGAAGCTTGGAGATGGAGTGGTTCTGATTCCAAGGATCTGGCCAACAAGGAAGTCCATCATCACGATCAAACTCTGCTGCATGAAGCTCTCCACTTCCTTACCTCGCTACCTCTCTACTGCTGAGAGGGCTCTGCACCTAGATGCTCCATGGGCCCCAGGCATGCTGGGTCACACTGAAAATTGGTCCACAGCTTATGAGATAAATTTGCACAATGCACAGGCTTCTTTGTGGATCTCCATTAAGAGAAACAGCAATGTTCCATTCTTATAAAAAACTTTTTAAAGCATTGAATGTTTTAATGACTTCAAAAGTAACACTGTTGCATTATGGGTAATGTTCTTCTTAAAGTGCTCTAAAAATAACCAAGTTAATATGTTCTTTGCAAATGAGTGATGCTTTTTCACTTTTTATGAAGATCATTATGTGTGTGTGTGTGTGTGTGTGTGTGTGTGTGTGTGTGTGTGTGTGTGTGTGTGTGTTTTGGTCTGAGGCCCAAACTCAAACTTGGTATCTGATGCTTTCATTAATTGGCTGGCCCTCCACCATCTGAGTCATGCCTCCAACCACTAGTTTTTTGTGTGTGTTTGTTGGTTCTGGGGCTTGAACTCAGTGGTAGTAATCTACCACTTAAGCCACAGTATCACTTCTGGTTTTTGGTGGTTTGTTGGAGATAGGAGCCTTGCTAACTTTCCTTCCTGGGCTGGCTTTGAACCACGAGTCTCAGATCTCAGCTTCATGAGTAGCTAAGATTACAGGTATGATATACCAGCAAACAGCTAATCATGAATTTTAAGCTAAAATGAGCTAGTACAAGGAAAATTAGAAAAAGGAAGGAAGGAGAAAGAAAGGAAGGAAGGAAAGAGAAAAGAAAGATACATTTGCAAAGTTGTATTTTCGGTGTCTTTTGGTCTATCAGGGCCTTGTGCTTTTCTTTTTTATTTTATTTTTTACATTTCTTTAAATTGTGAAAATACTGTACAGAGGGGTTACAATTACATGAGCAAGGTAATGAGTACATTTCTTAGCAAGCATTGTTGCCTCCTCCTTGTTGTTAACCTTGTGTTTTTCTTAGCAAAAATAGTCATTTCCCCAGTACTACTATGGGTCTCACGAGATTTTCTTCCATGCAAAAGAGAAATAAACAGGTTTTCCTTGAGGGTGGGAGGAGTATGGAGGAGCAATTCTGATCTCCACATTAAACATGTTTTAATATTCAAATAGATGTTTTGCATGACCATGACCAGACTTACTACTCTGTAAGTCTTTTATTATATATATATATATATATATATATATATGTATATATATATATGTATATATATATATATATTTGTAAAAATACTGTACAGAGGGGTTACAATTACATGAGTAAGGTAATAAGTAAATTTTCTATCAAGCATTCTTACCTCCTTTGCTTTTCCACTACCATCCCTTCCCTCTCCCCCCCCCCCCCCCCCCCGCACATTGTAAAGTTCATTTTCAGCACAGTGTCCTGTACAGCTCATCATCACAATGGGTCAAACTGCATACCCATTTAAACATTCCACTATATCCCTTCCCTTTCCCAAATTACAAAAATGTATATACAAGATGCAGAATACTGGAATCAAATACAGTGAAAACAGGGGTTACACCATGGGAGAAGAACATACAAAAGAAACAAAAGCATCACATAGTGCATTATAAGTACATTAAAAACAATAGCAAGAAAGAAAAAAGCACTTGTGTCCCTGTCTTGGGGTATATTTCGCTTAACATCATCTCATATGGTCAAATGTACATAGCCGTTGACCTTCTTTGCTTGTCCTAGACATGTACTAGTCATTGCAAACAAGGGAAACCATGAGACCTATGTTTCTTTGGGTCTGGCTTACTTCACTTAATATAGCAGACACCCTTAAAACATTACAGGAAGGAATAGGAGAAACCCTAGGGCTCCTTGGTACAGGCCGAAATTTTCTTAATAGAGACCCAGAAACACAACAAATCAAAGAAAGGTTGGACAAATGGGACTGCATGAAACTGCAGAACTTCTGCAAGGCAAAGGACATAGCTAGCAAGATCAATAGAAAGCCCACGGACTGGGAGAATTTCTTCACTAGCCATACAAGGGTCTCATATCTAAAATATACTTAGAACTCAAAAAACTAAATCCCCCAACAACAAATCCTCAAAGAAACAACTGCCCGATTAATAAGTGGGCTAAAGACTTAAAGAGAGACTTCTCTGAAGTTTTCTTATAGGCATGCCTTACTGATCTGTGTTATGGCTGAATATTTTTATTTTTGTCAGTTGTGGGGCTTGAACTCAGGTTCTGGGCACTGTCCCTGAGCCTCTTTGTGTACAAGGCTAGCACTTGAGCACTTGAGCCACAGCACTACTTCCAGTTTGTGAGTGGCTAATTGGAGATAAAAGTCTCATAGGCTTTGAACCATGATCCTCAAAGCTCAGCTTCCTAAGTAGTCATGAGCCATTGTTTCCTGGATGAATATTTTTATTTTTTAATGCTTCTTTCCTATAGAGAATTATAAATTCTGGATACACGTTCCTTTATCCAGTGAAAATAATAATAGTTATGAATTATTTAGGGATGAACATTATGTGATTATTTCATGAACCCCATCTTATTTTTTTGTCTGTAAGACTATGATCATATAAATAAGGTACTTGAGGCTCTTAGAGATAAAATGACTGGATTAAGATGTTTACAGCTAATAAATGGTGAACTAAAACTTCAGCTCTAAATCCATGTTTTTTAATCTCAACTCCAAGGCCTTGGGGAAGAAGAATAAAATCAATCCCCACTAATTAATACAAGCTCTCCAAGAGAAAAAAAGAAAAATATTTTTTCTGCTGTCAGCAGAAATTGCACATAAGTATATGTGCTCATCTAAAGAGTGTGAAAAAATAATGCTGCAATAAACATAGTCGTGCTGGTAGCTTTAGTGTGGTCTTGTTTGTGAGCATTTGGGTAAATGCCCAAAAGTGGGATTGCTGGGTCATAGGGGAGCTCTATGTGGAGTCTTTTGAGGAACCTCAATACTGCTTTCCAAAGTGGTTGAACAAGTTTACACTTCCACCAACAATGCAGTAAGGTTCCCTTCTGTCCACATCCCCTCCAGCATCTGTTATTAGAGTTCTTGATTACAGCCATTCTAACTGGAGTGAGGTGGTATCTCAATGTTGTTTTGATTTGCATTTCTTTTATGGCTAGGGAGGTTGAGCATTTCTTCATGTGTCTAGTGGCCTTCGTTCTTTCCTCTTCAGAGAAGTTTCTCTTTAAGTCTTTAGCCCACTTATTTATTGGGCAGTTGTTTCTTTGAGTGAAAGAGCTATAAGACAGTACACAGGCTCTGATTTCAAGCCCCAGAACAATTGTTTCCATTAAATATTTTATTTGGGCTCAGCATAATAAGAATTGCAGTAATAACTAATTTATCTTTCTGCCTGCCACATGTTGGTGCTGAGATAAGTCCCCACCCCACCACCTAAAGCCCTGTTTTGTATAACTGTGTCATTACTGATCACATTTACCTTCCTTCCATTTCCTTGTTACATCACTACACTATTTCCCTGCTTGTTAGGAGTTCTAAGTGGGTCTAAAGAGCCAAACCTCCCAGGCCTTGTATCCCTCACCTTACAAAAGCAAAGTACAGCTGGTGAGCAAATGATCAAGAGACAGATGTGATCAGATGCATTAATTACACCAGGGGTTGCTCAGGACCCTTGGTGTCCTCACAGATATCTGACTTCCAGGATAAAGATTGGTTGAACTTTAGGGGCAAGTGTGTATGTGGTCTATGCATGTGTGCTTGTATGTGTGTATGTGTGTTTATGTTTATGTGTGTGTATGTGTGTGTGTGTGTGTGTGTGTGTGTGCGCGCGTGCGCGCGCACACGCGTGCCAGTCCTGGAGCTTGAACTTAGGGCCTGGGTGTTGTCCCCTAGCTTTTGTGCTCAAGGCTCTACCACTTGAGCTGCAGTTCCATTTCAGGCTTTTTAAAAATAAATGTCTCACAGACTTTCCTGCCCTGGCTACCTTAAAACCTTGGTCCTCAGCTCTCCACCTACTGAATTGCTAGGATTACAGGTATGAGCCACCAGTACCCATACAGAATTAATCTTTTTTTGTGGCCATCACATCCTGGTGAGTGCTTCTCCTCCTTGTGTCTTCTTTCTCATCTTCTTCCTCCTCTTTTTCTTCCTCTTCCTTTTATATCTTTTTAAAACTCAGGCCCTGGGTGCTGTCCCTGAGCTTTTCCACTCAAGACTAGTGCTCTACCAGTTGAGTCAGACCTCCACTTCTGGCTTTTTGGTGGTTCATTGGGATAAGAGTCTCATAGCCTTTGCTGCTGAGATTGGCTTCAAACTGCAATCCTCAGATCTCAACCTCTTGAGTAGCTAGGAATACAGACTTGAGCTACCAGTGTTCTGCTTGAATTTATCATATATATATATATATATATATATATATATATATATATATAATATACATATATCACAGTAGAGATTGTTTCTCTTCTAGCCATGACACTACATAGAATCGTTTTCATTGGTGGTCTTTATTGGTCTGTAAGGACATTTGGTTGGCTTGGGGGAAATGCAACGCAATGTGGTAAAACATGGGTAACATCAGAAATCCACATGTTCAGCCAGTTCTTGGTGAGGATTTTTCCAGTAAAACTCAAAATGCCATCCAAGGCCTAGTAGGTTTACTGTGTTTTTGCTGTATCTGGCATGGTGCTGGTTTGAACCTCAAATTCTATTTAGCAGCCCACTTCTGGCTCCAAGCTCTTCTCTCACAATGGAAAACAAGTTGGCCTTGTAAGTCTCCACCTCACATTAGGCAAAGAAGGGCTCCCTGTGGCAGTCCCAATAAAAGGGAAATGAGATTTCCATTCCCAAGAATTAAGAGCAGATATCTGAAATCTCATTACCAATCACTGTGGCTTGGGAGTTGGAGGATCTAATTTGCCAGGTTACTTAAGGACAACCGTGGGAGCTAGAGCTGGGGTTATTTCCAGCCAAAATAATCACCAAGTATGAAGAAGGAGTAAAAAAAGTTCCTAAGAGAGAATTAGGGTCCTATTTGGCAAGAGAAATTAGTAAAAAAATATACCAGAGGATGAACTATGTACTGCATTAATTTCTAGATATTTGACAATCATTTATCATTATTAGTAAAGCTTCCTTTATCTGGCAGAACATCCCCTCATTCAAAAAGAAAAGAAAAAATAAAAAGAAAAAGGCACATTGACTATCTCAGTTCAAAGCCAGCCTGGACAGTTTGAGTCCCACATCTTGAGATCACTTCACAGTGACACAAGTTACAGTTACTAATTTTTTTTTGTCCATCATGGGGCTTGAACTCTGGACCTGGGCACTATCCCTGAGCTCTTCAGCTCAAGGCAAGCACTCGACCACTTGAGCCACTTCTAGTTTTCTGGTGCTTGATTGGGAATAAGTCTCATGAACTTTCCTGCTGCACTGGCTTTGAACTGAGATCCTCCGATCTCAGCCTTCTGAGTAGCTAGGATTACAGGCATGAGTCACCAAGTGCCCAGCACCAAATCTTTTGCACTTCTCTTTCAGCTAAAGAAAGATGAGTCCCTGGAGGCTGAAGAAATGACTGTAAATATTCACAGACCCTCCCACAAACCAGTCACCCAGATGCTGTGTAAGGCCTTGCCTTTTGCTTTTGAAGTGTTCCTTTCTTGCTTATTAGTACAAAGGAGGTGTGGTCCTTCCTGGCAAAGTGCTGCTGCTGATCTGACGTGCAACCTAACATCATGGTCCATCTTTCTTCCTCAGGCTTTCTCATGCCTTTAAAGTCTGTTTCCTACAATGATACATTTGTTGCAGTGCACAGCACTTAGTGATCCTTGGTAAATTCCACCCACTCTCTGAGCATCTCAATATCACCACTCCTCTCTGGAAAAGTTAACTTTTTTGGATTCCTTAAAAATAGAATATGGAGCCAAGCACTGGTGCCCCATGCCTGTAATCCTAGCTACTCTGGAGGCTGAGAGCTGAGGATCATGGCTCAAAGTCAGCCCAGGTAAGAAAGTTCATAAGTCTCTTATCTCCAATGAACCACCTGAAAATTTGGAAGTGGAGATGTGGCTCTAAGTGGTAGAGTGCCAGCCTTGAGCAAAAGAGCTCAAGGACAGAACCTAGGCTCTGAGTTCAAGCCCATGACCAACCAAAAAGAGAGACAGAAAGAGGCAGAGATAGAAAAGAGAGACAGACTGGCAGAGAGAAACTGACAAAAACAAAAACAGAAGATACAGAGATACAGAGAGAGGAGAGAGAGAGTGTACAGAGACATACAGAAAAACGGAGAAGAGAAACAACGACAGAGCCACAGAGAGACAGATATAGAGACAGACAGGGAGGCAGGGAGGGGGAGAAGGGGAGGAGAGAGAGAGAGAATGGTCATGGAGCAATTCCTACCTAAGGGCAACCTACTCCCTTCTACCTCCTTAACCTACTTCTTTGAAGTAAGCTCCATCTTCTAAAGATTCTGCCACCTCCCAATCACACCATGAGCTGATGGGGTCTGTAGGATCCAATCCTAACAGTTCCTTATTCACTTTAAACAACTTCTTCAAATATACCAACTCTTCAAATATAACCATTTACTTATGCAATCAGTTTGTGTGGCTCCTATCTAACTTGTAGCATGCTTCACTTTCAATACTACTACTACTATTATTATTATGTTCTTAGAACTTTGAGAGAAATTCAAAGTAGTATTATTGTTATTTATTCATTCATTCATTTATTTTGCTTGGCCTGGGGCTTGAACTCTGTGCCTGGCCTCTGTCCCTGCTCAAGTCGAGTGCTCTACCACTTGAGCCACAGCACTGTTTCCTTATTTTAAAAAAATATTCTAAGGAAAACCCTTATATAAGTTATCATACAAAAAACTAAGCCAGGTGCTGGTGGCTCACGCCTGTACTCCTAGTGACTGAGGAGGCTGAGATCTGAGGAATGTGGTTCAAAGCCAGCCAGGGCAGGAAAGTCTATAAGACTCTTATCTCCAATTAACCACCAAAATGATGAAAGTGGAGCTGTGGCTCAAGTGGTAAGAGTGCCAGCCTTGAGCACAAAAACTAAGGGATAGCACCCAGGCTCTGAGTTCAAATCCCAGGACCAACACACACACACACACACACACACACACACACACACACACACACACACACACACACACACACACACACACACACATCTTACACAAAACTGATCCTAGATCTGATGCACTTAATACTTCTGTTAAAATATTCTATATTGAATCTCTCTAGAATTTAGTGTGCTTATAACTGTTCTAGCTTCACTTAGGTGGTAGGAGAAACTGCTGGAAGGAACTAAGACAGAGTGTGCATTATCGGCCCTTCTCACCCACACTGCCCCTTCTCCCATTTCCCACCCTCTTCCAGTTGTCCTGGTCCTAGTGTTCACTGTGTGTTGGACCCCATTCCACATTGACTGACCTTCAACTTTGTGGAGGAGTGGACGGAGTCCCTCGTGGCTGCATGCAATCTCATCCACATGGAGTCAGGTAAAAACTGGGTCAGGTGGGCTGCATGTCAGAGGTCTGGGTTCCATTCAGCCTTTTCTTCCTTATGCATCGTCTCATAGTCTCATTATCCCAACACCTCACAAAAATCTGGTCCCCTGGAGTGAAGGAATTTCATTGGGAGTGAAGGAATTTCATTTCCATTGCACTCCAAGATTGAAGAGAGGTATGTGATTTGGCCAAAAGAGATCACCAGATCAGCTTTCTAGAGGCCATTTTCTACCACACTGAAGCAAAAGAACTGCAGCAGAAATATGGCAAAGGAATCAGGATTCCTTTGGTTTCTCTTCCAATGGCTGGATGATGTTAATTTAGCACATATAGTGTCCATGAAATCTTATCCTCTGTTGTGAAGGGAACTCAGGGCTCATCAAGGCCTGTATTTATGCTGTTTGGATTATGTGTTTTGTCAAGAGGGCCATTGGAATAGGGTGGAAATCAGGAGTGGGAAGGAGGTCACTAAATTGAGTGACTTGGATTTGTACCCCATTAATATTTTTTTTTTTTGCCCGTCCTGAGCCTTGAACTCTGGGCCTGGGAGCTATCACTAAGTTCCTTTTGCTCCTGGCTAGTACTCTACTACTTGGGCTATAGTACAACTTTCAGCTTTTTCTGTGATTAGAGGTAAGAATCTCAGATTTTTTTTTTTTTTTGCCAGTCATGGTGCCTGAACTCTGGGCCTGGGCGCTGTCCCTCAGCTCTTCAGCTCAAGGCTAGCGCTCTACCACTGGAGCCACAGCACCAATTCCGGCTTTTTCTGCTTATGTGGTGCTGAGGAATCGAACCCAGGGCCTCATGAATGCAAGGCAAGCACTCTACCACTGAGCCACCTTCCCAGCCCCGAGAATCTCAGATTTTTTCTGCTGGCTTTCAACTGTGATCCTCAGATCCCAGCCTCCTGAGAAGCTAAGATTACATGTGTGAGCCACTGAACAAGTTGGCTTTCTCCACATCCAAGATGCCTCAACCACATGTGCCAGTCATGTCTGTGCTAGACAGCCATGACCTAATGGTAAAAAGCAAATGGAACAAGCTGAGCACCAGCAGCTGACTCCTGGAGTCCTCACTATTCAGGAGACTGAGAACTGAGGATCATAGTCTGAAGATGAAAGAGTGCATGAGACTTATCAACAGTTAATCAAGCAAATGTGACTCAAGTGGTAGAGTGAAAAAGCTAAGCAAGAGTGGGAGGTCCCAAGTTCAAGTCCCAACACACACACACACCTACACACAGAAGCAGATGAAATACAGGCATGAAAGAGATTATAAGTTGTCAACTACCATGACATTCTAGCATCACCACAATAAGGTGATATTACTATTAATAACAGAATATCATCATTAATATTTTATGGTCCTAGAAACAACTCCAGAAGAAGTCACTTGCCTAAAGCCATTCAGTGGACAAATAGTGAAAATAAGAAATCTAGGGCATCAAATGTCAAGTTCACATTCAAAAACCAGAGCAGAAAACAGCCATAAAGGCTCCCTTTTTTCAGTCAGTGTGACTATTTACTTTGGATCCTTCTACCTCTGTTAGTCACTAGCTCATTTGGGAAACTTTTTAGCTCACAAAGACATAAGCAGAGAGAAGTACGGAAGATCAGATAAGATTTGTTTCCATGACTTAGGCTCCAAATAGACATGGAGCAAAAGACAGTAACAAATAAATGTCCACTGAGAACCATGAGCCTCCTTCTCACCTGCCTTTATATTCAGCTGTCATGTGCATAGACCATAGGTAAATATTAGTGATGTCAGGGTGGACCATTTATTTACAGAGCCAAATCTCAAAACTATTTCCAGCTCTTATCCTATAGTTAATAGAAAACTAAAGTATCTAAATAAATTGAGAAGGACTCCAAAGCCATTTGACTAGTCAACCTCTTCAGATATAGCAAAGGGACACCTTAATTTAGGTTTGGTGGAGGTAGGCAGATGAATGGAGAGGAAGAGTGGGAAAATACAGTCATAATATTCAGTGTACATAGGTGCAAATGGAACAAGTAAGTGGAGGGGATGGGTGGGGTTAGGAGAGATGGGGGAGAATGAAGAATGAGGGGATATTGATCGAGATGCATTGCCCGCAAAAATGACACATTGAATTGAAACCCCTTGGTGCAACTACTTAAAGATAATTATAAAAAAATTGCGAGAAAAGATGCTAACTATGGCTTTAATAATGACATGCTCCTATTAAAACATCTCCCCCACCTTCCACATTTCAAACTAGATGAACACTAATCTTCTTAAACCATCAGAAAAACCCTAGCTAGGTACCAGATGGCTCACACCTAGTTACTCAGGAGGCTGAGATCTGAGGATCACGGTTCAAAGCCAGCCCAGGCAGGGGAAAATCAGTATGACTCTTATCTCCAATTAGCCACCCAAAAAAGCTGGAAGTAGAGCTGTTGCTCAAGTGGTAGAGTGTAGTATCCAAGTTGCTATGAAGCCCTGTTTGTTTCCAGGGTTTGCAGATGGGCAAACTTACAGGAAAAGCCCTGCCTTTTGCCCACCAAAATGTAAGCCCCGCCTTTTGCCCTGCCAAATTCCCAGGCCAATTCAAACCAAAATGATAGGTTAGTTTACTATAAGGCAGACTAACTCCATTGGCCACCTGTGTGTGGCCTGACGTGATTGTGAAATCTTGTGTGTGTGTTGCAAACCCATTGGCCACCTGCATGTGGCCAGACATGACTGCATGGATTTTCCCTTTAAAAGCTCTAGCTTGTGGACCATTTGGGGTTGCAGTATCAGCTCCCGATTCTATGCTGCATCCCCAATAAATTCAATTTTTTACATGAGGCTGTCTCTGAGTGGTGGACTCATTTCTGCAGAACAAGAACACTAGACTTGAGCGGAAACCAAAGCTCAGGGACAGCACCCAGGCCCTGGGTTCAAGCCCCAGGACTGGCAAACAAAACAACAACAACAACAACAACAACAATAATAATAACAGAAGATGCCCTAAGTCATTTCCACTTTTAAATGGTAACATTTTCATTAACAGTCTATTCACTTGGCCATGTAATCAATAGAGAGCACTACATACTTTTCTTGTCCACATGGCCTCTGCACATCACACTGCAGTATCTTCCCCTCTCTTCCTCAGCTATCTCCAGCCCATTTGCATATGTAAACAGATTTCATACCCTCCCACAAAATCCCTTGTGATGTCACAGTCCTTGTAAACACGAGGACATATGTCATCGTTGGAACTGCCATGGAGTGCCTCTTAGTGAGACATATTTTGTTCTTAACTGACATGGTTTTGTTTCAGTGTAGTGTTTATTATTGAGTTTGGTCCAGGCTATATCCCTTGATAGTCCTGAGCCACAGTAAGATTACAGTTGCTAGCTGGGTGCTAGTGCTCATGCCTGTCATCCTAGCTACTCAGAAAGCTGAGATCTGAGGATCACCTTTCAAAACCCAGCCCAGGCAGGAAAGTCTAGGAGACTCTTATTTTAAATAAACTACTCAGAAAAAGCTGGAAGTGGTGCTGTGGCTCAAGTGGTAGAGTTCTAGCCTTGAACACAAAGAAATTCTGGGACAGTACCTAGGCCCTGAGCTCAGATCCCAAGACTAGAAAAAAAAAAGGAAAGAAAGAAAGAAAAGAAATAAGGTATGGTGCTAACAGAAGAGTGTATAACAAATGGATTTGACAGGGTTCCAGCAATGGGGTGGGTAAAGTAAATAATAAATGCAATTAGTCAAATAAAGTGGAAGAATCGTCAAGGGGAAAAGGTAGGCAGGGAAAAAGTTTGGGGAATATTTGTTTGGAAGAAATGTTTACAGGGAAGGGATTGTGAGTGTTGACTGAGTTACCATTCCTCCATTACTTGCAATTTCAAATTGGACATTTAAGTAAAATTCCAATTGTAAGGAGATTAACAAAAAAAAACTTTCCTCTGATAGTTAACCATCTCTTCTTCATGTTATGGGAACATGTTCTTTAATTTAAACAAGCAGAGATCAGAGGAAGTTACAGAATCTCTCATCTCAGATCCCAGGCCAATCTACTTTTATTTTTTTCCCCCTAAAACTCATCTTTCTGTGTTTGATCCTCTAATGCACAGGTGTTAGATCTACTCAGAACATCTTGTAGTCTTGATTTAGAGTCTTAGAGATACCACTCTTTCTGAAAAGACTTTCCAGGTTTCTCCCAATGTGTCTGCTGCTCCATTTCTCCTCAGTGGGTCTAAATGATTCCTTTGTATTACAGGTGTATTCTTCTATATGAGCTTGGCTGTCAGTCCCATTATCTATAACCTTCTGTCCTGTCACTTCTGAATAGCATTTCAGAATTCACCCCTGTCCTGCAAATTGGGGTATGCCCAGAATCATCCACAAAGGCCACCTGTCCAGAGAGACATCTTCCTGACAGAGTGCCACTTCATTGAGCTGACAGAAAATGCAGGGCACTATTGGTAGCAGTCAGCAAGAAGAACTTACCTAGGATTTAATAGTAAATGCACAAAAGATAAACAGGCAATCCTCTAAATGGCCAGGTACAAATGTCTTTAGACCCTCCCTAAGAAAGAAACAAGAACACTAACTCTAGTAATATGATTCTGTTTTCCTTTCATCCTGCAAGAGAAACTTGAATATTAAGGTCATTTTTTTCAACAATTCATTTTTACTGCTTTTCAAAAGGTGTCAAATCTCCCCAGAGGAATACCCAATGGATCTTTGAGTAGTCTGTTTCCTATTTAATAGAAGTTGCAGATAGTGTGTTCTTCAAAACCTGTCTTATACCCTTAATACTACAGCCAATGAACAGCCAGTTCCTTTACTAATGTACAAAGCCTTCCAGATTCCCTGGCCAAAGTGATGCTCTAGATAATCATCTTAGACTATATCTTAGATGAACAAGGAAGAATTCATATAATTGCTAATTATCTTGCTGTGAATCCCACATAGAATCAGGTACTAATAAGTTAGGGGATGAGCCAAGAAGCTACTTGGGCTCCAACAATCCTTAGCTCACCAAACCCCTGTTCTCCAAGAAAATGGAGACTAGTAGTGTTAGCTAGCTTTCTCATCACTGAGAGAACACCAGAAACAAGAGGAGAAAAGATTTGTTTAGCTCATCGCTTCAATCCAGCAGAACCGAACAGCTCACCTCAAGGCAGCCCAGATTCAGTGGGGTGGGGTGTGTGTATGGAAACAAACAAATCCAAGAATGCCTGTGGCTTCTTTTTCCTCCTGTATCCCATCAGGGTCCCAGCCTATAGAATAGTGTCTTGTTCATGTCCAGTCTTCCCCCTTAGACTCCTCTCTAGAAATGCCCTCCTACACATACCCAGAACCGTGCTTTACTAATCTTCTAGGCACTAAAAGTCCCATGTTCATACAAAAATCATAGACCAGCCTAGGAGATGAAAGTCATGATTGCAAGAATATTCTAGAAGAGAAAACACAGAGCCTGCACTAGGAAGACCAGTTTAGCACAAGGCCCCCTTCCTTTCTCTCCCCTGTGCAATATTCTGCTTTGCTAGCTGGCGGTAGTCAGGATGCCAGCTGACTTCATTCCTACAAATTCTTATCTCCCAAGAGTTAGTTTCTACTATGAGCAGATAGAATTGGGTCACATAACAACAATGAGTTAAGCTAAAGAGATTTCCTTAGGATGCCTAAGAATGTAATTCTGAGCAAGGAAGATCAAGAATGTTCACAGCATTTTCATGTATTGCTGTCATCAATTCCTACTCTGTCGAAATTGGTGTTACAAGCATTGACTAGCAACTTGTTTCCTTCTATGCATCTATATCAAAGCATATTAAAGCTAACTTAAAAGAAGCTATCTACACATAGCTTTTGACCTCTTTTGCTTGTTCTAGACATACTATTATTGAAGATAAGGGAAACCATGGGACCTATGTTTCTTTGTGCCTAGCTACTTCACTTAATATAATTTTTTCCAAGTCTTTCCATTTCCTTACAAATGGGGCAATGTCATTCTTTCTGATGGAGGCATAGAATTCCATTGTGTGTGTGTGTGTGTGTGTGTGTGTTTGTGTGTGTGTTTGTGTGTGTTTGTGTGTGTGTGTGTGTGTGTGTATCACATTTCCTTTATCCATTCATATACTGGGTTGGTTCTGTATCTTAGCTATGGTGAATAATGCTGCAATAAACATAGTTGTGCTGGAAGCTTTGGTATGGCCTTGTTTGTGATTGTTTGGGTAAATGACTAAAAGTGGGATTACTGGGTCATGGGGGAGCTCTATGTGGAGTCTTTTGAGGATGCTAAGCTAAATGCCAAGATAGGGACACAAGAGATTTTATCTTATTTGTTGTTCTGTTTAACGTACATATAATGTATTTGTGATTTTTTTGTTTCTTTGAGTGTTCTTCCCCCTTGGTACAACCACTGTTGTCACTGTATTTTATTCCTGTGTCCTACATCTTGTATGTACATTCTTGTAATTTGGAGAGGGGAAGAGAAATAACAAAATGCTGAAATAGGATACTGGATGACCCATTGTAACAATGAGATGTACAAGACAGTATGTTGAAAACAAACTTTACAAATTTGACAGGGGAGGGGGGAAGGAAAGGGATGGTGGGGGAGAACAAAGGAGGAGGTAACAATGCTTGGTAGGAAATAGTCTCATTACCTTGCTCGTGTAAATGTAACTGCTCTGTACAGTATCTTTACAATACAATCAGTACAATACAATCAGTAGCCAGAATACTATTCAGCTTAGTAAACATATTTTACTTGGGAAGGGTGTGATTTTTTTCTATAAGTAGATGCTTTTTAGTGTCATGTTCTGACTTCATTAAGGTATTCAACTGGTTTTCCTTTGGTGCTTAGCCTGAGTTAAAAAAAAAAAAAAGCCAGGTGCTGGTGGCTCACACATAAAATCCTAGCTACTCAGTAGGCTGAGATCTGAGAATCATGGTTCAAAGCCAGCCTGGGCAGGAGAATCCATGAGACTCTTATCTCCAATAAACCACTAGAAAACAGGAAGTGGCACTGTGTCTTAAGAGATGGAGTGCTAGCCTTGAGCTAAAAAGCTGAGGGACAGCGCCCAGGCCTAGAGTTCACTACCCACAACTGACAAAAACAAAAAACAAAAAAAGCCCTCAGAGTTCCAGAAAGAATGCATCATCCAGAGTTAGTGCTGTATTTACTGTAGGATGTAGTTCATTCACTAGTTAAGCTAGTAACTTAAAGCATTTGTTCAAAAAATAGAGATGCACCAGCAGTCTACTGGGGAAGATGTGGAGGAAATAGATGCCTCCTGAGGCTGACAAGGTTCAGAACTGACAGTATGTGTCAAAAACATTGAAGGGTCTAGTGCATTGGCGGGTGGCAGAGGCAGTGATACGCTGTACCCCCATCTGTGATATAGATGAGTAGTAGACAACTTTCTCTAGAATTCTGCATAAAGCAGATATCCAAAAACATGGTTTTAAGAGCCCAAGCAAAAATTATTCTGGAATGCTAATGTGGAAAAATGCTGAAGAACTATTCAAACGTGGCCTGGGACAGAAACTGTGTGCTGGTGGTGCCTATAGTGGCTACAGAGAGCTTGTGACCATTTCTTTCAAGTTTCACATTCAGTGACATCATACTGATGTCATGACATTGCCGTGTGGTAAAGATTGTCACCACAGAACACTGTGAAGGCTTCCAATTATCAGTACACTATTTAACTGAAGAGCCTCAATTATCAGTACACTATTTAACTGAAGACCAGATGTGTTCACGTCTGCTAAAGGTTGGACTTTAAGAAGCAAGCCACTCAAAATCACTATAGTGGAAATAAATTTGGATAAGTTTTAGGAAGAAAGCAGATGTAACTCAGTCATAGTTTGCTCTTATGCTACCGTGTTTCTAGGACATTTAGCAGGTACTTTATGCCAAGTTCATTCACATGGGAGGAAAAGAGGTAAAGACATTGGTTTTTGAACATATACCTTAACCGGTCTCCTTTAAATATATACCTTGTTTCTAGGCTGTCAATGCTGTTCTCCAGTGAAATGGATAGTTTGACTTGATCTTAGAAAGAAAAATGAAGTCATTTTGATAATACTGTAAAAAAATGATTTTTTAAAAAAATTCTTTAGACAGTCAAACATGGTTTAGGACAGAAAATGGAAACTAAAAAGAGCAAGTTTGCTCCCCTTTCCCTAAGTTGTGTGTGGGTATACATACACCCAAGTTTCTAAATTTACCTTACCTCTAAGATTAAGCCCAATGTGTTCTATTTTCTCTATGTGCTTGATATGAACCTGGAGGTCTTAGGCTCTGTTTCCTTCGGGAATAAGTATCCCTAAAGACATGAAAATACCCACCTAAAGTCCACCAAGTCATCTAGTTAAGGACATCAGAGAGACAGGTATATACTCAAAAAAAATACTGTTCAGAATACTATGGCCTACATACCCATTGCTAAGCTTTTCATTTTCACTTTTCTCAGCCTTCACTTAAGTCGAAGTACTAGCAAGGGGTAGGGAAAAAAGAATGAGAAAATAGGAGTAGAGTGTGTACATGTTCTCCATCAGAAGACAGTGCTGTTTCCTTTTAATCCTAGAGCTCCTAGATACGTGAAAAATTCAGATGGACCCTGAACAATCCTGTGGCCAAGTAGTTCCCATTACATGACAGAGGACATATTTCAATCTCATTTTGTTAATATCTTGAGCTGTGAGAAATAGTTATTTTCCAGAATTCCAAAGTTTAATGATATTGACCTATGTTCATGTACTGTCATTTAATAGATAATCTTGGAACATAATCTAAAAAACATATGCTAAAGTATAGCATCAAAAAAATAACCATAGCCAGGCACTAGTGGCTCACTCCTGTAATCCTAGCTACTCAGGAGACTGAGATCTGAGGATCACAGTTCAAAGCCAGGCAGAGAAAGAAAGTCCGAGAGACTCATATCCAATTAACCACCAGAAAACTGGAAGTGGTGCTGTGGTTCAAGTGGTAGAGCGTTTGCCTTGAGCTGTAGACCCCAGGGACAGCATCCAGGCCCACAGTTCAAGCTCCACCACTGACCAAAAACAAACAAAAAAACCCCATAAAAATAACAAGTTAGGGATTTGTTAAATATAAAACTGTATAAAATTAAAATATTTACTACGGTCATTGCTTTTGTCCCCAGTGGTGTAGACTAAATCTAGAGCCCGTGAACGGTAGTGAAGCATTCTACCACTAAGCCATATGTCTTTGGATCTTTTTATATACTTAGATTTAGCAACCCTTTTAAACGGCAGCTTCAAATCTAATTTACTGGGTCCATTAATTAACTAAATACAGTCCATAAAGATAAAGCATCCCAGACCCCTTATTTTGCATCTGTGTCCTTTCATTCACACCATTCTCTTGTAGTCACATTTGTTTCCTGAAAGGACAGGATTTATTACCAACCAGCTTGTTGAGACTAAAATGTAGATTAACTATAATCTGGCCCCTTTGCAAGAGTTCATTCCAGAGAACCTGATCATCACCAGGCAATGACCATGATCAGTCCTGTGGGGGAGGATAGCGCTGGTAACCTCTTGAGCAAGAAAGCTCACTTTTGGCCAAAGGCAAATCTGCAGAAGACTTTAGAAGCCAACACTCACAGCAGCAGGCTTATAAGACTGAGCAAGAATGCATCAGTACTCACACCTTAAGAAATGTTTCCTGTATTTGTTGCTAAGGCGACTTCAATTCAGAGGCTGGATCAAATCTGCTATTCTTTCTCATGAGTTGGTTTTGAAGATTGCTATCAGCTTTGTCCTACACCTCATCACAGGACATTTTCTTTTTTTTTTTTTTTAATTTAATTTAATTTTATTTGTGAACATACTGTACAGAGGAGTTACAGTTACATGGGCAGGATAATGCGTACATTTCTTACCAAGCATTGCAGCCTCCTCCTTTGTTTATCCTTCACATCCCTTCCCAGCCTCCCCCCTCCCCCCCTAATCCCAATCCTTCTCCCCCCCCCCCCCCCCCCCCGCACCAACGTTGTAAAGCTCCTTTTGGACATGACAACTTGTACTTCTCATTGTTGCAACAGGTCCACCTGTATCCTTAAACAACTGGTTTTTCCCCATCTCCTCCACAAGTTATACTGACATCAAATATAGTGAAAGCAGGGGTTATACTGTGGAGGAGGGACATACAAAGCAACAAAGAGATAATCTTACAAATGTGTTAGAAACACATGCATGAAAGAAAAAAAACATTAAAATACACATCTAAGGGTTCATTTTCCTGACATCACATTATCTGACCTTTTCCGCGACATTTTCATCTGGATATCTTTCAAGAACTCAAACCATTCCAGAACCATTATTTCTCTCAGAGGCCAATTAACATACTTTCTCTAGGGGAAAATTGTCTCAAAGACAAAGACTCTAGCTTCATCTCAAGTGTATATGCTTTTCATGTATGTTTTGTGAGTATTTCTAGTACATGTGAACATTCCCAGTACTCTTGTGTGAGAGTCTGTTTGCCAACAAATCCTAAAAGAAAAAGAGCCATCTTTCAAGCTCTTCTAGAAAACATAGAATGGAAAACCAGTTGAATCTGGCTCATTTGGCTGCAAAGTTTTTGGCAAAGTGTCAAATGCACCTGGGGCTAAGCCTTCTAAGAATCATGTTAGAGGTCATGTCCTCTTCATATCAGCCTCATATCAGCCACATCCAGTCTGTCAGGGACCTTTAGCAGCCTCAACCTTATACCCCCAGCCTCTCTTCCATCTCAACAGTTAGTAGTGACCCTCTGCCCAGGAGTCTGGGAGGAGTGAAGGCTGTTGACTTGCATATTATGCTGAAAGACCTTCTGTATGGACTTGTTTTGTGTGTCTTCTTTTTCCTCCAAACTCCCTAATTACCACTGGGACAGCTTTGGTTGGTGAAGTCAGTGGGAAATAATTAGATTAGGAAAGTACCACTTGTATGACAAGGCTGCTGTCCTAGTGAATGAGAGCACTTAGTCTGTCTTCCACATGGCAATCCAAGGAGAATTCAATAATCTGCCAAACAGAGGGGGCCTTTATCAAATCCTGAGCATGCTGGTATCATGGTCTTGGACTTCAGCCTCCAGTACACAGAAAAAAATTTTCTGTGTATCAGCTACCCTGTTTATGCTATTAGGTTAAACTGACCAAGATAAACACATGAAAGGGGATTCTCAAATCAGGCTGCCAAGCACCAAAGATCTTACTCAGTACCAAGGGTAAGAGTGGACACTGCAGGACCTCCAGGGATCTGGCACTCCATGCACTTTCTTGCACTTAAGTCATCTTGTGGAAAGATATAATTATATTCCCAAGTCATACATTCACTCAGAACTTATACAGAAGGGAGCTGACCATGAAACATCAGTTTTATATAACAAATCCACAGATACCAGGGTTAACACCACAAATTTCAATACATAGGGTATATACTGATAAAACTTCCCAAGGAATCTCCTATTAAAAAATATGTTGGTTTGCCAAGTAATCAATTATTTTATTTATAAGGACGTGACTAGATCACCATCCTTTCTTCTTTAGCTAAGAGTCTTCTTCTAACCATTTACCTCTCTCACTAACATGACACTGAGTTGACTGGTTTGACTAGAGGCTAAGTTAACCTGAAGGGTCTTAATTATGGCCTTGACTCAAACACAGATTGGGGAAGAGCAGGCAAAGCAGAACAAGCATATGAAAATAAAGGGTGCTCAGAACCACAGTCTACAAGGATCCAAGGAGGCTTCAGAAGGTGGAAAAAAATGCCAAGAACTTGTCCCTTGTGTCATAATGATTTGAAAAAAGACCCAGGCGTGAAAACCTTTCCAGGATCTAAACTCAAAAAGCACTGAAGACAAGCCTTGGTATTACCAGTGACATCCTCTTGGATCCCTTTTCCTAGGAGCCTGTCTCATGCTGTGGTGAGGCTTGTGTTGCTTGCTTTGGGCCATCAAATGTGGCCAGAGTGTAACAAAGTCAAGAACATCTCTGCAATAAAAATGCCTTCTCTGAGTACAAACACTAGCCCCTCTAGGATGAAGTGGCCCAAAGGCATATATGCCCACTAGCTTCCTTAGGAAATGATGTCAGCTGGAGGTTTGGCATCGGCTTCTTCCATTGGCCAACTGGACATTCAGTGGTAGCAGGAGCTAAATCAGCCTTGGTATGAAATTCATGTTGTTGGCTCCATTCATAGATTCCACTCATCTTCAGTTTTCTTTGCTCCTACACTTCCCTCCTGGTACTGCAGCGGCTAATACTTCAGGTTGCCTATGGCAGACTTGCTGAACCATTCTGTCTACTCCATCATGGAGAAACCTTCTGTGTAACCATGGGAGTCAGAAATCATGTGTAGCCACATATTTATCTCAGACCCACTTGCCCTTGGTTTTCTAACCTTTTTCTGGAGGTTTGTGCACAAATGGCCACCACTCAGTGGGCCATGTGTATTCTAACCTTAGGAGGTTCCTTCACCAATTAGATGGTTATATGAACTAAGGATGTGGCCAAGCATTCTTGGACTAGTTGCAAAGCCCATTCATACTCTGGGTTCCACTCAAAGCTGATAGCCTTCTGTGTCATCTAATAAACAGGTCACAGAAGTTCTTACCACAACCAGAGAGGTCTACATGCCATTGCACTTTCTTTGTGGATTATTAAAAGGAACACATTTTTTGCTAGATGAGTGTGACTCTCAGATCTCTTTCAAGATGACCTGGCACAGGAAATAGATGAAAGACCCAGACACTATTCATCTCAATTCAGCAATAGTATAGACCAGGCTTCTCTCTGGATGCTTCCAGTCAATGACAAGACTGAAATATTAGTGACAGGCTATTTCTATTCACCAAGGGCATTCCGCTACAGGCCTGGCCAACTTTCTGAAACCTCTGAACCTCTTTGTCTCCCCTTTTCCTTTCATGTGCATTGCACTTGCACTACAGACGAAGCCTCTCCCTAGCTACTCTGGCTTCTTTCCAAGTATTTCTCTCAAAATATACCTGGCGCATACTCCATCTGGCTGGCTGTTTCTTAGACAACACAAATGAACACAGTTGAGATACTCTGGTAGATCTCTGCAAAGTAGAACCCTAAAAATGGGACCAAAGTGAAGAGATTCTTCGCTGGGTTATTTTGTCCATCGCCTTAACCACTCGGCCACGACTACCATCGCTGGGTTATCTTTTAGCTTCTGGAATGCAGAAGTGTTAGCAAAGCCATGTGTGCTAACCACATCTAGGTTTGGAGGACTGTTTAATCAAGGATGAAGCCAACAAGTGTGAGGCTCCACGGGAAGCCTGGATGCTTCAGATCTCTCCAGATTACATGGGGACAGTACTGGAGAATGAGAGCTCTATGGGATGAAATCACAAGTATTCTGCTGTCTTGCTATTAAACTATAGCCCACATGCTAAGTCCCATTGGATATTGACTTTTAGAACCAGGTTTTATCAGAATGTGACACTAAGGTTGGATGTTATAGAAATGCTTTTGCATTTCCACCTCAGGGTTGAAGAGTTGCTATGGAAACTACATGGCTTGAAATACCCATAGAATATCTACTATCTGAACCTTTATAAAAGATTTGCCAACCCTGATAATGTCTATGCCTCACAGAAATGAGAACAATCTTTCCTGATAGGAGACAAGACAAACTTGTCAAATAATCAGCCATGCACTGTTTACCTAAGGCCCTGTTAATTTGATCTAGAGAAGAGATCACATTTGGCTTGGTGACTTCTGCTGAGGTTTCAGTTTGATTGAGTTTGTGATAGTACATTCTGCAGAACCATCTGGATTTTAGGAAATAGACTAGTAAATATATGGAAACATTCTTTATATATCTTGGTTATGATTCTGGGGATTGATTTCAGGGCATCAAGCATGCTAAGCAAGCACTCTATGACTGAGTCACACCCTCAGGCATTTAGATAGTAATTTAGTAAATCGTAGTTTGTCAAACCCAATCAGACAGTAGTTGAAATAGAAACTAGTTTCTCAAATGCAATACTGTTATTTCAAGGCCAGGGGAGAGCATGGTAATGCCATTCTGATGGGAAAGGCTGACAACTACCAGCTCTCTCTGCATCTGGGCAGTTGATTTTCAATTGCAGTCCTGGGCAGAGTGCCTCTCCATCATCATTGTCTAAAGTCAAATAACCCAAAGATGTCAAAATTGCCTGGCATATTGAAAGGTCCAAAGGCTCAGATATATGGAAATTTTGGAATCTGTTTTGCATAAGAAGGTGGTTGTATTGTGTCTAAGAGAGTCCAGAGAACACTCACTAATTCAAGCAACAAGGAATACAGTTGTGATGGAGGAACTGATGTCATTAACACTTCAATGACAATTCTGAGGGACAAGGTTTGCTTAAGATATGCTACCATGGAACTAGCACTCAAGTATCAGTGAAAATAAGAGCACTGGTTGAGGCAGTTGGTGGCTTGTGGCGATGAGAGTTGAAATAGATGTCATCACTATAATGGAAAACAACAAAAGATCGGTGACCCACAGGGACGTGTGGCAATGGCTTGATTCTAGGGTGAGCTCAGCCATACCATGAACAGACAACTGACCAACATGCCTGGTGATCTGTGTAGCCATACTGAGTTCAGTGGATGAGAGTAAGACTAAGTCAGCCACCACATGGAACATGATGGTCCTTTGTTCAGTTGTACTTATAACTAAAGATATAAAATAAGATGCCATTAAACCCAAACAAACTGTTCTTCGCATATCCCAGGAACAGAACCTAACGGGAGTATTCTATACTCCTGCTAAAATGATTCTTCATCGGCTAGGATTGGTTTGAACCCTAGCCAAATGAGCAATGAGTGTGAAGGAGAGTATCATTGGGAAGGTTAGTGTTAGATCTAGTTTAGTATTAGTATTCACTTCAGCAGACATTTACATAAGCACTCATTTCTAAGATATCCTTGTAAGTGTCTATGATCTATACAATCTTATCTGACCATTTGTCAAAATTCTCTTGAGTTCCTATTACCACTATACCTTTGGTTAAAGCCATTAGAGTCCATTTTCCTTTAAGCACAGCCTCTACTGGCTCCGTCTATACCCCTCTAAGTTAATTCCTATAGACTTTTCACAATATAATTTTTTGAATGAAAACAGCCACAATACATATCTATATATCTATCAAGAAATCTCCAACTTCTATTAATTACATTTGCATATATTAGTGTTATATACCCATATATTTACATATTTATGCTTTGTTATATCAGAGAATAAGATAGAATTTCCCGAGATACTATTAAAACCAGAGTAGGATCCAATGCTATTCACTAATTAGTATGAAATCCATAGGCTCTGGGTATAGAAACCAGTGAATGCAACATCCATCCCCATAGATTTTTGCTTATATCTCAGCCCTGTCCTAAAATCTGCATCACTGCAATTAGAGAAAGCAATTCAGTGGTGATTTCCCCACATTTGTGGAAGTGCTGAATATAGAAATCTGCATGCAGATTTGGAGGACTATGTTGAGATACTGACAATATTTTCATTACATCCCCATAATTCATGTGAAAGCAAAAATGAGTAGAAAACACATTCAAAGGCAAAATATTCATATTCTAAACTCATGCTAAGCCAAGCCTCTCCACCAAGGATCTGGGAGTACACTCTGGAATAAGCTATAAACAAGTAATCAAGGCCATACAAAGCAAGGTCCACATCTCCTAGGTCCTCACACAGCCCCAACCCACTTTCTCTCTCTCCCCACTCTCTGTTTATCCCTTTCTCTCTTTTGCCAGTCCTGGGGCCTAAACTCGGGCCTGGGCACTGTGCCTGAGCTTCTTTTCTTCAAGGTTAGCACTGTATCATGTGAGCCACAAATGGGGTACAGCTGCTAACCCCCAACAAACATCTTTCCTGTCATTCCAGAAAGGAATGTTTCATGGAATAAAGGCCCACAGAAATGAGGCTGAGATACTGTGAAATCCATATCAGCTAGGAAAGCCTATCTGCACACACATCCACTTTGTCAGCCAGGATATTTCTGGGAACTAACCTGCATTCTCTACTGAAGGATCTTTGGAGGTTTTCCCAAGTTGATCCAGTCTACTCACCTTGACAGCATTGTGACCTCAAGTTCCCAGAGGGTCAGTCAGTCATTTCACCTGTCAGCCCCTTCAGTAGGTGAGGGTGGTCCTGACTGAGCTGATGGCCCTGCAACAACTCAGCCAGCATCTTCTGCCCACCTGCCTGCCCAAGCTCATGAAACATGTTAGAGCAGACAGAAGGTAATGTCTAGGAAATTTGTTTAACAGGGTCCTAGCAGAGAACTTCCAAAACATGCAAAAAGATCAGCCTATTCAGATACAAGAAGCTTTTAGAACCCCAAATAGACCAGACCAGAACAGACATCCCACCATCACATTATAATCCGCACAGGATCAATTCAGACCAAGGAACAGATCCTTAAATCTGTCACAGGGAAAAGATCAATCACCTATAAAGGGAAACCAATTAGAATCACCTCAGATTTCTCAGCAGAGAATTAAAGCAAGAAGAGCCTGGAATGATGTATGCCATGCCCTAAAGACAACTATCAATCAAGAATACTCTACCCAGCTAAAATCTCTTTCATAACCGAAGGTCAAATAAAAACCTTCCATAGCAAAGAAAAACTGAAACAATGTATGTCCACCAAACCAGCCCTACAAAAGATACTTAAAGATGTCCTACACATAGAAAGCCAACAAGACCAGAATAAAGGCCAAGAAACCATACCCAAACTGAGAATCCAAGAGCCATAGGAAGAACCCAGTTGCTGCACTCCCCAAGGTGGATAACATGGCAGGAACTCCCAAATTCCTCTCAGTCCTATCTCTCAGGCAGAACCCTGGAACCAACTCAGCATCCTTCCTGGGAGGCCTGGGATTTATAAAAATTGTTTAGAATTAGATGATTCTTTAAAAAACTGAAGAAAAATTCTTGACCACATTTCCAGTTTCCCCCTTAATCTTTGTTTCCAGTTGAGAGTAAGGGCAAATGTGAGATCATTTTCAGTCAATGTATCATGACATCAATAGGGCTATACACCTTCAATTGAAGAAAGAGAACTATTTGAACAGAAATCTTCAATAGACTTAGAGCCATGTTGGGGAGGATATTTGGTTCTTTTGAAATAGGTTTTTATTGTGAAAATACTATACAAAGCGGTTACAGTTACATGAGTAAGATAATGAGTACATTTCCTATTGAGCATAGTTGCCTCCTCCTTTGTTTTTCCCTTACTATCCCTTCCCTCCCACCTCCCCAACTACTCCCTGCACCTCGAGGAAGTTTTAAAGGTTGTTTTCAACATAGCATCTTTTTTATCCGGTTGTTTCAGTGAGTCAACCTGTATCTCTATTTAAGCGTTTTGTTTTGTCCCTTCCCCTCCCCAAATTAGAAAAGTAAATCAAAACATTGAGATTCTACTTGACCCCTGTTAGAATAGCTATAATCAAGAAATCTAACAGCAACAGATGCTAGAGGGGATTTGGCCAAAAGGAAGCCCTACTGAATTATTGGTAGGAATATAAACTTGTTCAACCACTTTGAAAAGCAGTATGGAGGTTCCCCAAAAGTCTCCACATAGAGCTCCCCTATGACCCAACAATCCCACTTTTGGGCATTTACCCAAATGATTGAAGGGTTAAAGTACTTTAGGCACTGACCATTTGTTGCTTGTTTCAGCTAGCTGAGCAACACGGGATGGTAAAACATGGTTGCGAGCCTTTATAAGACCTGCAAATCCTTAGCTCAGGGCTCTCCTCTTAGGCTCTGCTGTGTTGGAGTGTAGGACGAGGCCGGAGCTGTAGCATATCTAAATAAAACCTTAAAACAGGTGTAAAGTGTGGCTCTCAGTGGTCTTCTTGGTGGGGGTCCTGTGATCACAAACAAGACCATACTAAAGCTACCAGCACAACTATATCATAGCATCATTCACCATTGCTGAGCTATGGAACCAACCTAGATGCCCCTCACTAGACCAATGGATCAAGAAAATGTAATACATAGGAATTCTATGCCTCCATCAGAAAGAATGACACCACCTCACTTCTTAGGAAATGGAAAGACTTGAAAAAATTACATCAAATGAAGTAAGCCAGGCCCAAAGAAACATAGGTCCCATGGTTTCCCCTATTTCTGCTTCATTTTAAACTGCTTCATTATAGACATTCTTCTGGAGACCAGTTAATCCATCTGAGATGCTAATACATCTATACAATTCTGTCACTCTTGCCATAAAACACAATTAGTTTAATTAACATAAACCAACCAAGGGCGTAACACCAAGTGATACATCACAAAGGCCTAGAATTTTGCCTACCATAGCAAGTATCCAGTTAGAAAATTTGTCAGTGATTGGGTCAAGAACCATACACTCTCATCTGAAGTTGACTGGCTAGGATATAATCTGGGAAGTGCAATGTGATGATTTTACAATTTCATCAGACACAGTGAATTGAGGCAAGACAGAGCAACCTCAGTCATGACGTAGCTGAATGGATTACTGTACTTCCAAGCACACCATGTCAGCAAAGCCAGTGAGTGTCCACCTGGCCTGTTCATATTCACCTGAACAGCATTGGATTGGAACAGATTGGATGACCTGGAAACCCTGGCTCTAGCTGTCAGCCCCAGTGAGCCAGCAGTTTAACAGCTGCCCCGTCAAATCCAAAAATCACCCACACAAAACTAAGCAATGGCTGCCACCAGGAGACTCAGAGAAGAGGTCCTCTGTTACTACAAACATTTGTGCTAATTCTCATACTGCCTAGACAAGTAATTGCTCTACCACTTCAACCATACCCGCATCAGTGTTATCCCTTTGACATTTTGAATTGAAGATACTTAGCACCCTAAAGGGCCTGAAGATTCTGATGGTGAGAACCCAGAAGGGAATGGTGCCTCCTTTTTTGAGAGGCAGCCTGGGAGGAAATTACCCAATTACAGAAGATGACGGGGCGGGGGTTGGACCTGAGCCTCCTACCTCGTTGAGGACTGCTTGGAGAATATGCCAGAATGCCTTGCTTCAGTATTTCTTTTCCTATCTTTTCATTCCCTCATCTCTCCTTTCATCCCCACCCCTAAAGGAAAAGTCAGCTGGTTCTCTAAAAGTAGATATATCTATGCTAAGACTTCAAGGCAACTCCATTTGAAGATCAAAAATCTCTGTATTTTACAAGTAGGATACACCAGTGGGATAGCCTTGAAGACAGCCATTAACACAGAGCCTTTACACTCAGTCTTTCTCTACCCCAGTGGTAGTCAAGTTAAGACACAGATCACCTGGGATTATGGGTGTGGAAACATAGAAAAGAATACCTAGATATCTCAAGACCCCATTAATGCTTACAAGGTAGTCAACAATTTATAGTTCGTCATTAATAGCTATATACACCTGGGCCCCCGTCTCCAAGAAAGCATTTTGGTATGAGAAGCCTCCACTTGAATAGATGTTCTAGGATGGAATCAATAGCCTTCCTAGTTGGAACATCGGGACAAAACCTCTGGGAAATGTGAAAGACCAAGGTTGTGCTTAGCCAGGCTAAACACGAAGATCTAATGCCTATATATCTGAAAGTTCTATGAACATCATCTATGATGATGGTGTTGTTGGACATCAGCCCCTCTGCACATGCAATTTCCATTCTGATAATAGCCTAAATATCACATGATCAGCCACCATCAAGACCATGGTAGCTGGAATGAAGACAAAAGAGCCGGAGAAGCTAACTCTAAACATCTATCCACTTTGGTGTCTAATTGAGAAGTACAAGAGAAGTACAATATAAGGACAGACAGATCATAAGAACTAGCCTGAATGCACAGGTAGAAGATATAGCCCAAAGATCCATTATAGCAGTCCACATCAAAACAGACAGAAATGCTTACAATTTCTGCTGCCTCAGCTCTCATCTAAGTCATTTTCTCTCCATCATTTCTGAAAGATAGCGTTACCAGGTATAGCATTCTTGCCTGGCAGTTTTTGCATTCAGCGATTTACTGGCTTTGAGTCCTGTGTTGAAATATATGCTAACCTTAATAAAGCCCCTTTATATGAGAGTTCTCTATTGTGGAGGCTGAAAGAATACTAAATTGAGCCCAAAGTCTGGAGCTCCTGGACCATTCTGGCAACTGCAGGTGGTCCAGGGCTGGTACTGGAGCAACCCCAGAGTCCAAATTCATTAGGCAAGCCTGGAGTTTAGGGATTGGGTGAGAGTCCTATTTAGTATTAATGTGGGCTTATTTTTCAGGCTCAGTCCCCAAGAGGCTGACCTTCAATTGGGTAGGTCTCCAGTCTGAATTTGCTAGGGCCAGCCTGGAGAACCAGTCCAGGTGTACAGGCCTGAGGAATAGGGTTCTGGGGATTGGCCTATGAGTGCTTAGGGACAATGGGTTTGGTCTCACAATAGCTACCTGGTGGCCCTCTGGCACTTGGTTCTGCTGAAGTATTCACCTCCCACATGACAAGAGCTCATTTCTCCATGCTGTACTGTGGGGCTGGTGAAGGGGTATGAGAAGTCAAAGTCCTCTCACTAGGTCTCCGCTACATCCAGGTGATGCCATATCTCACCTAGTTTCCTTAGCACTTGTGAATGTATTTTGGTGGATGATGAGATGCTCAAGGTATAAGTGTCTGAAGAGAGGTGTCTGGAGGGTTCATAAACTTGCTGACTTCTTTCTCTCCAAATAAACTTGTTTTAAGCCCCTAACTTGATTATTTTGTTATAGTACCAATAGAATATCACTACACTTGGGGTTCTACCTATATAGGTGCCGTAAGTCAATCTTGTTGGTCACATAGAAGCCTTATAAATACTTCCATCGCTGTGAAGTCTGATAAAAAAGAAAACAAGTCATGATATCACTTATTATAATTAAAGATACTGCACAATCATCTTGGATCATGTTCATCGAACTTTCAAAAGTATAGGCATTAGATGTCATGAAGTAGCAGGGGTTAAAATTTACATACTGAGTGGATAAATTCTTTCACAGGGAATGTAAGTTTTCAATAAACATCCTCTTGCAAAGTAGTCTGTGGGCCCATCTAACTCTTTTAGTAGATTCCAACTACTTGTCATTTGTGCTCCACACCACCAATCAAGGAGGAGGTTGAGGCAGGAGAATCACAAGAATTAGGACCCCAAAACTCATAGAGATCAAACTCACCAGCGCACACCTGCACTACCAAGTATTGAAATTTTGTAACTCAACCTTGCATGCTTTTTCACTGTAGCTTCAGGAGAGACATCAGGCAACATACAAGGACACTATGGGCAAGGAACTATGAAGGACTATGTCCACCCAGCTTCTAAGATATGGCACCCATCCTCTCACTAGCTCAGGCTAGTGCCTGTGACCCAATAGGCATCATTTCCGTTTCACAGTGCCAGGGAAACTCAAAAGGTACTGGGGGCCTATGAACCAGTAGAAGCAGGAGCCCAAGATAGGTCTATGTGCTCCCTTCTCTCAGAGCAGTCCCTAGTGAAAGTGCAGACTTGCCTAAGATTACAGAAAAGGATTCATAGTTCCAGAGATTTGACAATTTAAAAGACAATTTCTAAAGCAGGTTCATTGTGCCTGGTCATTGATGGGTCACAGAGAAAGGCAGATTTGTGAATATACAGATTCCAAGGAAGAAGAAATGAGAAATCCTCTAGAGTACAGTGATTTGAGCTTCCTTAGAGCAGTATACAATGCTATGCTTCACCCTAGCCTGCCTCTGTCATTCTCACTTGTACCCTTGACTTAAAATTCAGCCCACAGGAAATGAAAGTCACCTTCTTCAGTGCACAGCTTGGTGAGATCTGAGAATGTTCATGCTCTCAGGACCTTCACTTGTGTCAAGAATATATTAATCCTTCCTCCTAGATCTCCCTTATTGTCCAAGATAGGAGAGGTCACATTGGCCAACAAGTCTCCAGCACAGGTGTAGCACATGGAGTACTGGCGACAACTATTCAGCTGAAAGGAGCAAGCCTTTGAAGAATTCTAAGACAGTGCCCAGGTAATGGTCCTCCAATGAATGATGCTTGTGTAGAAATCTCATCACTTAGTGACAATGGCCATACTTCCTACAAGGGGTATTTCTGGTCAGGACTCACACAATACTGGAATTTGATTAACTGAAAAAAATATTGGAAAAGGAATTGAAATCAAATACCTTCTCTGGTCTGTACTAGAGCCTCCAACCAAGACCTAAGACCTCAGCAGAAACATTTAAGAGAAATTTTCTTATGCTTCATTTAGGAGTGTAAGGGATGCAGAAAGGAAACTCCACAAAGTTAAGGGAGAGAGTGTTTCTCAAGAGAGAGATCAAACCACCTGCCACTGAAGATGGAGGTGAGCAGAGAAAGAGCTTCTGTCAGGAGACAGATTATACAGGAGAAGGAGGGGAAAGGGATGGACACAGAGGAGACAGAAGTGACACAGAGGATGAGGAAATGACCTCAGGGCCTGGGAGACCTCCCACTGCCCCTAGGCATGCCAGGTGCCTGCATTACAGGTGCTAGGCAGAGACTTGTAGGTTGTACCAATGGAGAGAACCAAGGGAAGGGGCCATTTCTCCCAGGTGGACTTTAATAAGATGGACCAGCGCTAAGACTCTGAAAGGAAGCAATTCATCATAAGCCCTAGAGAGAATAAGAACAGTTACTTATGTCTACAACTGCTTCCTGAAGATTTAAACCCAAGCAGGCTTCTTGTCTGATATAAACATGGAGTAGTTCTTCCAAATAAGCCAGATACATTTGATGTCACATTGGCCACTGCTCCAGCTTCAACTAATTACTCCATTATTTAGCTTCAGACTTGGTTCTGAGCAGCACAGTATACCATGTTCTAGGGACTTGCTGTCCTCTCTCCAATTCCTACGAATGGAAGTTCCAAGACTGACCCAGATTAACATCCAAGAGTTATCTCCCTCCCTGCCCAAGTGTATAGAATACAGGAACCATACCAGTATATTTTTCAGTTTCCATCACTTATGGTTAAAAGAGGCTATACTGAATAAAACTCCCAATAAGCAACTATGGGACACCAAACATTGCATCTACTCCACAAAATTTGCTTTATCAAGCTTCTATTGACTTTCTTCCCTGAGCTTGACATCAACTTCCATTTTCTAATTAAAGGAGACATTGAAGCTAAAACTTGAGAGCTGCAAGACTAAAACAATGGTCTCATACATGTAAGAATGGCGTGTCTCACCCATTCTCAGTTTAATGGGAAGCCACCTTCCCTCCACCTCTGTGGAAGTTATCTAATAACCATACATAATGAGCACTTTACAGTAAGTTCTCTGACCAACATAGACTTAGCCATTGAAAAAATCTCACACTGGTAACGTACGGGTGGCATTTTCCATTTTGAGGACCACCTTCTCCCTTCAAACATGGGTCAAAGTTTTGAACAACAGTTTTCTTCTAGGACATTCTTCCACAGTGGATAATCCTTGAAAGATAACAGCATCTTGAACACTCAGTCTTGTGTTTAGACTTTCATAGGTGGTCAGTGTTTTGCAATATTTTCTTACCTCTAAGTAGTTGACAAAGGAGCTGCCATTCACCAGTGTAGTCTAGGACTACAGTCCATCTTGATCAATGTCACCCTTTCAACACTGTCACCCACCCCTCCCAGCCCACTCACTCCCTTATCTAAGGGACATTAATTTTATCATCATTCTTGGTATACTCTGTAAAGGGCAGAATCACTTCACTCTTCCTCATAACTAAGACACTACCAGACCCCCATTAGCAAAGCAGGGATGCTGACTTTGTATAAGCCAATTCATGGGAAATTGACATGATCCCCTCAAAGTTAACACCAATAGAATGGCTTTTCTGTGGCACTTTTGTGAACAGGAGTTTACCATATACGACTTTACATTCAATGTACGTGACAAGTACAAAAACTCATCACTAGTGCTAACTTGCCAATGTATGAGTGATTAAGGTTTTGATGAAGTGTGTACTAAATAACTTATACAGTGAGAGAAAACTTTATTCTCATGAGAGTCTTGCTTTGACCAGCCTCTTGGTTGCTTACCCAGCCAACTGAAAGGTAGCTAAATGCAACTGCCAGGAAAAATGTACTTTGCATCCTCCTTATGACATTGAAAGAGGAGACAAAACAAGATGACATCATTTTGCCATTTCTATCACATCTAGGACTTATGGAGTCCTCCAGATGCTCATAGTCTGGAGGAAACAGCTTCAGGTAGGTTTTCTCACAAGCTAAAGGAAATCTCCTCCCACAAGGAATGCTTCTGATTAGAATGATCTGAATTGAGAGTGGATCCATGATGGCAGACTAGAGATAGGGAGATTCCAAAGCTCTGTCTGCTCAATCAGAAACACAACTGAAGATTATAGCAAGCCCCAACTACAGAATACAAACCATTCTTCTTGCACTTCATCTGCAATCCATCCAGGACCTGGTGGTAGATGGTTTGTGGAATGAAAAAAACAAAGGAAAATATGATTCCCGATCTGGGCCAGATGAAGAACCTTCATATCCTCTCATTCTTGAAGATCAATATGGAAAGTTATACTTTCTGGTTCAAGAACTTCTACACATACTTCACCCAAATGCTGCAACCAAAAATTCTCCTACAACTTTAAATGCATGACGTTTTCTTTTTTGGAAAACTACATGAGATTCTCAGGAACCTGACGGCCTTGAGGACTCTGTCTTTGAGACATTGCCCACTGAAGCTAGCAGACCTGAGGTATTTGTCTCAGTGTCCCTGCATCAGTCAGCTCAAGCACCTGTGACTCAGGAGTGTATTCATGTGCCACTTCGGTCCTAAGACCCTGTGAGCTCTGCTGAAGAAGTTGGTTGTTCTCCCTGACAGACCTAACAATTGGAACGTTGGGGAGGGAACAGAAACAGACAAAATTTGAGGTCTGACCTCAAAGACCGCATAGATCTCAGAAGGAGGTAAAGTACGTACTGTGTTGGTGGCAAGCTGTCAGGAACTTGCACTTGGAAGAGTGGGGAACAATGGGCACAGTTTGGCAATCAGCACTCAGAGAAGGCATCGGTCTCAGCCCATACTAGGCAAGGGAGAACTCAGCATCTGGCCAAGATTGGGCAAGGGTGAACCCAGAACAAAGGACAAAGCCTGGGACTCCTATTCAGGGACCACACCAGTCCAGGCCCACACCTTAGGATTGACCCTCCTGCTGGCCTGGGACAAAGGATGGGAATAAGGCTTCCAGCCAAGACCACACCCAGTACAGAACTGATCCCCTCAGGAACAGATCCAGAGCAGAAAAGATAGGCAGTGCTCCAAACCAGTCTCCACACTGAGCTCAGGCCTCAGCGCTGAGGGAAAAGCAAACCTCTAATCAGTGCTACCTGGAATGAGAGACCAATCTGGTGGCAGATTTCCAGCCCCAAACTTAGCCACTGAGTGAAAGGCCAGCTTTGAACCCTGGCACTGTTCTTAGAGATGCTCTAACCCCAGGAAGGTCTTGGCAGATCACTTAAAGTCTCAACAGCCACTGCTGGTCTCTCACGCTCGTGAGGACACAAACACCACAGAGAGGGCACCTCTAAAAGTCCACATGTGCATTTCCATGTGTGACACTGCCAGGGTCCCACTGGGGGGTCTATATACAGTCTTGTCCATCAGTGCATCCACAAAAGAGAAAACCACAGCACCCGGGGCAGCACCTACCCAAGTCTCTCCTCATACCTCTCAGTAGGACAGCTCAACCTCCAACAGTATGTGTGGTGGGGTGGAGGTCTACATCCTGTTGGATCCAAAAGCGTGCTTGTGCACCTGTTTGAGAAGCCACTGCCCACAGCATCAAGGGTTGCACCCAGACCAGACAGCCTTAAAAGCCATCTCAGTCACCCAAATGTGAAATGTCCATAACCAGAGTGCCTGTGGTCAGCCCCTAGCTGACTCCAAAAATCTATCTGTGGTTTACCTTGTAGGATGCCCTTACCCAGGTAAAGAAGGTAGTGAGGGAGGTCTCAATGCCCATGCAGCTCCAGAAGCCTGCCTAAACTTCCTAGCACAGGATCCTAACAACATCCCACTGTGCCGGGGTTCAGGCCTAATGGGCACAACAGGTTCTTTGTCCCCATGTACAAGCCCTCAGCTAGACCCAGAAGCCCGCCCATGCCTCTTGGGGGACACCAACTGATTGGAATGATCTGGACAGAACTCAGGTTAAGATGTCTTCCATCTTTCCCTGGATTCTTCCTACCACACTGGTCAGACCTCTGAGCCAAACACAGATAAAAGAGCATTTCAGGAGCTCCCCCTGGGGATATGGCTCACAAGGGGTGAAGTCTAGGAGAAAACTCCCAATCTTCTACCCCCCTCTAAAGACACCCCTAGTCCTACTACCACCATCAATTTGGGACCAAGAAATATGTCTTTCAGGTAATTTATATCCCCTTCTCTCTTGATATGGGATGAAAAAAGTCCATTTTGATCTGAGAAAGATGGAGAGATAATCTTTCCGGTAATTTAGAATCCCTCCTCCCTTAATATAGGATGAAGAAAATACCCATCTTGATTCTCAGTGTTTCCCAGCACCTAGGTGACCAGATTTTTACATAAGGATCAATAAACAAGAGCTATTAGTAAGAATAAAATCATTAAAGGAAAAGTAGTTTCAATAGGTAGTCAATCTGACTGATTAATAAACTGCCAGGAGTGAGATAATACATGTGGATGGCATCAGGCCCCAAGGAAATTCCCTTGTAGGTGAGTGCCTCATCCCTCTGGGATGGCCTCTGAGAAACATTTCTCATCCCTGAGGTCCCCCGAGCCTCCCTTGAGGGTCTGTTTCCCAAGGATCAATGTGGATAGGAGTTATTTGTATTTGGGGAGACTCAGGTGTCTGGATGCAGCACTCTTTCCTGAATCTGAGGCCTGGATGAGACATGTGCAGGCTTCCAAGGACTTCCTTGGAAGGTCATCTGGGACTTCCTTGGGAAGTCATGTGAGTTTAGTGTCCGTGGGTACTTTTCTGTATGTGTTGATTTGTCTGTGTTCTGTATACTCCTTCCCTAATTCTTGTTTGCCAGGAGTGTTTAAAACAATGTCATAAAAGGAGTTCAACTCAAGTTCTATCTATAAAGTTCTAACTATAACTGAAAAACTTTCTCCCCAAGCGTTATAGAGTCCCCAGAAGAAGACCTAGTGTGTACTTACCCCCTTATTCTGTGCCATCAGCATCTCTGATATTATGTCCCCCCATACCAAAAGTGGTTCCTTGGACCAGTTTGAGGGCTTGCTCAAAGACCAGACCACATCCCTCTTACTATACCTGAGACAAGTGCTAACCCCTGAGGAAGACTGGGCAGGCCCCCTTTCTAATGTATGTTCCCCTTACAACTCCTGACTTATATTACTGGAAACAACAAAATCTCTCCTTTTCTGGAAAACCCCAGGCGCTCATCTCATTATTGGAGACAGTATTCTTCACGTACCAGCCCACTCCAGACAATTGCCAGCAACTTCTACAGGTGCTTGGAAGAAAGGGAGTGCATCTGACACAGTGCCTTGAAAGCAGTCCTTGGAACACATGGCTCCCCACTGATGACCAAGTCCATCTGGAATGAGTCTTTCCCCTGACTGGCCCAGTACAATAGAGATCAAGTTAGGGAGGTGCTTACCAACTATCTGCAGACTGTTAGCAGGGATATAGGCAGCAGCTAGGAAGCCAACTAGTTTATCTAAGGTGAGAAAGATTGTACAGCTCCGGAGTGAGTCCCCCGACGCTTTTAACATCTCTTGGAGGCCCATAGGACCTACACACCGACAGACACTGAGGCCCCAGAGAATTGAAGAGCCATAAATATGGCCTTCATTACCCAGTCAGACTTAGACATTAGATAAAAGCTTCAAAGGTTAGAAAGTTTTGAGGGAAAGGTTATCTGATGTAGTAGTGGTCACCCAGGGGGTATTTGATAACAGAGATACCCTGGAGGAAAAAGTTTAAAAGGCTGGCTTAGTAGCATGAGAACAGAGATCAAGAGACCCCCAGCAACAGCTTAACTCATTTGCAAATGGCTGTAGGAAACCACTAGGACTAGTCCAAGGTGCTTATTGCAAGCAGAACACACATTGAAAAAAGGAATGTCCAAAGAGGAGAAAGGAGGAGGCTCACACTCTAAACCTGGAAGAGGATGTAGAATAACAGGGCGGGGCTCTGTCCTCACAGGCCCATCCCCACCCCCAGAGCCCTTGGTAACATTACAAATAGTGGGCAAAAAGACAAAATTCCCATGGATACTGCAGCTGCCTATTCGTTATTGTAAAAACCAGAAAGACCAATAACTAAACAAAGACTAAATGTTCACAGAGCCACTGGAAAGACTGAATCCTATCCATCGTCCCTGGCTAGAATAACTCATCTAGGAAAAGGAACCATTACTCAAACTTTTCTCATCATTCCAGACTGTACTTATCCACTTCTGGGATGAGACTTATTAAAACAATTAAATTCCAAAATTTATTATGTGAAATTATCATTAGGGAAAGGTGCCCCGTTACTCTGCTGGTAAATAGTCCCCTTGGAAATGAATATATGTTGCTTCCCCCAGAAAAAGAGAAGGAGCCTCAACTTTTACTGACTTACTTCCAAAACAAGGTTCGTGGGGTTTGGGGCAGAGATTAACCCACCTGGGCCGCCCACTATGGTCTCATCAACCAGTCAGTCATAGCCAGTCAGAGTGAGACAATATCCTATATCAGCAGAGGCAAAGAAGGGGATTGCACTTCACATTAAACACCTGAGAAAAAAATGGAATTCTTGTCCCATGCCACTTGCCTGGAAATGCACCTCTTCTACCTGTGCATAAACCAGGCACCAATGAACATAGACTTGTGCAGGATTTGAGAGAAGTAAACAGGCAGGTGGAGACCATCTACCCTAGGGTACCTAACCCTTATACTCTTCACAGTGTGTTACCTCCAGAACAACATATTTACAGTGTGTTGCACTTAAAGGATGCTTTCTTCAGCCTGTCATTTGCCAAGTAAGCCGAGTCATATTTGCCTTGGACAGACCCAGAAGGGGGATTATCTGGACAACTGACTTGGACCAGGTTGCCACATGGTTTTAAAAACTCCTCACCTTATTTGATGAGGCCTGGAGCCAAGGCCTTTTAAATTTTAGCCAGTTATACCCTGGGACTACTCTATCACAATATGTTGATAACATGTTCCTGGCAGCTCTGACACATGAGGAGGGTCAGCAGGCCATAGATGACCTTCTTATCACCTAGTGCCAATTGGGGAATAAGGTTTCTGCTGAAAAGGCCCAATTGTGCACCCAGAAGGCAACCTATTTAGGTAGCCAAATGAAAAAAGGGAAATGTATGCTCTCCTTAAACAGTTTGTAAGTGATCTGAGGTCTCACTCTTGAGCCCTAAAGGCTTCATTTACAAACTAAAAGCTTCCTGATCATCTGAAATGGAGGTCTTGCCACAGGTATCCAGACATGATATAGGGATTTCTGACTGGGAAAAGCCTACTCTGGAAGGAGGAAGCACCAACTCTGTAGGGAATAGGAATGGAGAAAAAGAATCCCCATTGATGGCAGCACCTGTCCTGACGCTGAAATAATCAGCAAGAGCTAATCTGTGCTCTTGGTACCCTTCCTGTAGTTCCCTGGAGCCATTTATAAAACCAACCTTCTTCATTGCCTTTGTGAGGGACACTTAAATTGTTCTCCAGGCTTAGGGAAAAAAATCCAACAAAAATCTTTCAAAATGAATATTCTCACAAGACACTAATGAGTAAACACTAATCATTGAAAGTGTAATGACAACAATAAACTACACAAAGCCCCCCTCTCTTGCATAGTAACTTGGAGGATCAGTAAAATTATTAATGAAACCTCCCCCCCCCCCGCCAAAAAAAGGCAACTTCACCAACCTGAGCCTATCACAAGATAGCTCTGACAACATGAAATACTGTGGTTGCACTCCTCAGGGAAGTAGACAATCTAGCCCTGTTCTGAGCAAGAAGAATAATTTGGGAAACCAACAGGATACACTCAATCATCCCAAACTGATTATTTCTGAAATTGCTCCAACTTTCCATGAAGTAAACTTCTAAAATGAAAGGATGTGACGCTTTTCCTAAGAATTATCTGAACAGAGAAGACTGGTAGTTTCTCATCCCCAGGAGATCTGAGTCTGTGTGCCTAGAGCTGCCCAATGAGGCTCATACTTACTCAGAGAAGGCTGATGCACAGCAGAGCCATCAGTCTAGTGTGTGTCTGAACCACGGCTTCCACATTCTTTTCTCTCCTATGACACGGAGCCTCTAAGACTTCTGAATTGAGGTCCCAGGACAGAGACTCTAGCTCTTTGACAACCTGTTCCCTTGCCAACTGGCTCATCATGTTTCCAGAATCAGGAATGAGGGGCAAGGGTGAAATCTACTCTTCCATTCTTTCCAACATTCCTACATGAAACACTTTGCTAGAGTGTCCTGGTTGAGGGATGAGGCTTCCTCTGATCCAGTGGACACACATTGGCTTCTATGAATTACAGGAATATCTCAGTTTCTCTTATATCACATCAATCTCACAACTTTAAAAATACATGCACCTCATCTACTTACAAATGCTTCCTTTGGCAGAGATAATTTTACTCTGACAACCTCTACACATTTCAGTGGGAAAAGGGGGAGCGTTGTAAGTTATTCCTAACTGAAGAAGGTATTTGGAACGTACAGCCATCAAGCCTCAAGTGAGATTGTAACATTGTTCATATGCTACACAGTAGATTCCTCATGGGATGAAGGCAAGGAGGCAATATTGTCTCAGTCAGTACTGAAGAGATAGAGTAGGATCCTGGGCAGTAAAGCACTCCCTAAAATAACAAGGTAAGCATTATGGTTTATAGGGGGATCTTGGTTCTCCAGATGAGCAGACTGACCACAGGTGTGGTGCTCCCTAAGCAGGCATCAAGTATAAGCCAGATAATACACGGGCCATCCCACATGCCCTATAGCAGAACAGCACCTTAACAATGGGAACAAGTGCATTGCTTCTGACACAGTGTGTCTCAGAGTCTCATAGAAGCAAATGCCCAGCATGAATTGCTCAGAAGAGCTGCAAGGGCTGACAGTCTGCCTCACGCACAGACTAAGCTTCTGAAACTGTTCCCACAGCTTTCTAGAAAATGCAGCTCTCTGGCCCTCTGTTTAGATGGAAAGTCCTGGAAGAACTGGTTTATGATGGAAGTGGGATTGCTCTAGTCAGACAGATAATACCTTCCCTCTGCCCAAAGTAATTTCCTTAAAGGCCCACACGGCAGCCCACACCTACTCTCAGAACAAGTGACCGAATAGGTATGTTGAAAAGAGGCATTTTCTCAGGATTTCTGAAGGTTTTACTTAACCATGGCTTGTGTGTGACTCACGCTGGCCACTAGATTACAAGTTGCCAAATCTGACTGCTCATATAGTAGCCTTTGTGTCTGAGCTTAGGGTCAGCTATCTGAGGAGATGTCATGAGCCTGAAAATGGGGGAGGGGGTCCTTTACTTGCATCTAATCACTACAGGCCTCATTAAATAAAAGGAAAGATTGCACAGTAAGATCACCTGACCTTAACTACCACTACACATTTGAGATCAATATTTAAGCATGTCAAACAGGTAACTACTGTACCAACTTGGCAACTTTTTCTTGCCATGGAGAATATATGCATCTTGCGTACACTATCTGTAACTTCAGTTGAAGCACTTTATATATTTAATAGTAACAGCCCCATTTCCAAGGACTTGTGCAAGATAACTGGGGCCTGTGTGTGTGTGTGTGTGTGTGTGTGTGTGTGTTTGTGTGCCTGTGTGCATTTTCAGAAAGGTGAATCATCACTAGTTTAATGTGTGTAGAGTTCAAGATGTGAATCGCTTTCAAGATATAAATGACAAGAATAGAAAAATTGAGCCTTTGTACATGCCAGTCCCATGATCTCTGTCTTGTTTCAATAGTGTCAATAGTGCTTGGACAGAACAGACCCAGGGACTCCTCTTTTCCATCATCAACTCCTTCAAATCTCCTCCACTCACAACCTCTGACCCTTTTCTTCTCACCCTCTTGCTTCCAGGACCAACCAATGCCATTTGTTGTTTTGTGGTTAGCTCTGTATTGATGAATAGCCATGACCTCACAAATCCAGAGTTATTCCACTGTGGTGGAAGCTGTTGTCAAGTGGTCAAATTGCATTTGCGGGCGTCCTACACCTACTGGGCTACTATTTTGATCGTGATGATGTGGCTCTGGACAGCATGGGTCACTTCTTCTGGAGTTGGCAAAGGAAAAGCGCAAAGGCACCCAGCGCCTCTTGAAGATGCAGAACCAGAGCTTTTCTAAGATGTGCAGAAGCCTTCTCAAGGTGAGTGTTGTAAAACCATGGAATTCCTGGAAGCTGCCCTAGCACTGGAGAAGAACCTGAACCAACGTCATTTTGAATCTTTATGCCTTGGGTTCTGCTCACAGACCTCCATCTCTGTGATTTCCTGGAGAAGAACCACTTCCTATATGAATAGTTGAAGCTCAACAAGAAAATGAGTGACCAGGACTAGGGTTTTGGGTGGGGGGCGGGGGGATTTTGGGAAGAGATGGGAAGGGTAAACAAAGGAGAATCCTACAATGCTTGATAAGAAATGTACTCATTATCTTGCCCATGTAATTGTAACCCCTGTGTACAGTATTTTCACAGTAAAAAAAAAATGAGTGACCACTTAACCAGTCTTCATAGGCTGGTGGCTACTGAGGCTGGGCTGGGTAAGTATCTCTTCAAACATCTTACCCTCAAACATGACTGGAAAAGCCTGGATTTCAGGGCCATCTCTACCTTACCTGACATCAGGGTTTCCACCTGAGTTTCTTCCTTTAGCCATGAGAAAACTTCCAAACTAACCACCCTGGAGACCTTTCCAAGCCTTGGACCAACGGAAGTAAAGCTTTCTGGAGCAGAAACAGAAATAGAAAAACTATTTTCAGTGATTACTTTGGAAGTCTCCAACGATCAACCAGAAAGGGGCCAATGTTTGGAAGGTATGAACAAGTTACCCTTTTATACCAGAAAATCTCTTGTTCAGGTGTTTGGGCCATAGAATCTGCTCATTTTAATGGCCCTGGCTACAAAGCATTGTGTATGAGAAACATGGTCCCATCCCAGCCCTGTATGGGGATATTTGTATCTGGGTCAAGAAATCTCAAGGAGCAGCGACATTCAACTGCTGTGACTCTCACTCTGGACAACATTTCTGATCTTGAAATATTTCTCAGTTGTGCCAAACCATGACTATGTATGCTCAGAACAAGAGACCACAGGACACAAAAAGTACTCATGGAAAATGCAAAGTCTTTATGAAACGTGAACCTGTACTCAACAAACATGATCATCAATTAAGAGAGAAATTAAGATGTAGAGTGTTGATATCCTCACAAATATGGGCAAATTGTAATCATACAGGAGACTCAGGACAGGATCTTCCCTATGCTTTCACATGCAGTTCTAATACCCACAGTCGGACCCAGAGCACAGCTCCCTGGATGGTCTCAGTTAAGCAGATCATAAGCAGCAGCAATAGGAGGTCTAGGAGTCATCTGAACATTTAGGTCTTTAAAAAAGTATATCCAAATCTGTAAGATACCATTCCATTCTTATGAATTCAATGTAATAATTATTTGACCCAGACTCAATTCCAGACATCAAGGTGAAAATGGCCTTCTTCAAGTCTGAGTTCAATATTCACAAAGACACATCTCTCCAGAATCCTACGTGTTTATACTCAAAGAACACTTTGAAAATATTTTCCACTCTAACCTTTAATGCAAGAACAACTGCAAGGTTAACACTTGAGATAGTTCCTGTCTTTCTCCTTGAGTTCAATGACAAAATAGCACAGAATGATACACCAACCAGGAATGCATTCGAGTATGTGTCACCTGCAATGTGACTGCTACCACTTTTCTTGTTCTAGCCCTATGGATCATCATCAAGTAAGGAGTTTCCATTGGGAACAATTGTCCTCAGAGTGCTGCAGAGCTTCAGTCAGCATGAGTTGGTGTGTTTCCATACACATACAGATGGCATACCTGTGCCGTGCCCAGGAGCCAACCATGTATAGAGTAAAGCTCATGTCAGGGGAAAGTACCTTGTCAGTGCACAGATGGATCAGGCAGGTTGATCTACATACAACACTGAATCCTTGGTCCTTATTTTCAGTATTCTACCACAGCAAAGGGAAACAATGGAAAAGAAGAACACTGTGACCTGAGAATCACATAGTATGTGGCACCCTCAAGGGAAGAACAGTGGTGGTCCAGGCCTACAGAAATAACATCTACTGAACAAGAACATTGGGTGGAAGGACATCAGCGTCTGACCTCTGAACACAGCAGCAGCAGAGATGAAGAACGCATACACGGGGCAACAATACCAATGCCACACTTATGGCAGCAGCTTCCACTACAAATCAGAAGGTCTTGTCCCTCAGGCATACAGATGAAGACATCCAGGCAGTTGGAAAGGGAAGGACTAAAAGGCATGTAGTGTTTGGTTCAGCTTTCACAGTGTTAAATGGGAAACAATATAATGGGAGCCTTTGTCGCTAGGAAAGTACCAAATATTTTGGAAAAGCATGAAGTCTTCCCAACCAAAGATTCACTAGAGCTGCAGGCTGTTCCTAGAGATTCACATCCAGGAGGAGGATAGCTGAATGAGTGAACATTAACTATCTTCCATGTTGATCCCACATCATACAGCAAGGCATATGGCAATGCAAAGCAATGTTGACCATGGAAATGCATAGCCTCTAACCTCCATTATGACCAACCAAGAAATGACAGCTGTAAATTTCTTCTGCAATATTTATCATGTTACAACATGGAACATAGTAAGAGATTTGGGGGCATGCCAATTTCACAGCTTTCTCACCTAGATTTACTGGTGAGAAAAGGTATAAGCTTTTTAAAACTATGTGGATGTAATGAATACTGTGTATATTTGTCCTGAAAAATTTTCATGAGCGAGTTAGAGATGACAAGACAGACAAAATACAGTAATTTCTTCCCATAGAGGGAAATTGCTATTACAGGAGGGAAAAACAGGGAGTTTGTTTGTTTGCTGCAGCATGCTAAGCACAGTGTTCATCTGTGTAAAGAAACCATATCAGTTCGATGTTTAACGGAAGGCCACTCTCAGCATAGCTCACAATCTTTTTTTTAAAAAAAAAAAAAAACACCCCGTATCTCAGCACTGCTGTGGTTCTGAGACCTTGGGACAGGAGGAGAAACTAAACAGAAACCAAATGAGTTGGGGTACATGGCCAGACTTTGTACATTTCCATGAACATGTAGATGTTCATGGTTTTTCTCATCCCCCAGCAGGAATGAGCCAAAGGCATCTCTGCAACTGGGCAGCTCACTAGCACCCCTTGTAGTCCAAGTTTTAGATCTCCATGGAGATCCTCATTCACTTGCAAATAACATATCCAAATGCTGTATGCAGATCATGTCCCAGGAAGATTGCCATCTTTTAATTTATCCATGTTAGGTGACACAGCAAGAGTGAAGTACGGAATAAGAGGACTGAAGTTGCTAAACAACCAGCTGTAACGTGTACACAGTGTCTCCCATTCACTACAGGTGCAGTCATCACAAGGGCAATTTAACTGAGAAACGGAAACAGGGAAGGAGAACTAGATGATGCAGCCTGAGACAGGGGACCTCCAGCCAAGAAATATAGAAGGCTGCCAGGGGTAGAAAATGCACATTGTCATCTAACAAAGTAGGCCGGCCGTATCTGTGTAAGTGAGAGCAGTGTTGCACATCTGCTCTCCTCACTAGACAATAATCTAAATGTGTTTTATTGGGCCCTTTCAGCTGGTGCTCACACTACAGCAAGGCCAGTCCAAGATTCTTGTTTCAATCCAAGCCTCAGGGCACTTGCAAATGAATCGGCAACATTTCTCTTATACTGAGTAGACAGTCTTCATAACGATTTCTCCCTTGGGAACTTTGAAGAGGGAAAAGGGAAAGCAGTAAGCATGCTGTAACAACCACACCAGGGCTCTGGTGTACACTCGCTGAATAACAGCATATTTGAAATATCTAGGCATACAAGCCACCAACGATGCACTACCAAATACACTAAAGGTGATGGTTATTTTTCTATTAATTAAATTAGAACTCTTCCTAAAAAGCATTCCATAGTGCTAAATAACCTCTTTCTAAACACTATCACTAGTTAAGAAATGACCAGAGTCAGAGCCAAATTATTACCAGCATCATTACGATGTGAAATGTCTTAGTGTTACTTCCTGTTAATACCAACAATCAGCTGCCACAGGAGAGGGCAAACACACTTTTCTCCACCCCAGACAGGCTACAGTAAGTTGTGGGTCTAAGTTTTCACAGACCCCTGTGGTTTGAGGAGCCCAACATTTCTGTCTGTGTCCCTATTTAACAGCTAGCTCTTTCTGATCCAGAGGTCTGAACCATCTCCACATTTCCCTCATGTCAAAAATTTCTGACCCCAGGCCCCTCATACTTCAAGGACCATTCTCAATGTGTTATGGATCTTGAAAACAAGACCAACAGATATTTCCATGCCACAGATGATTCCAGTAGTTCACACTTTTGCCCCACAGAGCCTCCTAGGACAAGCACATCCATACTGTAGAAGAGTCCACTGCATGGATCTTAGGAAACCAATGAATCTTCCTGCCCCACAGGAAGGTACTTAGGTTGATTGATCCATATTCTAGACATTAGGACAAAGTGTCCATTTGGCATCAGAGGTATCAAAAGCAAAAGACACATCTCCAGGAACAGCTATTCTATGTCTTCATGTCTCTTAGAGTAAAGCTCAAGAGTTCTATTTACATCATCTACCTATGTGAGAAGCTAGCTGAGCAGAATTCAATCTGTTCACATGAAGAATTACCTGCTCCTTACAAGGTAAACAGAAACAAATAGGTTTTTCAATTCCGGAACAGCCCATGGGAGAAAATGTGAATCAGATCAAGAACCACATGGATGTTAGCGAACATAATACCAAGCACCACAAAGTGTTTGTAAAATGAGAAGCACATAGAGACCTGTTAGCAATGCAGGAGAATGGCTTTGGAATTCCTTCTCTTATTCTAGCAGCATCTCTCAACACCACCTCAATGGATGGTGAGACTCCAGTCAATGGAGCAGGATAATGGTTTTGTCTCTCATTATTCACTTTCTAGTGTTTCAAAGGCAAGTTTCCATTAAACCTCAAAGAGCTAAAGGGAAACATCGTAGGTTTTTGTTTTTTTAGTGTATTTCTGATGTACTATGTGATTTAATTTTGTTTCTTTGTATGCTCTTCCCCCATGGTACAACCCCTGTTGTCACTGATTCTAGTGTCCTGAACTTGTATATATATTTTTCTAATTTGGTGAGGGGAAGGGAAATAACAAAATGCTGAAACAAGGATATAAGATGACCCATTGTAAAAATAAGATGTTCAGGACACTATGTTGAAAACAAACTTTATAAATTTGTGGTGTGGGGGAGTAGTTGGGGGAAGGAAAGGGATGGTAGGGGGAAAACAAAGGAGGGGACAACAATGCTACATTGGAAATGGACTCATTACCTTGCTCATGTATCTGTAACAGTATCTTTACAATAAAAATATATTTTAAAAAAGGAAAAAATGTTTAAGGAATGGATGTTCAAGGCATGATTCAATGAAATTCCCAAAGTTATAGTTTGGCTCAAAAGACAACTTAAGACAGTGGGAAGAACACTGCTGGATATACAAGTCACTTATGAAAGAGACATTGATGTCAGTCTGAACAACATGCTCATGACTAGAAGTGAGACCAAGAGAAATTTGCAGGGGCTATTAACAGATGCCAGGCAGGGTCCCACACCACAGGCTAAATTGAGCACCAAGCTGGGAAGGACAACAAGACAAAGCACTTCAAGGACTCATCTACCAGTCCAGCAGCACCCACCCTAGACTTGGCATGCTACCCCAGCACGAGAGCGGCGGAAATTTGGACACAGATACATAGGAGCCTAAGAGATGTGCACACAGCACTCATTCACAGGGTCACTTTGCAGAGCCTCTGGAAACAAAAGAAACATCCCTATTTCCACAGAAGACACAATGTACCGAAGATTGACCATGTGCCAGACACAAGCTGGATTCATTTGGCAACCCACAACTACAAAGAGAAAAGAACTTCAACACAGTAAAACCTAAATCTGTTTCTTCCCCAGACCCCAGATCAGTCTCCTTTTTCACCTGCAAGTATCCCAAGTTTTAAACCATGATTCTGAGAAGGTTACACTTCAGTAGCATTCTTCTCACATCATTGCTATCTTCTCTAGATAGGGTCAAAATATTAGGGTCAAGTGGTTCCAAGTCACACACTGGACAGAAACAAGCCCTATTCATACCTTCTAAATGGAAAATTTAACCTGTGCCCGATTGTGGTCAAGCTCTGGATTCCCATGAGCAAATGAAGCTGCAGTTTGCTAGTGGGCCACATCCTAGCATCTCCAAACACACCCTGGTGGAACTTGACCTGAAGATGCCCCTGACTAGCAATCCTGGCAAAGGAGGCTCTTGGGGCTCTCACCAGTACACTAACACCATCAGGATCAGATAGGACCTGATTGTGAAGAGCAGAAGCCACACCTACAAGGCTGAGGACTTACCTTCTCCTCAACCCCTGGTGCATACAGGACATGGTTTTCATGCCTTCCAAGGAAGAGCATGAGGAGTAGGTTCTTAAAGACACAGGCTATGTTTACATGGGCTTTGCCAAACACAGCAGAGGAAAACCCTGGAACTTTGGTCAGACAACATACTCAGGGTGTGCTCTAGGATGGCTATGAGAGTAGTTAAAACAGGTCTCAACAGGGCCTGGAGGCCATTTCCTCAGTCAAGGAGCTCCTATTGGGTGTTTGGGAACCATCAGTGAGGCAGGGCTTTGGCCTTGAATATTGGGATCACCCAAAAGCAAGTTTACCCCATTGCTTCTAGCATTGTTCTTCTAAACAGTGAATGTCTAAATGCTCAGTGACTGGAGGAAATACAGGTGAAGACCACCTGTATTCTCTCAAAATCTCTCAGGGATTGACTTCTACAACAAACTCCCGATTTGAACTTTCATGGCTGTTTTGGCCAAGTCTTAGACAAGAATCTGACTGATATTTTCTGCTGTTAACAGAGGCACAATCTATTGGGCATCTACTAAGCATGACTTTTTCTCCACAGAATCCAGAATTCATCCTGTGATTCAGGGTTTAAAACTTCACTGCCCAGATCAGGAGCTCCTTCTAGGGATGTGGGTTAACACTGTCTGTACTTTCCAAGCCTCCATTCTGTCCAAAGAATTGTGCACAAGATCAGAACTCTCCTTAGCTATGGCCTCTGCAGAGAGAAAATGTGTCTGGCCTTCGAGCATTTGCTATAAGACTTTGTTCACCCTATATCAAGAGAGAACTAGGTCATCCTTAATAAAGTACAATGTCTGTGAACTTTCACACAGAATCACGAACAATTAAACACATCCCCATGTAAATATAGAACACTTACTTCATGTGTGTTTCTTCAGTAATGGGCTACCATGAAATCTGAGATTATACTATCTACCAATGGATTCCAGCCTCACACAGGTTTTCTGTGGCAGGACACAGGTTAGGCCTCAGGTTTGAGAGTCTTTGCTATCACTTCCTTCCCATTTTTAAAAGTAATAAACGTTAAGCATCCATGAAGAGATCCAGGATGGCAGCCAGGCACAGGGCCAATATCAAAGCTCTATCTGTTCATCAGAAGTATAAAACTCCAACCTGGACATCCAGCTCCAGAGGGGATGCCAAGGAATGGCAAGCAGTCAGAGCCCAGTGCCAACCAAGAAACATCAAACTTGTAACTCAAGAAGAGGAGGAAAGTTAACAAGTCCCCCTAACCAGGTTCCATTGCAGCCTGCTGACCAACAGCCTGCAGCTCTGTGGGGATCACAGCTTGGCATGGACAGACAGCTGGAATGCCATAGAAAGCCAACACAGAGACCAGCCTTCTGCTAAGCAGTGATCTTTGCCCAACTCACATTTCTGTTTGGAGCAGCCCATCCAGCAGGACAGCAGGTGCAGTGCAACAGAGGAATGACTTCACAAGTGAAACCCAGGAAGGAGACCCTGTGGGAAGGACATGAAACACCTTGAGTCACATGTTTGCTACCCCTGGGTGGCCAGCCAGAAGGGCTCAGAGGAACACAACCCCTAGCTCAGACACAGGCTTGGCACATCAGAAGGTGGAAGGGGGAGCATAAACAGAGGGCAAAATTCTGAGCTCAAACTCAGACCACATAGATCTCAGTCTGCCACCAGCACTGTAAGTATATAACCTTCTTCAGACTGTGTGAGGAACTTGGAATTGGGGACAAGGGACAAAGTTTGGCAATCGGCACTCAAAGATATCAGTCTCAGCCCATACTAGGCAAGAGAGGATTCAGCCTCTGGTCAAGATCGGGCAAGGGTGAACCCAGAATAGAGGACAAAGGATACAGCTCCTATTCAGAGACTTCACCAGTCTAGGCCCACACTTGAGGATTAAACCTCTTGCTGTACTGTGACAAAGGATGTGACTAAGGCTTCCAGCCAAGACCACCCCCAGTACACATAGGAACTGCTCCCCTCAGGAACAGATCCAGAGAGGAACAGATAGGTGGTACTCCAAACCAGACTTCAGGCCCTTGAACTCAGCTCTCAGGGCTGAGGAAAATCAAGCTTCCAGCCAATATTACCTAGAATGAGAGACCAAGCTGGGGGCAGCATTCCATCCCCAAACTCAGCCACTGGGGCTGAGTAAAAGGCGGGACTTTGAACCAGGCACTGTTCTCAGAGGATGCCCTAATCCCAGGAAAGTTCTTCATAGGTCCCTTAATGTCTCAACAGCCACTGCTGGTCTCCAATGCTTGTGACGATACAATGTGGCCTCTATCTCTTGGAAAGGCTCGGGGGAGACTTCCAATGCCACAGAGGGATGGGTGCTCTAAGATCCCGTGTGTATATCGTTACATGTGATGCAGCCATGGTCCCACTGTGGGGTCTAGACAGTCCTGCCCATCAGAACATCCATGAGAAGCACATGTCATATATTTTCTCTCAGATGCCAAAGCTATATCTAAGATACATAGGGACGTAAGAGATTACACAGGTCTCTAGGCAATTAGATGCAGTGAGATCAAAGGAGAATTCTCTTAGGGGAGGAACAGAAAGGTACAATGCTTATGCTCATCTGATAATCATTTCCTAGCGTTCACTTCGATAAATGCGATTTTTCTTTGTTGCCCTTTTTGTTTTCTTTTTGTTCTATTGAAATGTCTTTGGCAGTGTAAAGGCAGGCACAGAAACGGAGGGACAAATGGCAAATGTAGCAATGGTGCTCAGTGAACATTATGTTGAAAATGAACTATAGAACTTGCTGGTGGGAGATGGAAGGGACAAGCTGGGAGTGAGGAAAGGGTTATATTGCCTAAAGAAATGTGTTCTTTTTGTTGTTGTTGCTGTTGTTTGTGGGGCTGAACTTGGGCCTGGGCACTGTCTGTCAGCTCTAGGCTAGCACTCTACTTGATCCACAGCGTCTCTTCTGGTTTTCTGGTGATTTCTTGGAGGTAAGAGTCTAATGGACTTTGCTGCCTGAGCTGACTTTGAACTGAGATCCTCATTTCTCAGCCTCCTGAGTAGCTAGGATTACAGGCATGAGCCACTGGTGCCTGGATAAGAAATGCACTCTTTACCTGACTAACTCCTCGGTACCTGACTTATGTAACTAATTCCTCTCTGCATCACCTTTATAACAACAACAACAAAAACTCAAAACACTAATGAGTATTTTACTGGGGAAAAATCAGGTTTCTATGAACAATTTGAAGTATAAGGAACCAAGTAGAAGTTTAGAAATCTGGTAACATGTCAATGTTTATTGAATTGACTTCATCTCTTCAGTGGTCATTGATCGTTATACAAAGCACAACCAACCTGACTTGGGAACCAAGATGACTCCTTCAGTCCCCCAGCTTACTCTCTAGAGTAAAATACATATTCTTGAGACTGTAGAGTTAATCATCTCTTTCAAGAGGTTACCATCAAAGAATGTAGATTTTGTACCTCTTAGCTATTTATGTTAGTGCTAATAATGTTCGTGCTGTTTCTCCTGTCTTCTCTGCTGCCAACCAGGAGAAGTAGTGCTAACATTATTGCTTCCCATAGTCCAGCAATCCTCAAAGATATCAGAACTAGGCTTCCCAGAAGATCATCTCCAAGAACAGAGTCATGGCCAATTCCATAAAGAGGATAGAGTCCATTAAAACTACTCAGTCACCACATTTGGATTCAACAGGAGATAACCAAAAGAAAGGACTCTGTCTTCCACACAGCACAGGATCCACATTGAAGAGAAGACTAAATGCCAGATATCCAAGAATGTGAATGTGAGTGCCTAGGGACATGTCTGTGGTGAATCAGCACACAATACACACTTGGCCCATGTCATAGACACAACTCACTCCACAGGATCAAAAGAGTCAATCCAGCTCCTGATCAGGGGTAGTTGGAAACTTCACCTGGACTATTCCCAATACTCCAGCTTTCAAATGACTCCTAGGTATCCACACACTGGAGTAGTAGGCTCATCAAGGTCAAAGGATGGCCTAGGCTATGTCCATCAGAAGGTAGGCAAAAGTTACCAAGAGCAGTAAGCAAAGTAAGCCATCAAAAATCAAGCACATTTAAATTATGACTTCCACTAGAGGTCAGTACAGAGTGTAGTCTACCTAAGTGCTTGGGTTATGCAAATTTCATTTGTCAAGAATTATATTCCCAAGAAGTGTATTTGGGTGCCAGCATACCACAGATTCGTGTCAGCACAGTCAGTAGACCAGATAAATGAGCCATTTGGGAAGGAACTAATTTCTCAACAAAGTATCAATGACTCAAATTGTATGGAGATAATTTTAAAGCTTCCAAAATGAAGAGAATGGGACCTTGCAAAACTAAATGTTAAAATATTTCAAATCCGATTGCTCAACATAGCTAATATACAGCAATACAAAATAGTATTTGACATATGCCATAAAAATGAGGAATTCAAATCTACTGATTATTATAACCCAATAAAGAAAAAAGTTTTTCACATTACTTCTGCAATATCATAAGCTCAGTCTCACAGGAAATGTGTTACAGAAATAGTCTCTTTATGTCCAGTAGTCTAGACTGTGATTAAAGATACAACTCCTAGTTAGAGGAGGGCATGGGAGAGAGAATTCCACGATTGTTTAGATGATAGAGAACAGGTAGAATACATCCAACAGTGAGAATGAAACTATCAAAATGGGTAGGAGAATACATGGTATATTTGTAGTTTTTGTTCTTGCCTGTGTGTTTGAGGTTAATACTGAGTTTCCCCTTTGAAAATCTCAATTCCAGTTCCATTGGAGTAGTCTCTTAACTTCATTTCAGTTCCTGCTAGAGATTCTTGCCAAACACCTCAACACAACTGTAGGCAGTCATAGATGTCTGCCAACACATTCACCTGATGCCCATCAACTATGTGAGCAAGGTAGTTGGGTTAGGCCTGCCAAAGCCTAAGCATTAAGATGCCTGGCTCCTCAGTCAGTCGTAAGCATCTTAAAGGAGGCAATGGGAATGAAAACAGGCCCTCCTAAAATTCATGGGTGCTAAAGAACTGGAATGCCATGAAAGCTCTCTCCCCTGACAATCATAGATTGTTCAAATTCAAGTGAGTTTGGATTGTTTATAGACTTCAGATCCTATTTCATATATAAACAAAACACAATGGTTGACATTTTAAAATATTTTCCTGTGTGGAAATCTAAACCTATGTTTTTAGATATTTTCATTTTTCCTATTAGCATCCAGTGGTACATGGGAGTTTCATGTTGATATGTCCATCTATGCATACGATTGTACCTTGATTAGACTCATTAGATAATTGTTCAAACAGATGCTCCTGTGATATTTCACACATGCATACACCATATTTCTATCAGATTGACCCTCTTATTTACTCTCCATTTCCTCCTTTCAGCAATTCTTATTTTGCTGTCTTTACTCACAGATAAAATATGTTTGGGATTGTTTACCCTCTAATTGTCTCTTTCCTCTCTTTCTCATCCCCATAACAGCACCACAATTATAAATATGTCTCATCTATACTTATAGGTCATAGGATTTCCTGGATGTATTTATGTTTCTGAGGTCTAGCATCCACACATGCAAGAAAACCTGTGCCTTTTGTCCTCTGGCTTACTTCCCTTAAAGAAGCATCCTCAGGTCCATCCATTTTTCTGTAAATGGCATAATTTCATTCTTAATGGATGAATACTACACCAAAGTTCTTAACTTGCAATTAAGTAGTGACCAGTTGGAGGACTGTCTTACGGTATTTATATTAGATATACTCAGAACAGCTGAGAAAAAATGAAGCAGAAATGATGATTTTAGATATAAATATGCTCTCACCTAGATGTGATAGAATGAATGCATGAGAGTTAAACATCTCATCTCTGAATACAGGGAATTAATTAACCTCACGTTTTGACCCCGTATTCAATTCTCATGGTGACCACGGCAGGTAGAGATCCATTTAAGTACAGATAAATAACCAAAGTATATTTAATAAACAACAGACCACCTCCCAGTAAGAGACGGAAAGAAGATCACAGAAAACACAACAGGGAGCTTCTTGCTGAAGTAGGTAGTGCATCTGCTTCCATGAAAAGGAAACTTTGCTACTGGGAATGGAATTGGAGTGATGAGACTGTCATGAGCCATCTCACTGGAAGCACTTGCTTTCATCACAACCAGGCAGGGATACTGTATTCAATGCAATGTTTGAGAAACAGAAAGATCCATGTACAGAGGCTCCTAGCATGTTACCCATGTAATTTCCCCTCTGAGATTTACAAAAGAGACCCCAAAAAGTGATCAAGTTCTCATCTAACATGGCAATATGTTCATCACACAGAGCCTACTTGCACTGATACACTATAGGCTTCCTCAAACTCTAGACCTACCTATAAAAATAATCACATTGCCATATAAGTTTATCATGCAGTCTGCTGCCCGCAATGATATAACATAGGATTTCTTAAACACTCTAGAACCTATCTATAGAAATGACCTAATGTGACATTTCATCACACAGAGCCCGCTTGCAATGATATACCACAGGCTTCCTCAAATTTTCTAGAACAGATTCATAAAAATAACCTAATAAGGCAATGTTTTCATCGCACAGAGCCTGCTTGCACTGATACTTTATAGGCTTCCTTATTGTATGGAAGATTGGAAATGTCATAAGCATGGGACTCAAGATTGAGAAAAGTTCATCTGGATCCCAACTTGTGTTCCAGGGCACTGCCTGTCACCAGAGGGATAGCATTATCTGCTAGATTGCACAGGAGTGGTCTGGGGAGACTCAGGCACCCAGGTACATTCATCAGTAGATGTAGGAAGCTGGCACATGCCCACAAATCCCATGCCTTCACCCAAAGAGTTCAGAAGGAGGGAAACTGGGCTCAGATTTTACAGGGAAATGAAGGTTTCCATCAGATACAATCTCATAAGTTATAGCTCATGAGCAAGCTTGGATCATCAGCACACACACACAGAAGAGGTCCAACCATCCAACACAGCAGTAAACAAAGCCTTGCTACCTCCCCATGTCCTTCTGTCAACTCTAACTTGTCCTCACATGTAGCCTATCAAAGCCAGGAAGATAGAAAACACATGTAGCTTTAACTCTCCCCAGCCCACTTACAACATTGCTACGAAAGGTATGGGACCTTTCTGTCTGGTCATATTAGCTAAGAGTCCACACTGAACAGACACTCATATTTCCTCCTAGATCTTCTGGCTCATGCCAACCCTTTTCAAGTATCTGAGGGATATTGCCTCAGAAAGTCTATGTAACGCACAAACAAGCATGCTGCAAGTGATCATTTCACAGGAGGGAAGTAAATAAAGGCTTAAATCTGAAACAGCAGGGAGAGGAAGAATTACAACCTAGGCTACAAAGGCCTCCAAACCATTCCCTCATAGCACATGGGTACTTCCGTCTGAACAGAAATGGGGAACTTGTGTGAGGATTCATCTCCTTCCTTGGTTACAGTTTTTCCTGCTTTGTCGAGATCATGCTCAGAAATCTGTTGACCTGCCTGGACTAGATGTCAATGTTATATACACACTCAGAAATAGTAGAAAGTGATGAGTGAGCACGGATAAACTCATGCAGAACACATCTCCATTACTGGAGATGTTTTAAAGTTCAAGGTCTAAGAAGCTCCTCAAAATATCACACTGCCCCAGCAGATGGTGCTGTACCCACTTCAGATATTGTCAAGGTAGCTCACGTTGAGTACTGCCTGGCATAATTGTCTAGAAAAGCTGCGAGAAACTACAGTAGACACATTAATGTTCAGAAACCTATCTCTACAGATACAATAATGTGACCTTCCACAAGTATTCAGGCTCAAAGGACTGGACTGCTTTTTTGTACCTACTCTAGACACAGCACTCCGGTTTACCCATCAGGATGAGGATCAACTCATGTAATGGCTGCTAAGCTAAGAATCTAAGTGACTGGAGGCCAAATGTCCAGAGTTGACTAACAGCTCTCCGCATCACAGAAGATTAAGGAAAGCCCTGGAGAGGGGACCATCCCCACACCCAGAGAATACATACTTATCTAATTCATAGCCTGAACAATTTTTCTCCTGTGCCCTTCCTTGTTCATTGAAACATGGAAAATGTCTCCAAAAAGAAAACTTGGATGTTATAAAAAAAAACAACAACAGCTTTCCATCCCCAAGAATAACACTGCTCCCAAACATCTCAGGTGCAGTCATTGAGCCAACCAGAGAAACATCTCTGCAAGTCTCCAGTAGGGGCCTATCCTGCTTAGACACAACATTGTTCCTGACCATAATGGGTCCTGAGACGTCAGCCTGGGTCAGTCCCCTCCCTGGGGCCACCAAGGCATTGCAACTGGAAAATTCAGGGCAGCTGACAGCAATCTCCCTGCATGTGGTCTGAAATGCCTATTTGAGGGACTCAGAACCACATGCTCTGAGTACCTCAAACAACTGTGTATACAACAAAGATAGAAAATGCCATAGTGGATGCCCCTTCATTCCAGGACTAAGGTCAAACATCTCTAGATGAAGCATATCTGCCAGAACATATCTTGGACAGAAAATTTTTAAATGAAGAACATAGTCTCCAGACTTTCTAAGATAACATCTGGCGAGAAGTGACAACATGGAAGAGAAAGGGAGAAGCTAAGGTCTTCATTCTGACCTTCACCTCATCTTGGTAGAAGTCTAAGATGCTACTATTTGCCATCCACTTTCCCAAGCATATACCAGAGTAGAGGAAATGCTCACGCCTCCTGGGATGAGCAATGACTATGCAAAATGTGTTGTGTTCAGCATGTAGTGCAAAGGAGAGAGACCCATATCAGAGGAGAACTTCATACAGATGTGGCTCACGTAGGACTCACTTTCAAGACATCAGGGTCATATGCTACCTCCTTCTCTGGAATCAACAGAGGAAGGTCAACAGAGGAAGAAAACATTTCCTCAGTGCTATATCAATCATTGGGGTCACCTTCAACAGTTCTATATTCCCAACTACTTCAGGGATAGGAGGAGGAGAGGATCACAATGTGAGGTCAATCCAGGCAAAAATAAAAGAACTTGCTTCCTCTCCAGAACCATCATTGTTCTCTTGTTACCCATCTCTACCAGGGCACTGTCTAGTTGCTATGATCACCTGGACAGTGTGAGTTACCTAGTTCAGAATCTCAGCAAGAGAACTTCACAGGGCAATGGAACCTTTCCATTTTTATATTCAAAGAATGATTTGTGCACCACAGCACAGAGTTATTGTCCCTATGAAAAGGTGTACTGAGGGGCTGGGAATGTGGCTCAGCCGTAGAGCGCTTTCCTCAGCGGTAGAGCGCTTGCCTTGCATGCATGAGGCCCTGCATTCGATTCCCCAGCACCACATAAGCAAAAAGAAAAAAAGCCTCAAGTGGTGCTGTGGCTCAAATGGTAGAGCACTAGTCTTAAGCTGAAGGGCTGAGGGACAGTGCCCAGGCCCAGAGTTCAGGCCTACAACAAGAACCACCCCCCTCAAAAATAAAAAAAAAGGTTTACTGATAGGTCTGGGTCTGATTAAAACAATCAGGGTCAAGAATTCTCCATCTGGAACTGAGAATACCTTCAAGAGAATTGTCTGTTCTGAGGAGAGAAAGAAATATTTGCTTTAGCCACACTTACAGCATCACTGATGCCTGAGTGTCAGAAAATCATGAGCAAACCTATTTACTAAGATACCACAGGCCTTTGTTACATCTCTACCCTGAGCTCCCCTCTGCCACTTTGACCCAGGCTCTGCCTTCTTCTATTTTTTTCTGGATGCAGACATATTTTCTGGGTCATCATTCATTTACCATTCAAGTACCAGCTGTAGTTTATCAGAAAGGAAATCCTATTTCTACCCCCAGGCTGAAGTAGACCTACACAGTCAGAAAGCCAAGCTCCAGGATACTTGCTATAGGCATCTGCGGATACCACACCACCTACTTCCACAGGCTGCTGGAGGACTTGTTCAAAATAGAAGCGCTCATGGCCTGTTCACAATGATTGTCCAAAGACTCTCTCCTCCACCCCAAAAACTGAATATCATCTCTAGTGAGTTAAAATTGGAATTATTACAGTTTAGCTACACAACAAAAGCACTAGTCTGGCTTGGGACACAGGCAGAGCAGACCTGAGACTGTGCCTTGTGGCCGAGTGCGAAATGGACACTGCAGCCATCACCTGAGGGTGCCATACTAGCTCAATCCAAAGGGTGGACAAGGGAAAATACCAGACTTGAGAAAATAACTAGCTCCTAACTCCAAGCATGTCACAGAAAACTCAAAGCTGTGAATTCCCACTCCTACTGAAACAGGGGAGAAGGCAAGCACAGACAATATCCCCATAATCTACCTCACACCTGGCATGCTGTCTCACATTCACACTACTATGGAGAGTTAAGCGGGCAATGTCAGTGGGAATTCCAGTGGTTGCATGAACACCACACACACACACTGTATAGAACCTACAGTTACAGATCCCACAATATCATCAATTATACAAAGCCTCTCCTTATGAAGCTGGAGAAACAACTCAGCACCACTAATTTGGAACGGAGAGGTAAGTCTTCTTTCTTTTGGAAAAAAAAAAAAAGGAAAGGATGAATTCTGCCAGAAGCAGTATTCTATGCAACAATCTCTCTTCCCATTTTAACTCTAAGAATCTTAAGTGGGTGTTCAATAGGAAGGAAAGCAGACCTCTTGTGTACCAAAGAGACATGTAAGAGAAATTATTCTCCCTTAACACTGATTGTACAAATTTAAATGAGAGACAGCTGTCCTCTGCTCAGAAGGCCCCAGTGTCTGGGACGGTTACTGCCACCTATGACCTGCAGGTGTTGGGAGATCTATGTGGAGCATACCTATCACCCCTATGGCAGGAAGTCCTGGATGCCCAGTCCTCTTGTGCCTCTAAAAACAAAGGAAATAAGTCCATCAGCACACTTTTGAGGATCTCTCTGAACTTCACCTAGAAAGAGAGGCTATTTCTGGAAGCTTCTCAGTAAATTTCTAAGGGAAGGGCTTGCTAAAGATCTACAGCAGCCTGGTGTCCTTGAGTTTCAAGATGGAGAACTATCCTCCTGCCACTTTGTTGCCTCAACTCTTCTGATATGCAAGGTAGAAACTGATTTCTGAAGAGAAGAACTCTTGAAATCAAGGTGATAGAAGTAGGTGATAGAAGTCAATCAAGAGCAACTTACAAACTGGCTGTTCAAAGTGCTGCAATAAGGGTACAGGTTGACCCATTGTAACAATGAGATATACAAGACACTATGTTGAAAACGAACTTTACAACTTGGGGGGAGAGGGAGGAGCTGGGGAGGTGGGGAGAGAAGAGATGGTAGAGGAGAGGCAAAGGAGGAAGTAACAATGCTCAATAGGAAATGTACTCATTACCTTCTTATGTAACTGTAACCCCTCTGTACAGTATTTCTTTTTTTCGGTCACGAGGCCTGAACTCTGGCCATGGGCACTGTCCCTCAGCTCTTCAGCTCAAGGCTAGCACTCTACCACTTGAGTGCCAGCCCCACTTCTGGCTTTTTCTGCTTATGTGGTGCTGAAGAGTCGAGCCCAGGGCCTCATGCATGCAAGGCAAGCACTGTACCACTGAGCCACCTTCCCAGCCTCCTGTACAGTATCTTTACAGTAAAAATGTATTGAAAAAGAAACATCCCACAGTATTTTAAGAAATGTTACATGTCCCATAAATTGTCTAGCTTTCTGTTCAGTAGTGTTGCCTAGTACGTTTGAGTACTTCCAATGGATGCAGTCATCTGAATGCTTCATTGATACCCTACTTAAAATCATTACAAGGAATGTCACCTAACTCCAGGAGAATATGGACCTATCAATAGGACTAAAAGTAGAAGCACACCAATTCAGCTATCCAGAAAATGGCAAAATCTGTTTGGGGAAAAGTCAGTTCAGACCTGCAGCAGTGCGCTTTGGCTTAGTGAGTTTCCCTCATCTATACTCAAGGCACATCAGTTCTCAGATGACAGCAAAGAGTCACATTCTTCTCTGATGTCTAGTGTAAAAGAAAGCCATGTTTGAGGCTCTTCAGTTTCTGTACCACTGTAATAAGATCTTCCAGATGAGGTCAGAGCTGCAAACACCAATGAGGTGGACATTCCTTGTTCCATATAAAAGCAAAGACTTGGTTTTACAGACAGACCCTTCAATTCCATGAGCACTTGGTTGTCAGTGCTGAAGATCCACACCATAGTACAGAAGCATGCTGTAAAGGTTGGTCTACAGTAGATCTAGTTTACTGGAACTGACATGGCCAAGAAATTTGTGGAGTCATAGCTATACTTTATCTCATTCCTACAAGTTGCTAAATGAATAGAGATATAGACAGGTAAAGCCAGAAGTGCCACTCAATGGAGGGCTATTCACCAGACATGCTGTCGGCCAGGGTCATTCACAGATGCTGTGTCTGGTATAGCACTCCTTCACCTGGCCACTATACAAGACACTACAGGTCACTACTGATTATGCCCAGAGGGCAGAGCATAAAAGCTAAAGGAAATACCACAGAGTCATAGAATATGGATGACTGAACACTGACCTTTAACTCCACGGAAAGAGGCAATTCTTGCTCATAGTAACAGATTTCACTGTGAAGAGCTCAAAATTCATGCCATTTCTTCAGAAAAAATCTGGAAATTGCTCACTTGGTGACATCTACTGCTAGTTTGGGGGAAGACCTTTCTTAGGTGGTATGGAGAAACTCCAGAGGGGCATCCTGTAGCTTTGCCAGATAAGCAGACTCAAGAATCCCCCTCCACAGCATCTGGTCACCATGCCATCTCAAGCTTTGGAGGAACATGATGTTCTGGAAGTGACTGAGGCATTCCTGCAGAGTTGGGGAGTTCCTGATGGCACAGAGGCCTGCTTCTTAGCTCATCTAACCCTCCCTTGGAGCCCATGCTGGAGGACTCCCTTCACATAACACACAAGACTCAATTCAGCATGGAGCAGGGAGTAGGAACACCTGGACATCCTGCTGTGCGGAGTCAGCACATCCAGTGCTCTGGGCTGCAGAGATCAGGGTGAAACAGTATTTGGTAGCTCCTCAAGCCTCCTTCTGCTTTATATATTCAACATACATGGATATGGGCATTAACCAATATTTAATTGATTTCCAGGTATTTGGAAGTTATTTTAGACAAAGTATCACTCTATTGCCCAACCTAACCTGGAGTCCCAGGCTCAACACAATCCTCCTGCCTTGGGCCCCCAAGAACCTGGGAATACCTATCCACAGTGTCATACCTGGAAACCTGGCAGATCTTCATCTACCTTCTACTGAACAGTCAGAATCTTCACCCTTTGTCTAGGACTAAAAGAGCCATCAGCATTATGAGGAATACATTTTTAAAAAGAATGGAATACACATGTCAAGTTTTTTATGTAGTCATTTCTCACGCATTCCCAACCCCTAAGGGGATTTTAAAGATTCTAAACCAAACACTGGTTACCGAAATGATACAAACTGCCACTCTATAAAGTAGGCACCATGACACTTGCATACGGAGTGATATACACACAGAAGCACAAAGAGAAACTGTAGAGGCTGACAAGATGCCTGTGGCTGATTCCACTGTCACATGGCTTGTGACTTCTTCCTTTGGGCTAAGTGCTGGGTTAGACAACTGATAGATATAAATTCAGACTCACTGTTGGGTTCTAGAGCTGAGTTAGTCACTGCACTAAAGGGAACAAAAGTGAGCATTCAAAGATCAGGGAACCTGAGGCACAGGAATCCTAGGCAAGATGCCAGTTCCCAGCCCATGGTAAGTATGTGCATTCAGTCACCACCCAAAGGCTTTGTGCAGAGGAAATTGTATGGTTAAAATGTGGAAAACTTCCCCTGAACAACACAAGTGCTTTGGGATGCAATAAGAACATATTTCGAGACAAATTTAGAATAGTGTAATGAAGCAACCTTGAGACCTCCTGGAATCATCTGAGCAGAAAAATGATGGCAATAGCAACAATTGTTCTCTACAAATGAACACATCTTTGGACTAGAGTTCTAGCAAATTGGTTTGGCAGCATCTTACTTATGACATTAAGACAGGGTCTAATCCAAACACATATTAGCATTAGGCTTGGCCTAATATTACAAGACTGTTTTAGAATATGCTTTCTGTCCTTCAACTACAGATTTCAATGGGACTGGAGCGTATCTCAGACCCGGTCTCACTACAAGGTACTGGATCTACTGGCACTCGGGGATCAAAGAAATTCTGAAGAAGAATTAGTTTCTTCCTACAAAACCGGAGATTTCAATTCAAATGGAATCCACTTCCAGGTGCTTAGAAACAGTTATTCCAATCTCAAACATTTTCACAAGGGGAGAGTATAGTTGTGGAGATGTAAGAGAGGAGATGTAGGGGAAAAACAAAGGAGGAGACAACAATGCATGATAAGAAGTGTACTCATTACCTTGCTCATGTAACTGTAACCCTTCCTCTGTACACAATTCTCACAATAAAAATTTATTTAAATTTGTCATCAACAAATATTGTTTCATATTTCATATTTTCATATTACCTTTCCCTAAGCACTTCCAAGATGGTGTGATCCATGTCATTCATGTTGGGATTGAAACTGAAAGCAGTAACAATGATTTTGCCTTGAGATCAACTTCTATACAAAGACATAAGGAGTAAGAGCACCAGGTAGACAAGATGAAAACAGAAGGAGGCTGAACTGATAGTGTCCAACCAGTCAGCATGGCTGTGGATTTATAAAGCCAAAGACATGAGACATCTACTTCCATTTCAGGTCAGCACAGAATCAGATGCAGGTGTCTTCTAGATAATTTTATCAGAGGCTATACATAAGGCAGTGGAAAACACTATCTGTATAATCAATCCTGTGAAATTTCTAAGTGAGTATGTGCTTAGGAAGTCAAACAGGCTCCTTAGCATTCATGGTGCCTATAGTGGCATGCCAAAGAGGGACATCAGTTATTCAAATGGGATATCGTTCCTGTAAGTTAAAGATAGAGTGTTGCAATGTGGCGTTCTTCCTGTTCTGAGTTCTTCTTGGCATAGGAACTCAGGTGTGTCTACAGTGTCATTTGATACAACAATTGTGACCTCATGGTACTAGGAGATTCATATGGATAATCCCAGTCACCTGGGACTTAGGAAATGATGCAAACCACCAGTCATCTATGTATCTCCAAGAGCAAAGACCTGGTGCCTACTAGTGAGGGTATGATTTGAGGTCATTATCCATGACCCTCACTGGGGAGATGGCACAGTTGCTGGATGTCCAGAGAAACCTCTCCAGGAAAGTGTTGGAGATCTCAAGAAGCCTAGAATCCTTAAACTATATCAGATTCATTCACACACCTCAGAAGAATCGGGGCAACAAGTAGGACAGTGTATTGAGTTGAGACAGGGAAAAGTTCCAAAATTAAGAAAGATAAAAGCTAAAGAGCACCAGAAGAGCAAAATAAGCAAGTCAGGAATGCACACAACTGTCATCTCAGTAACTCATTGAGGCGAAGTCTGTGACTGAATTCTTCACAGGTGTATTATCAGCCTCACTACAGAAATTCCTTGCTCAAGAGTCAGAGGAAAGGTAAAAATTTTCAACAATGTTTCTTATTACCTCTCCCAAAGCACTGCCAAGATGGTGTGATTCATGCCATTCATGCTGGGATAGAAACTGAAAACTGTAGCAATGATTTTTGTGCAAGAAAACTAACTATACAAGTACAAACTTTCCCACAAAGCCTTCTCTGGACCTACGAAACTTCCTTGTTACCCACCCAATAGGGCATAAATATACCATTCTATCCAACACATTCTAGACAACATAGAAAAGAAAAAAATCTTCAAAAGTTCAAGTATTTTTTTAGTTCAGTGCTGGTGGCTCAAACCTGTAACCCTAGCAACTCAGGAGAAAACCTAGAGCATCACAGACTATGCAAAATAATCTTCAAGACTCCATCTCAATTTAACCAGCATTTAGCCAAGTCAGAAGTATCCTTCCACAGCTCTTTCCTTTGACTCCTCTCACAAAGTAGAGAGGAAAGGGAAGAGGCAGACATGCTGTGGAAATCAAGAAGTGATACCAACTGTGGTAACCAGTGGAGACATCAGTTACAGGACTAAAGCCTTCTATGTGTGCCCGGGGAAACCCTAGCCTCATTGGAGGCAACCTGGTTATCAAAAGCCACCACCCTGGTACATTGTCCAGCACATCAAAAAGGGGATTCAGTACTAGTAAAAGCCATGTACACCACAGTCACTGCCTGAGAAGCTGCCTAAATATTTTATTGACTATTCCCAATCCCAGTCGGCCATCCAAGCCAGTGTACTCAGAAAAAAATAACATCTAGCCAAAGAGTTGGATCATAAGAAGCAGCAATAGGCGGTCTAGGAGTCATCTGAACATTTACGTCTTTAAAATAGTATATCCACATCTGTAAGACACCATTCCATTCTTATGGATTCATTTTAATAATTATTTGACCCAGACACTATTCCAGACATCAAGGTGAAAATGGTCTTCTCCAAGTCTGAGTTCAATCTTCACAAAGGCACATCTCTCCAGAATCCTACAAGTGTTTATACTCAGAGAACACTTTGAAAATATTTTCCATTCTAATCTTTAATGCAAGAACAACTGCAAGGTTAACACTTGAGATAGTTCCTGAGTTTCCTCTTGAGTTCAATGACAAAATAGCACAGGAATGCATTTGAGTATGTGTCACCTGCAATGTGACTACTACCACTTTTCTTGTTCTAGCCCTATGGAACATCATCAAGTAAGCGGTTTCCATTGGGAACAAATGTCCTCAGAGTGCTACAGAGCTCCAGTCAGCATGAGTTGGTGTGTTTCCATACACATACAGATGGCATACCTGTGTCGTGCCCAGGAGCCAACCATGTATAGAGTAAAGCTCATGTCAGGGGAAAGTACCTTGTCAGTGCACAGATGGATCAAGCAGCACAATCTACATACAACACTGAATCCTTGGTCCTTATTTTCAGTATTCTACCACAGCAAAGGGAAGCAATGGAAAAGAAGAACACTGTGATCTGAGAATCACATTGTATGTGGGACCCTCAAGGAAAGAACAGTGGTGGTCCAGGCCTACAGAAATAACCACTGAACAAGAGCAATGGGCGGAAGGAGATGAGCGTCTGACCTCTGTGAACACAGCAGCAGCAGAGATGAAGAGGAACCCACAAACGGGGCAACAATACCAATGCCACACTTATGGCAGCGGCTTCCACTACAAATCAGAAGGTCTAATCCCTCAGGCATACAGATGAAGACATCCAGGCAGTTGGAAAGGGAAGGGCTAATAGTCTAAAGTTTGGTTCAGGTTTCACAGAGTAAAATGGGATACAATATAATGGGAGCCTTTGTCGTTAGGAAAGTACAAAACATTGGGGAAAAGCATGAAGTCTTCTCAACCAAAGATTCACTAGAGCTGCAGGCTGTTCCTAGAGATTCACATCCAAGAGGAGGATAGTTAATGTTCACTCATTCAGTTATCTTCCATGTTTATTCCACATCATATAGCAAGGCATATGGCAATGCAAAGCAATGTTGACCATGGAAATGCATAGGCTCTAACCGCCATTATGACCAACCAAGAAATGACAGCTGTAAATTTCTTCTGCAGTATTCATCGTGTTATAACTTAGAACATAGTAAGAGATTTGGGGGCATGCCAATTTCACAGCTTTCTCACCTGGATTTACTGGTGAGAAAAAGCATAAGCTTTTTAACACTATGTGGATATAATGAATACTGTGTATATTTGTCCTGAAAAATTTTCATGAGCGAGTTAGCAATGGCAAGACTGACAAGATAAAGTAATTTCTTCCCATAGAGGGAAACTGCTATTACAAGAGGGAAAAACAGGGAGTTTGTTTGTTTGCTGCAGCATGCCAAGCACAGTCTTCATCTGTGTAAAGAAACCATATCAGTTTGATTTTTAACAGAAGGCCACTCTCAGCATAGTCTCACCCTCTTTTAAAAAAAAAACAAACAAACCATATCTCAGCACTGCTGTGGTTCTGAGACCTTGGGACAGGAGGAGAAACTAAACAGAACCCAACTGAGTTGTGGTAAATGGCCAGACTTTGTACATTTCCATGAACATGTAGATGTTCATGGTTTTTCCCAGCCCCAAGCAGGAATGAGCCAAAGCCATCTCTGCAACTGGCCAGCTCACTAGCACCCTCTGCAGTCCAAGTTTTACATCTCCATGGAGATCTTCATTCACTTGCAAGTATCATATCCAAATGCTTATGCAGATCATGTCCCAGGGAGATAGCCATCTTTTGATTTATACATGTTAGGTGACACAGGAAGAATGAACTACAGAATAAGAGGACTGAAGTTGCTAAACAACCAGCTGTAACATGTACACAGTGTCTCCCATTCACTACAGGTGCAGTCATCACAAAGTCAATTAAACTGAGAAATGGCGATAGGGAAGAAGAGCTAGATGATGCAGCCTGAGACAGGGGACCTCAAGCCAAGAAATAAGAAGGCTGCAAAGGGTAGAAAATGCACATTGTCATCTAAGCAAAGTAAGACTGCCATATCTGTGTAAGTGAGAGCAGTGTTGCACATCTGCTCTCCTCACCAGACAATAGTCTAAATTTGTTTTATTGGGCCCTTTCAGCTGGTGCTCATACTACCACAAGGCCAGTCTTGTTTCAATCCAAGCCGCAAGGGACTTGCAAATCAATCTGCAACATTTCTCTTAGACTGAGTAGACAGTCTTCATAATGATTTCTCCCTAGGGAACTTTGAAGAGGGAAAAGGGAAAGCAGTAAGCATGCTGTAACATCCACACCAGGGCTCTGGTGTACACTCGCTGAATAACAGCATTTTTTATTTGAAATTTCTAGGCATACATGCCACAAAAGATGCATTACCAAAATACACTAAAGGTGATGGTTATTTTTCTATTAAATTAGAACCCTTCCTAAAAAGCATTCCATAGTGCTAAATAACCTCTTTACTAAATATTATCACCAGTTAAGAAATGACCAGAGTCAGAGCCAAATTATTACCAGCATCATTAAGTTGTGAACTGTCTCAGTGTTACTCCCTGTTAATACCAACAATCAGCTGCCACAGGACAGGGAAAACTCACTTTTGTCCACCCAGACAGGCTAAAGTAAGTTGAGGGTCTAAGTTTGCACAGACCCTTGTGGTTTTGAGGAGCCCAACATTTCTGTCTGTGTCCCTATTCAACAGCTAGCTCTTTCTGATCCACAGCTCTGAACCATCTCCATATTTCCCTCATGTCAAGAATTTCTGACCTCAGCCCCCTCATACTTCAAGGACAATTCTCAATGTGTCATGGATCTTGAAAACAAGACCAACAGATATTTCCATGCCACAGATGATTCTAGTAGTTCACACTTTTGCCCCACAGAGCCTCCTAGGACAAGCACATCCATACTGTAGAAGAGTCCACTGCATGGATCTTTGGAAACCACTGAATCTTCCTGCCCCACAGGAAGGTACTTAGGTTGATTGATCCATATTCTAGACATTAGGGGACAAAAATGTTCATTTGGTGTCAGAGGTATCAAAATCAAAAGACATGCCCAGGAACAGCTATTCTATAACTCTTCATGTCTTTAAGAGTAAAGCTCAAGAGTTCTATTCACATCATCCACCCGTGTGAGAAGCTAGCTGAGCAGAATCCAATGTGTTCACAAGAAGAATTACCTGCTCCTTACAAGGTAAACCGAAACGAATAGGTTTTTCAATTCCTGACCAGCCCATGGGAGAAAGTGTGAATCAGTTCAAGAACCACATGGATGTTAGGGAACATAACACTAAGGACCACAAGGTGTTTGTAAAATGAGAAGCACATAGAGACCTGTTAGCAATGCAGGAGAGTGGCTTTGGAATTCCTTCTCTTGTTCTAGCAGCATCTCTCAATACCACCTTAATCGATGGTGAGACTTCAGTCAATGGAGCAGGAAAATGATTTTGTCTCTCATTATTCACCTTTTATTGTTTCAAAGGCAAGGTTCCATTAAGCCTCCAAGAGCTAAAGGGAAAGATCTTAGCTTCTTGTTCTTTTTAGTGTATTAAGAATGTACTATGTGATTTAATATTTTTTCTTTGTATGTTCTTCCCCCATGGGACAACCCCTGTTGTCACTGATACCAGTGCCCCGCATCTTGTATATACATTTTTCTAATTTGGGGAGGGGAAGGGAAATAACAAAATGCTGAAATACGAATATAAGATGACAAATTGTAACAATAAGATGTTCAGGACACTATGTTGAAAACAAACCTTATACATTTGTGGAGCAGGGGAGGAGTTGGGGGAGGAAAGAGATGGTAGGGGACAAACAAAGGAGGGGGTAACAATACTCCATAGGAAATGGACTCATTACCTTGCTCATGTAACTGTAACCCCTCTTTACAGTATCTTTACAATAAAAATATATTTAAAAAAGGAAAAAAATGTTTAAGGAATGGAAGTTCAAGGCATAGTTCAATGAAGTTCCCAAAGTTATAGTTTGGCTCAAAAGACAACTTAAGACAATGGGAATAAAACTGCTGGATATACAAGTCTCTTATGAAAGAGACATTGATGTCAGTCTGAACAACCTGCTCATGACTAGAATTGAGACCAAGAGAATTTGCAGGGGCTATTAACAGATGCCAGGCAGCGTCCCAAACCACAGGCTAAATTGAGCAACAAGCTTGGAAGGGCAAGACAAAGCACTTCAAGAACTCATGTACCATTCCAGCAACACCCACCCTAGACTTGGCATGCTACCCCAGCACTAGAGCTGGGGAAATTTGGACACAGATACATAGCAGCCTAAGAGATGTTCACACAACACTCATTCACAGGGTCACTTTGCAGAGCCTCTGGAAACAGAAGAAACGTCCCTATTTCCACAGAAGACACAAGGTACTGAAGATTGAACATGTGCCAGACACAAGCTGGATTCATTTGGCAACCCACAACTACAAAGAGAAAAGAACTTCCACACAGTAAAACCTGAATCCGTTTCTTCCCCAGCCCCCAGGTCAGTCTCCTTTTTCACCTGCAAGTATCCCAAGTTTTAAGGCATGATTCTGAAAAGGTTGCACTTCAGTGGCATTCTTCTCACATCGTTGCTATCTTCTCTAGATAGGGTCAAAATATTAGGGTCAAGTGGTTCCAAGTCACACACTGGACAGAAACAAGCCCTATTCATACCTTCTAAATGGAAAATTTAACCTGTGCCTGATTGTGGTCAAGCTCTGGATTCCCATGAGCAAATGAAGCTGCAGTTTGCTAGTGGGCCACATCCTAGCATCTCCAAACACACCCTGGTGGAACTTGACCTGAAGATGCCCCTGACTAGCAATCCTGGCAAAGGAGGCTCTTGGGGCTCTCACCAGTACACCAACACCATCAGGATCAGATAGGACCTGATTGTGAAGAGCAGAAGCCACAACCTACAAGGCTGAGGACTTACCTTCTCCTCAACCCCTGGTGCATACAGGACATGGTTTTCATGCCTTCCAAGGAAGAGCATGTGGAGTAGGTTCTTAATGACACAGGCTCTGTTTACATGGGCTATGCCAAACACAGCAGAGGAAAACCCTGGAATTTTGGTCAAACAGCCTACTCAGGGTATGCTGGAGGATGGCTATGAGAGTAGTTAGGACAGCTCTCCACAGGGCCTGGAGGCCATTTCCTCAGTCAAGGAGCTCCTACTGGGTGCTTGGGAACTATCAGTGAGGCAGGGCTTTGGCCTTGCCAAATTAGCCACGCATCTCACAGACACCATGGTGGCAGTAAAAGCTCCTAACCAGAGGAGCAACTCTTCCTTTGCCAAGGAATTGGACATTTTGCCATTGTGGAGCACACAAACATTATAAAACTCTTTGAGGTAGTAGAAACAGCACCGTCTGTACTTTGTGATGGAGTATCTACACGGAAGAGGCCTAGTGGACCCCCTCTAGCAGCAGGATGGAGGCAGCAGCAGCCAGGCCTTTGATTCAGCAGATCCTAGTGCTATATAGTGTCGCCACAACAGTGGCATTGCACACAGGGTCCTTAAGGCATAAAATATCCTGCTACCCACCAGGGGAAAAGTCAAGACACAAAGCTCTGGACTTAGCACAGAGTTCACATCTGAGGAGGAGCTGGAAGGAGAATGTAGAACTTTAGCCAAAGGGGCCCAAAATCTGTTAGCATCAGTGATACCAAGGCCACAAGATAGACTTTTGAAGCCTCAAGGCATGATACTTTACTATATGATGATGGGCCACGTGGCCTTTAGAGGTGAGAGTTCAGACACTGAAAAGGCCCGTCCTGGGCAGGAAGGTCCTGGATGTGCAAATGCTTCTCTCCAGAGCTACTAGGACTTCTGGCTTGTTCAATGAGTGCTGATCATGAGTGGAGACCCTCACTAGGGCAAGTGATGCAGGCACCCCTGGCTCAGGCAAACTCCAGCCTCCACCAGCCCGGATATAATGCACTCCCTAGGATTTGATCCAGAAAAGGGACAGGCCGCCATGTCAGGCAGGACATGAGAATAATGCCACCATGAGAACTTCTCTGATGCTGCTCAAGCAGAAGGATCAGGGGCATGACCATGGGCATGACCTCACCTGCCATGTGAGGCACCACTTCCTCCTTGCCCCTTGCCTGTAGTCTTGTACTCCACTGTTTTCAGGCCCCCGAGTTCTAAATGCTCTACACCTTCCCCAAGTGAGAGACAAGCCACCAAAGTGCAATAGACAGCGTCCTTCTGTCCCCATCAACTCCTGTGTGCATTCTAGCAGCTCTAGATGTCCCTCTTGTTGTCCACAGCCACGGGTCGAAATTTTTTACTCTCTACTCTGGGAGAGCTGAGGAGCTCAGGACACAGTAAGATGGAACCTCAGAACTTAGGGGCCTTAAAACAATGTTACTCACTGTTCTGACAGAGCTGAGGAGGGGTAGGAAACTCAGGAACCAAATAATAATTTTGTTTTAGGGCCTCTAAGTTCTGAGTGCTCTACACCTTGCCCACAAGAGAGACAAGACAACAAAGAGAAGTAGACAGCATGTTTCTATACACAGTAATTCTGTGTGGAACCATATTTCCACTACGACAACAATTGCTTGTCACCCTACCCTCTGTCTGCTCCCTGAACACCAGCAGCAGGCATCTATGTGTGTCTCCCCTGCCGCCTCTTTAACCCCTGCATAAGGGGCACAAAGGAGGAGACTGAGTGCAAAAAACCCACCCCTGGTAGAGGAGCACCAAAACTCTCCCCTGGGGCCAATCTAATATATTGTCCTGCCAGCCACCCAGCAAGAGAGGCAGGAAGGGAGCAGGAAATGCCCCAGGGTCCCATTTTTTTTTCCCATGCATCCTTTGTAACACATTAACATGGTGAACTGAAGGAGAAATTGAGAGCAGCTCTCCTGCCCCAGTTACTTCGACTAGGGTCGGGAGCACAGAAGAGAGAAGCAAACTGCCTGTGGGCCCAGCAGTAGTAGAAAGGTCCTCCAGGGGCACAGAGGCACAGATGGGGTGTAGCAGACCTCCTTGCCCAGGACCAGCACCTGCAGACACCCCATCCCATTTGATCAACCCACTGATTTGACTGCAGCCCCAACAAATTCCCAAGGCAGTGGCTGGACAAGGCTAAAGAAAATCATTGAGAAGTGTTTGAAAACAATCTGCTGCTTTCCTTGAGAAAAGAAGGAATCTAAAGAAAGTAGTTCCTTTTACAATGAATACAAAATTGACTGCCTGGAAACAAGTACATGGGAGAAGAAACACATTGTGTCAATCGCATAGTATTTCATAAGGTTGAATAAAATCTGCTTTTATATTTGAGAGGAATCATCTTGACTATCATAAATATCCATGTGCTTTTATAAGTTCTTAATGATTAGTTTTCCATTTTAGAAATATAAAATGAGGAAAAGTTTCCTCATAGGATCCTAAAACCAACAAAGATACCAGTTCAGGGGAACAGATGTTTCGTGTCTCACAATGACAAAGCTTCCCTCAGGAAGCAGGGGACCTTCTGACCTAAGGACAAGCCTTCTGCAGGAATACAACTCACAGGGAGCTGGGGCCCCAGCACTTCTGGAGTGGTCTAGAGCACAGCTGCCTAAGATACAAACCATCTTTTATTCCCCTCCTTGTCCCCTCCTTGCCCCATCGGCTCATTCTTTCTGACCAGATTTGCCACTCTGATATACCAGCTACTATTTGAAAGCACACACTATCTATAGGAAAGCATTTCCAGGGATACATCGAAAGGAGTTGCAGCAGGACCTCAAGACGAGCAGGTGTTTTCATTCTACACAAGAACACTCTGGCTCACAATCTGCCAGCATGACCATGCATCCATATCATTTGAGACCACTGAGTCTTTCCTGACAGAGAAATACACTATAGTTCAGCAGAGATGTCAGGTGCCTATACCACTGGTTAATGTGAGGGGAAGTTGCTGTTTAGAACATGATCAACTGTTTCTCCACATTCTGCACAGCACTGCCAGTTGTCAGGGAACAGCAAAGGCCTCAGAGGAGAAAGCAGTTTCCTGCACTATGCTTTCTGCCTTACACTGTAAGATGGAGGAAGTCAAGATGCTATAACCAACCTGAACTTTCTGACATACTAAGGGAGCCACTTTAAATCTCTTCCCATAAAGAATGACCTCTATCTTACAAGGAAAGTAGGACTCATAGAATTGGTGTCCTATGCCCCACAGTCCATAGGACAGAGCAAGTCCGAAAAAAAGTTCTTTGCTGATGTCATCTACATCATGACTTGTAGTTTTAACAGGGGTCAGTAGGGTGTGGGTAGACAAAAATATCACACACACACATCTGCTAGCAGAGTGTCTTTTGAGTCCCTCCCCTCTCGTTCTGTCATGAGTGACTAAAAAGACTTTGCCAACAGCGGGACACTGCTGTGAATGGGGCAGGTAAGTGCTGGGAATACTTCTCCTTCCACATGCAGTGGGTCATGAAAACTCAGGAGAAAGGAGCAGGATGCCAACCTTCAGCAGGATGCCAGCCCTGCTGCAATGGGAGAGACCCCCTCTCTGTTTATGGTAAAGGGAAATACCAAGTGCACCGGACCATTCTGGAGAGTTTGAGGAAGGCTGGGGTGCTCTATGTCACCTTCTAGCCTCCCTGTTTGGCTAGAAGGCATCATGCCTCCTGTCCCATCCTAGAAAGATCTCTCTCTCGAACCTCTATCATAGAGCTTTCTTGAAAATGTCCCACAGTAGCTCAGCTTCGGGTATAGAGATTTGTCCTAGCTGGCAAGGAAGAGAACGAACCCCATTCATTGGCCTTGATGCAAACCCTAGGAGTCTTGTTTCTTAACATGGGCATTCTGTCCTACATTCTGTGGAGTTTCATAAAGGGTTGCTGGTGACAGCAAGCCATCTATGGCCTCAAGGCCACCAACACAAGTCGATGCTCACACATTGTTCACCATCATTCACCACTCTTTCCTCTGGGTTTCCTAGGTTGGGAAATAGATTGTGATGCTGAGTTCCCAGGAAATTGTCCCAATCAGCTCCATCTCTAGGGGACTCACCAGCTGACCATGTCCTGAGGAGCAATCAGTGCCCACCAAGGTATATCACAAACCTGTACTATGTACCACATCATGAGGGGCTGAGCCAGAGAAATTCACTGTGGCTCAGCAGAACTGCTGTAAAGGAGCTGTAAAGGAATAGATCATGAAAATCCAGCACGTATGTTGCAGACAGGGCCTTCCCACAATACCAAGTTGGAAACTGCACCAGAGCTCATGCAATGCAGGGACATTGAGCAATGTCCCTCAGAGTGCAGACAGGAGCCCAGGAGAAGTGCACACATTCTGCTCATTCAAGGAGGACCCTGCAGAGCTGCTGACCCAGAGGAAAAAAAGGGCTTTGTGGAGAAAACAGGTTTAAAATAGTCTTAGGTTTAAAATAGTCTTAGCTCTTAAGAAGGTCACCATGGATTAGAAACAAGTTGGATTTCATGGGAAACAGAAAGAAAAAAGGAAGAGAATAGAGACACCCTCTAGAGTTTAAGGGATGAGTTTCCACCTAGCAAGACCCAAAGCTCTGCTCCTCCCCGAGACCCCATGCTGAGCCACACCTCAATTCAAACTCACACATGAACCCTCCTCTTGCCTCTTTAGAGCACAGGCTTTGAGGGGAACTTGGAACCTTCTCTTGTCAATCACCACACAAGCCCTGCTCATACCTCCCAAATGGAGAATGGCAAGTAACCAAGTTTACCCATGACACACAAAATAAGACAAGATCCTTACCCATCTCTGATCATTGACTCTTCAATGGTATCTGACTTGTGAACAGGGACACATTTGTGTCATATTTCTTCTGGGAATCAGCTCTCCATCATAGGAAAAATGGACAAGGAGCTGCTTTGCTGTAACTCCCTCTGAAAAGGGCAGTTAAGTGGGTTTGACCTCATCTGAACTGTCAGGTGTGTCACCCTCTCGCTAGCCTCACTCCCCACCTGTTTCCTTCCAGAGTCTCATCTCATCACTTCCAGGAAATACTAAGGGGGAAAGCTATAAAGATTGCAACTGGCCAAGTTAGAGCTAAGTAGGCAAACTTCACCCGGAGGGACATACTGAGATGCATTGTTCATGGCCTCTCAGTGTTCTCAGAGAGCTCAAGACCAAGCCATCTCTAACTGATCAGCTCACTAACACCTCCTGCAGTTGCTTCTCTCTTCACTCCACTCAGTCACCAGTTCAATAGTTCTGTGGACCTCTGAAGAACATATGCGAAGGCTGTGGACATACAGTGTTCCAATAAAATGCCCACGTCCTAATCCATAGAATTGGTCCTAATCCATAGAACATGCCAAGTTAAGGAGACAAATAGAAACAAGACTGCTTGTCCAATGATACCCAGGCCCAGATGGTCTTTTGTTCCCAGGGAGGTGGATAATTATAATGAGAAAGGAAACTAAGCCAAGAAAGTGGGACAGAGAAAGAGAACTGGAAAGGCACTGAGCAATCTAGAGAGTTCCCATCTCTGAAATTGAAAAGAAGTCTAAGGAAGACAGAAGCTGATAAAAGTGAACAACTTCACAAAAGAGTTCTGCCTCTTCTACCAGGCATAAGACTGCCTACGATTTGTCTACATGAGAGCCATTTTACGCTCAGGCTCTTCCCCACTGTAACATGTGATTCTCTTCAGTTCTTTAAGTTAATGTGTCTTTGGAAGACTGAGTGAGCCCCATTTCCTTTCTATTTTATGAAATAGTACCCAAGCCTATTCTAGCACTAGAAACCTAGATCAGAAATTAAAAACAAATGGACAATCAAAGGAAATATCCTACATGTCTTCATAGCATTCCAGAATATTTCAGAGTACAGAGGTTGGAAACATTAAAGAACAAATTTTAAATGGACAGGCACGATTGGCAGAAAATATCCATGTCTTACTGTCTAACATGGAAATTTAACATTGGAAAGTTCCCAATGGAGTATGATATAGCCCCAAATAACTTCAACACTGGTTTCTATCACTAGGAGAGATAGTACACCAGGCAACACAACCAGGAAAAAATTTTTTTTAACTATTTTACTCCCCTTTTCTGCTCATGAGACTGATTAGAACTGAAGACTGATTAGAACACCAGAGGACATTCTCAATTTCTCCACAATAGCAGGGCTATACTTCCATTTTAGGACACATCTCAGACCTGCGCCCCTCTCTTCCAATTCAGAAGTCCTTGCAGCTGCCAAGGAGGTGGGTATTTCTTCCTGTAACATCAACAAAGTATAGCATTTGCCATACTCTTTTGGTAATTGTTATCTGAGCCATCTCCTCTGCATCAAACATCTTTAAGGGCACATTGAAAGGGATGTTCACCAGGAGAGCAAGGCCAAAAGCTGCTTCCACTCCAGGCAAGAACATTTTAGCTCACACTTTAGCTTTGGGGAGCATGGCTGGCCCAGCACACCCCAACCATGGTGAAGGAATTTAATTCGCAATCTGCCTTTTGCAGGACAGACCCTTGGGTCTTTCCACATAGATGGGAAGGTATCAATATGAACATGACCCATCCTGTCCTCTTAGTGTTTGAACAGCAAAGGCCTCTGGGAGAAAGAAGCTTTAGCTTTATGAATTCTTCCTTCTCCCTTCCTCACCTTCTCTGTTGATTTCCAAGATGCTATAGCCATCAGTGAGTTTTCTGAGATACTGGGAGAATCAATGTCAATCCATCCCATGGACAATTAAGGAGGTCTTACATACAAAATCAGTTGTGACTGATTCTGACATGTCCAACAGCCCAGAGGACAGAGAATCAGAGATAGAGCTCCTTACTTTTGCAAGTTGCCTAACATAGGTTCACAAATGAACTTAACCACCGGGATGGCATTGATGTTGAACTGAAGTCCTTGTGTCCTGACATGGACATTCAGACCTCCACTCTGGGCTTCCTTACAGAGCTCCCAGAGACTCAAGTCACAGGTAGCTTACATTTTAGCTTGCAAGGCCATAGCCACCTCTCTCCACACTCCCTACTGTTTGACCATTTCTTCTTCCTCTGGGTTTGCTGGCTTTTTAAGCCTATGTCCCAAGGCTGCTCTGCCCCTCCCCTCTTTGGTTAGTACAACCTGTGCCAGAGCTCAGCGCTGGGCTTCAGTGAACCTCAAAGTCACTACTGTGTATCCTTCAGAATATATCTAGGAATCCAGTGCAGGTGTGTAATCACCTACCCCTTTTTCATCAAGGAAGACCCCACCACTGCTACAGATCTGTTGGGTCTTCGTCCGTCCCACAAAAGACGGACGGGGTCCCAGGAAAGATAAGTGAGGCGCTCGCCCATTCCCTAGCCTCCCTCAGCCCAGGAGACAATCAGACACAGCGGGGAGCCAAATCCAGCAGGTAGAAAAAAACTGGTTTATTAACAGAGAGCAGCCCCTTTTAAAGACAACAAGGGTGGGTGGTATGGTAAGGGAGGAAGAGAACCAATCACTGTCAAGGTCACACCCTATCATTCACCTGAGCCTTCACGGGCTGGTTAGGCACTGATCAGAAGATCAATTGGGGTCTGCCCACTCAACCCCCTCCCAGCGCCATCTTTGCTGCCCATGTGCTCCACAGATTCCCCCTTTTTTTTGTTTTAATGGCAGACCCACCAGTTAGAAATGTCCGAAGCAGTTCAATTAATTCCTGGGCACCTGGTGTCTTTTAAGTAAGCCAGTTCCTTGTACGTGCCTTTAAGCTAGCACAGGGGTCAAGATGACCTTTGAGCTTTACTGTCAGCTCCCAATTGCTCCCAACATCATCTCCCCCCGTCTTTGCTTAAAGAAGTGAACCCGCCTGTCTTAGGTTGGGTGGATCGCCTTGTCTGCCTTACCCGTCTTCGGGAACTTCTTCAGAGCGAAGCTGAAGGCCCTGTCTTAGGTTGGTCAGACTGACACCCCCTCTTACCCGTCTCTGGCTGCGATTCCTCTCGGGGGGGGGGGGGGAAATTCATTCATTTGGAGCTTGATAACTGGCTGGCTAAGCTCATAAGAGTTTTGCAGTGCACGTATAATGCAAGGAAGGCATAGAAAAACCATCAGCAAAAGCATTCCCAGGCCAGGAAATGTCACTACTAGTCCTTTAACCTTAGTGAAGGATGGGATAGCAGTCTTTGCCACTTCAGAGTCCAGAGGTGGGGTTGGACAAAATCTAAGCTGGAAGCATAACAAAAGGTGGTTGTTTAACAATAAGTATGGATTCAATGCTGCTATACAAGCCATTAGTAAAAGAACAATTAAAGCAGGTAACATTAAAATAATTAACTCCTACAAAAATATTAAACAGTCCATAGGGTGGTGATCAAAATGAAGGTCAGGCCACCAGGTCGAAGGGACAGCTTCTCTTGTGGTGCTCCTGACGATTTCTGCATTGCCAGCGTTGATCACTGCCCAGGTCACTCGTTGAGGTTGATGCAGATTCCATAGGGCCGTTCACAGGATTCGGAGAGTCAGGACAGCTAACAGCTGGAGTATCACCATCTGCAATTGTTAGAGAACACAAGAGCTTCTCAAGGGCTGGTTGCCCTTGGGGATGGTTAATAATTGTCTTTCTGGCTTTTGTCTTTAAAACACAAGCCTCGGCCATGGCCTTTTTTTTGTTGTTGTTGTTGTTGTTGGTTAGCTTATTCTTGGGCATCCTCCTGTATAGAGGAAATGGGTAAAAACTTAAGGTTCCTGGCAGGGATCCAAATGGGAGCGGACTCCCCTATGGGGAAAACGCATCCAAATCCCCTGCCCATAGTAACTAGGGGGTCAGGTCCTCTCCATTGTTGTGTCAGGGGGTCCTTCCACCTGTCTTTCACTTGGGGCTTAGGGTTTAGTTGTCCCCAGTGCTTCTGAAATCTGGATTTAGTTGCCCCTTTTGAAAAATTTAAAAACAAAGCTATCTAACTGTATATGGGGGCTAACTCCCCCTTTTTTGTTTTATAGGCTACCAGAATACAAATTAAAGGGTTTTTGAATGTCCTGAAGGGCCATAATGGCCAGCATTTCCTTATATTGTAATTGTAGGGACAGAAACCCATGGCAGCAGCCAATTGATTTCCCCTAAAAGACTCTGAAGTTGGGTTAAGGTTAGAGAGGCTGGAATATCCAGCAAAGGCTTAAGGGGGCTGGCCTGAGTCAAGGTAAGGTGGGTCCAGAGCACCTTAAAAGGAGCTACCTTTTGAATTTTATTAAGGGCTATGGTAAAACCCCCCTTTTTTAATATGTCCAGACCCTGGGCCAGAAGGCCCTCCAGGCAGCTTGGGTCTCGGTGCTCCAGAATTATAACATCCATGTAGGCATAGGCAAGGGAGGTATCTGAACCCAGCATAGGCCCTAAAAGTGTAGCCAAGTATTGTTGGCAGAAGGCCGGGCTATTGGCCATACCCTGTGGCAGCACTGTCCATTCAAACCTCCGATCAGGCTGGGAAAAATTAAGAGAAGGTATAGAGAAAGCAAACTTCTCGCAGTCATCTGGATGCAGAGGGATAGAAAAAAAACAATCTTTAATATCAATCACAACCAAAGTATATTCTGAAGGTATAGCAGGAGTCCAGGGCATGCCTCTTAGGGGCGTTCCTACTAGTTCCATCCTTTCATTTACCTTCCGCAGATCTTGGAGCATCAGCCAAGCCCCAGAGGCTTTTTGAATAACAAATACGGGTGTGTTCCAAGGACTTATAGAAGGGCGGATATGCCCCAGGCTTATCTGTTCCTCCACCAGAAGGTGGAAGGCTTCAAGTTTAGGTTTGGTCAATGGCCACTGCTCCACCCAGATTGGGCTTCCTGGCTTCCACCTAATGGGAGGTACTTGGGGGGCAGTGGCCTTTAGGATTGGGGGTGCACCCGAGTGGGTCCCCTATGTTCTTCTCTGTAATTATGAAAGTTAAAAAAATCCCCTTCCTTAACTCCCTCTAGATCCTGTTTAAGCCTTTGTGCTTCTTCCCCATCCAAGATATCATCATATGATGCTCGATGGTCTGTAGTGACCACAGCATCCATTTGTCTTAGCATATCTTGCCCTAGTAAATTGGCAGTGAGGTTCTTTGCCACTAAAGGGCATATCTTTCCTTGTTCTCCATCTGGGCTAGTCCATGTCATAAGGGCAACCGTTTCTTTGGTCTGGGAGTTGCCCCCTACCCCCAATATCGGGGGCCCAGGTGCAAGCCTCCAGTCCAAGCGCACTTCCTCCTCCCTGAGTATGGTTTGGTCTGCCCCAGTGTCAATTAAGCAGTGAAACCTCTTTCCGCCTATGAGAATCATTTTAGGGCGGAGTCCGTCCACCAGGGGGATGGTCCAATGGGCCTGGGTCACCCTGCCACGAGGCTGCCTGGGCCTCACAGCAGAGGGGGTTCCTCCTTGAGTTAATGGGGCTAGAGGATGCCCCTCCCCAAGTTTAAAGACTTCCCACGTAAATCAAACTTGTATCCCTCCATGCCCCTGGGGCAGGGTGTAGGGGGTGGTTTGCCCTCAGGCCGGTTGGCAGGGGATTGTTGTAAACAATCCCTCTTAAAGTGCCCCTCCTGCCCCCATTTAAAACAAGTCCCTCTCCCCGATGGCCTTGGGGTTCCTTGGCCCTGGGCTGCCTGCGCCTGAGTAATGGCCTCAGTCATTGTAGATGCCTGAGCCTGCAAAGCTAAAGCTAGTGATTGGGACTGATGCTGTTGCATTCCCACATCCTGTGAGGCCACCACCCTTCTGCTCAGGGAACTCTCTCTCAATCCCGTGCAGGCCATGCGGTGGTCTGCATTCATCCCTTCCCAGACCAGCAGCTTTACAAACTGATCTCGGAGGTTCCCTGTCGGCAGCTTGCGGTGAACGCTCTGTTGGACTCGGTCTATGAAATCAGGTAGAGGCTTACCCAGTTTTTGTCTCACTTCTGCCATGGGGGACTCAGTTGGCCCATCATCTAATTTGTATCACGCGGCAAGTCCTGCCTGCCTCACCTGGTCACGGTACAGGCCAGGTATTGCGGCCTGTTGGATGCCGGTGGAGTACCCTTCCCCCTTCCCTGCTAGCATGGCATAAGTAATAGGTATTGCTGGTTGAGCCTGCCGGTTACTCTCCGCTCGCACTCTGCATTCCTCCTTAAAGAAAGCACACCATTTAATAAACTGAGAACTAGTGGTCTGGGCCCAGGGAGAGTTTGGGCCATCCTCCGCCACCGCCTTGCAGAGCTCTTTAAGATCCTTAGCTTCCCATGGATACCATTCCAAGGGCCTGTTAGCCCCTGATGCCACATTGACCGGATACGCTTGGGGAAGCGAATCCTGTGGCCGAGAGTCTGGGCTCTTGGGTGGCTCTTCCTTTCCAGGGCTCTTGGGTGGCCCTTCCTTTCCAGAGGAGGTCTCCGAGTAGGTTACTTCCTCAGCCCTTGGTCCCTCCATGTGGTGGGGGTCTGGGTTTTGCAAGTCCCTCTTGCAGGTCTCGTAGGGCGCCGTACCTCCCTTCCAATCAGGGGAATAGGGAGGGGGCCTAGGACCGTCCGGGGCACCTGAGTAGCTGCCTCCACCCCTGCATGCACAGATAGTGCGTTCCCGGTCGAATTTGACCTTTTCCTTTTCCTTTTTCCTTTCCAAGTCTTCCTGTACTCTTTCTAGGCCTAATGTTGCCTCTTCCTCCTCCTTCTGTGATATAGCATTACCCATATTTAGGGTTTCACTTACCCCGAGAGACCGCTTAGCCTCGGCCAGTATCTTTTCCTTTCGTGCCCCACGTTGGGCGCCAGATGTTGGGTCTTCGTCCGTCCCACAAAAGACGGACGGGGTCCCAGGAAAGGTAAGTGAGGCGCTCGCCCATTCCCTAGCCTCCCTCAGCCCAGGAGACAATCAGACACAGCGGGGAGCCAAATCCAGCAGGTGGAAAAACTCATTTATTAACAGAGAGCAGCCCCTTTTAAAGACAACAAGGGTGGGTGGTATGGTAAGGGAGGAAGAGAACCAATCACTGTCAAGGTCACACCCTATCATTCACCTGAGCCTTCACGGGCTGGTTAGGCACTGATCAGAAGATCAATTGGGGTCTGCCCACTCAACCCTCTCCCAGCGCCATCTTTGCTGCCCTTGTGCTCCACACAGATCCACCTTCTATTCTGAGTGAACCTTCATTTTAGAACAAGCTATATCCTTTAGGAGAAACACAAACAAAGAGGGAGAGAGCAGAGCCCCACTGGAGTTTAAAGATTGAGCTTCCACACAGTATCACCAGTGATTTGTTCTTCCCTCATACTAATTTACCAGTTCCTTAACCTTAAGTATTCCAGTTGTCAAGTCCCGGCTCAGAGAGTTAATCTGCAGTTCCCAGTTCCTTCTCTAGGGTAGGAGATTTGAAAGTTAAGGGACTGCTCTGTTTTCAAGTGGTTCCATTCTCACCATTGGGCATACAAGCCCTACTCGTACTTCTCATTGTGAATATGTCAAGACCACGATTTTCCAGTCACATGCAGAATAAAGGAAAAAGATGACAGAAGTCAAATATTACCAAGTGTATCTCTCAACACTAGAGTAGAGAGACTATAGTTATGAACTCAAATGATTGATGGACACTAGAGAAATCAGACTTGTGATAACTCATGGAGACTCATGTCCCCATAAGAATGAGTATTGTTTCTAAAGTATTCATAAGGTACCATGTGATTTTTTTGGTTGCTTTGTATGTCCCTCCCTCACAGTATAAACCCTGTTTTCACTGTATTTGATGTTGGTATAACTTGGGGAGGGGAAAGGAAATAACAAATTGTTTAAATAGGGATACAGGTTGACCCATTGCAACAATGAGATATACAAGATGTATGTTGAAAAACGAACTTTACAATTTAGGCAGGGGTGGGGGAAGTGTACTTGTGGAGATGGGAGGAAAGGGAAGGTAGAGGATGGAAAGGGATGGTAGGAGGAGACAACAATGCTTGATAAGAAATGTACTCATTACCTTGTTCATGTAACTGTAACCGCTCTGTACAATAAAAAAACATGTACAAAAAGAAATACAAGATTTTTTCTGTAGTATCCCAAGGCCACTAAACCACCCAAGTCAAGTCCTATATCACAGGGCAAATAAACAAAAGATGAGGGAAGATGACATCCAATTTTGGCCACACAGACATCACACTTATCCAATTTTGTTGAGAGGACCCATCAAAAGCCCCTCTTCTATTTCCACTTGGGAATCTGTGCTTACATGGAAATGAGTCTCCTTCCAAATACTTTCTTCAGCTCAGACACTTCAAAATTGATCATACAGAATAAGGAATGAGTAGTCATTGTGTGTTTTTTTCTGACCAATGAAGAGTTCTAAGAACAGGTTGGTCACTATCCAGGAAAATTAAATTCCTTTCACAAGTTAGTGGTGGATATTTTAAGGCTGTCATGGTAAAGGTACCTTCAGTGAGCATTGGCAAGAATTGTATTAACCTGACAAAAGTATAACTCACTTGATACTGTGAGCATAATCAAAGTTCCAAAAAAGTACTTCTACAACCATCCCCCAAAGTCCAAGAGCTCTAGATATCCCTGTATCTTCAGTCCTCACCTAACTAGTTGGAAACCATTGGTGTATGCCAAGAAATATAGAGTTGTAACTCCAAAGTCTCATCCATGAGTCTTGGGATCACCCAAAAGCAAGTTTATATCATTGCTTCTAGCATTGTTTTTCTAAACAGTGAATGTCTAGAGGCTCAGTGATTGGAGGAAATACAGGTGAAGACTACCTGTATTTTCCTCCGTCACAAGAAGCACAATCTATTGGGCATCTACTAAGCATGACTTTTTCTCCACAGAATCCAGAATTCATCCTGTGATTCAGGGTTTAAAACTTCACTGCCCAGATCAGGAGCTCCTTCTAGGGATGTGGGTTAACACTGTCTGTACTTTCCAAGCCTCCATTCTGCCAAAAGAATTGGGAACAAGATCAGAACTCTCCTTAGCTATGGCCTCTGCAGAGAGAAAATGTGTCTGGCCTTCCAGCATTTGCTATAAGACTTTGTTCACCCTATATCAAGAGAGAACTAGGTCATCCTTAATAAAGTACAATGTCTGTGACCTTTCACACAGAATCACCAACAGTTAAACACACCCCCATTTAAATATAGAACACTTACTTCATGTGTGTTTCTTCAATAATGGGCTACCATGAAATCTGAGATTATACTGCCTACCAATGGATTCGAGCCTCACATAGGTTTTCTGTGGCAGTACACAGGTTAGACCTCAGGTTTGAGGGTCTTTGCTATCACTTCCTTCCCATTTTTTAAAAGTAACAAAGGTTAACCATCCATGAGGAGATCCAGGATGGCAGCCAGACACAGGGCCAAAATCAGAGCTCTTTCTGCTCAATCAGAAATACAAAACTCCAACCTGGACATCCAGCTCCAGAGTAGATGCTAGGGAATGGCAAGCAGTCAGAGCCCAGTGCCAACCAAGAAACATCAAACTTGTAACTCAAGAAGAGGAGGAAATTTAACAAGTCCCCCTAGCCAGGTTCCATTGCAGCCTGCTAGGCAACAGCCTGCAGCTCTGTGGAGATCACAGCTTGGCATGGACAGACAGATGGAATGCCGTAGAAGGCCAACACAGAGACCAGCCTTCTGCTAAGCAGTGATCTTTGCCCAACTCAGATTTCTGTTTGGAGCAGCCCACCCAGCACGACAGCAGGTGCAGAGCAACAGAGGAATGACTTCACAAGTGAAACCCAGGAAGGAGACCATGTGGGAAGGACACCAAACACCTTGAGTCACATGTTTGCTACCCCTGGGTGGCCAGCCAGAAGGGCTCAGAGGAACACAACCCCTAGCTCAGAAACAGGCTTGGGACATCAGAAGGTGGAAGAGGGAGCATAAACAGAGGGCAAAATTCTGAGCTCAAACTCAGACCACATAGATCTCAGTCTGCCACCAGCACTGTAAGAAGGTTATATACTTCAGACTCTGAGGAACTTGCACTTGGAATTGGGGACAAGGGACAAAGTTTGGCAATCAGCACTCAAAGATATCAGTCTCAGCCCATACTAGGCAAGAGAGGATTCAGCCTCTGGTCAAGATTGGGCAAGGGTGAACCCAGAATAGAGGACAAAGGATACAGCTCCTATTCAGAGACTTCACCAGTCTAGGCCCACACTTGAGGATTAAACCTCTTGCTGTCCTGTGACAAAGGATGTGACTAAGGCTTCCAGCCAAGACCACCCCAGTATAGATAGGAACTGCGCCCCTCAGGAACAGATCCAGAGAGGAACAGACAGGTCTTGCTCCAAACCAGAGTTCAGGCCCTTGAACTCACATTTCAGGGCTGAGAAAATCAAGCTTCCAGCCAGTATTAAATAGAATGAGAGACCAAGCTGGGGGCAGCATTCCATCCCCAAACTCAGCCACTGGGGCTGAGTAAAAGGTGGGCTTTGAACCCAGGCACTGTTCTCAGAGGATGTCCTAATCCCAGGAAAGGTCTTGATAGGTCCCTTAAAGTCGCAACAGCCACTGCTGGTCTCTAATGCTTGTGAGGATACAATGTGGCCTCTAACTCTGGGAAAGGCTTTGGGGGAGACTTCCAATGCCACAAAGCGGGGGGGGGGGGGAGGGGGGGGGGAGGCGTGCTGGGGCTCTTAGAGCCCTTGTGTATATCTTTACATGTGATGCGGCCTTGGTCCCACTGTGGGGTCTATTCAGTCCTGCCCATCAGTACATCCATGAGAAGGACATGTCATATATTTTCTCTCAGATGCCAAAGCTACATCCAAGATACATAGGGACATGAGAGACTACACAGGTCTCTAGGCATTCATACACAGTGAGATCAAAGGAGAATTCTTTTAGGGGAGGAGCAGAAAGGTACAATGCTTATGCGCTCTTATAATCATTTCCTAGAGTTCATTTCGATAAATGCGATTTTTCTTTGTTGCCCTTTTTGTTTTCTTTTTGTTCTATTGAAATGTCTTTGGCAGTGTAAAGGCAGGCACAGAAACGGAGGGACAAATGGCAAATGTAGCAATGGTGCTCACTGAACATTATGTTGAAAATGAACTATAGAACTTGCAGGTGGGAGATGGAAGGGACAAACTGGGAGTGAGGAAAGGGTTATATTGCCTAAAGAAATGTACTCTTTTTGTTGTTGTTGCTGTTGGTTGTGGGGCTGAACTCTGGGCCTGGGCACTGTCTGTCAGCTCAAGGCTAGCACTCTACTTGATCCACAGCGTCTCTTCTATTTTCTGGTGGGTTATTGGAGGTAATATTTTAATGGACTTTGCTGCCTGAGCTGACTTTGAACTGAGATCCTCATTTCTCAGCCTCCTGAGTAGGTAGGATTACAGGCATGCGCCACTGGTACCTAGACAAGAAATGCACTCTTTACCTGACTAATTCCTCGGTACCTGACTTATGTAACTAATTCCTCTCTGCATCACCTTTAGAACAACAACAAAAACTCAAAACACTAATGAGTATTTTACTGGGGAAAAATCAGATTTCTATGAACAATTTGAAGTATAAGGAACCAAGTAGAAGTTTAGAAATCTGGTTACATGTCAATGTTTACTGAATTGACTTGACCTCTTCAGTGGTCATTGATCATTATACAAAGCACAACCAACATGACTTGGGAACCAAGATGACTCCTTCAGCCCCTGGTACAATTCCCCCAGCTTAATCTCCAGAGTAAAATACATATTCTTGAGACTCTTGCTTGTCCTAGAAATACTAGTTATTGCAGATAAGGGAAACCATGGGACCTATGTTTCTTTGGGCCTGGCTTACTTCACTTAATTTTTTTCCAAGTTTTTCCATTTCTTAACAAATGGGGCAATGTCATTCTTTCTGATGTAAGCATAGAATTCCATTGTGTGTGTGTGTGTGTGTGTGTGTATGTATCACACTTCCTTGATCCATTCATATACTGAGTTGGTTCCATATCTTAGTTATGGTGAATAATGCTGCAATAAACATAGTTGTGCTGGAAGCTTTGGTATGGCCTTGTTTGTGATTGTTTGGGTAAATGCCTAAAAGTAGGATTACTGGGTCATAGGGGAGCTCTATGTGGAGTCTTTTGAGAATGCTAAGCTAAATGAACCCCAAGATAGGAACACGAGAGATTTTATCTTTCTTGTTGTTCTTTTTAATGTACATATAATGTACTTGTGATTTTTTTTTGTTTCTTTGAGTGTTCTTCCCCCTTGGTACAACCATTGTGGTCACTGTATTTTATTCCGGTGTCCTGCATCTTGTATGTACATTCTTGTAATTTAGGGAAGGGGAAGAGAAATAACAAAATGCTGAAATAGGATACTGGATGACCCAATGTAACAATGAGATGTACAAGACAGTATTTTGGAAACAAACTTTACAAATTTGACAGGGGAGGGAGGAAGGAAAGGGGTGGTGGGGGAGAACAAAGGAGGAGGTAACAATGATTGATAGGAAATAGTCTCATTACCTTGCTCGTGTAACTAACCGCTCTGTACAGTATCTTTACAATAAAAAATATATTTAAAAATTTAAAAAGCAGCTATCTTTAAAATACGATCAGTAGCCAGAATACTATTCAGCTTAGTAAACATATTTTACTTGGGGAGGGTGTGATTTTTCTTTAAGTAGATGCTTTGTAGTGTCATGTTCTGAATTCTGTAAGTTATTCTACTGGTTCTTCTTTTAGTGCTTAGCCTCAGTTAAAAAGAAAAAAGCCAGGTGCTGGTTGCTCACACATATCCTAGCTACTCAGGAGGCTGAGATCTGAGAATCGAGGTTCAAAGCCAGCCTGGGCAGGAAAATCCATGAGACTCTTATCTCCAATAAACCACTGGAAAACAGGTAATTGCACTGTGTCTTAAGAGATGGAGTGCTAACCTTGAGCTAAAAAGCTGAGGGACAGCACCCAGGCCCAGAGTTCAAGCCCCACAACTGACAAAAACAAAAAAACAAAACACAAAAAAAACACTCAAAGTTCCAGAAAGAATGCATCTTCCACAGTTAGTGCTGTATTTACTGTAGGATCTAGTTCATTCACTAGTTAAGCTACTAACATAAAGCATTTGTTCAAAAAATAGAGATGTACCAGCAGTCCACTGGGGAAGATGTGGAGGAAATAGATGCCTCCTGTGGCCAACGAGGTTCAGAACTGACAGTATGTGACAAAAAAACATTGAAGGGTCTAGTGCACTGGCGGGTGGCAGAGGCAGTGATACGCTGTACCCCCATCTGTGATATAGATGGGTAGTAGACAACTTTCTCTAGAATTCTGCATAAAGCAGATATCCAAAAACATGGTTTTAAGAGCCCAAGCAAAAATTATTCTGGAATGCTAATGTGGAAAAATGCTGAAGAACTATTCAAACGTGGCCTGGGACAGAAACTGTGTGCTGGTGGTGCCTATAGTGGCTACAGAGAGCTTGTGACCATTTCTTTCAAGTTTCACATTCCGTGACATCACACTGATGTCATGACATTGCTCTGTGGTTAGAAGATTGTCACCACAGAACACTGTGAAGGCTTCCAATTATCAGTACACTATTTAACTGAAGAGCCTCAATTATCAGTACACTATTTAGCTGAAGACCAGATGTGTTCACGTCTGCTAAAGGTTGGACTTTAAGAAGCAAGCCACTCAAAATCACTATAGTGGAAATAAATTTGGATAAGTTTTAGGAAGAAAGCACATGTAACTCAGTCATAGTTTGCTCTTATGCTACCGTGTTTCTAGTACATTTACTTTATGCCAAGTTCATTCACATGGGAGGAAAAGAGGTAAAGACATTCGTTTTTGAACATATACCTTAACCGATCTCCTTTAAATATATACCTTGTTTCCAGGCTGTCAATGCTGTTCTCCAGTGAAATGGATAGTTTGACTTGATCTTAGAAAGAAAAATGAAGTCATTTTTATAATACTGTAAAAAAAATGATTTCTTAAAAAATTCTTTAGACAGCCAAACATGGTTTAGGACAGAAAATGGAAACTAAAAAGAGCAAGTCTGCTCTCCTTTCCCTAAGTTGTGTGTGGGTATACATACATCCAAGTTTCTAAATTTACCTTACCTAAGATTAAGCACAATGTGTTCTCTTTTCTCTATGTGCTTGATATGAACCTGGAGGTCTTAGGCTCTGTTTCCTTGGGGAATAAGTATCCCTAAAGACATGAAAATACCCACCTAAAGTCCACCAAGTCATCTAGTTAAGGACATCAGAGAGACAGGTATATACTCAAAAAAATACTGTTCAGAATACTATGGCCTACATACCCATTGCCAAGCTTTTCATTTTCACTTTTCTCAGCCTTCACTTAAGTCAAAGTACTAGGAAGGGGTAGGGAAAAAAGAATGAGAAAATAGGAGTAGAGTGTGTACATGTTCTCCATCAGAAGACAGTGCTGTTTCCTTTTAATCCTAGAGCTCCTAGATACGTGAAAAATTCAGATGGACCCTGAACAATCCTGTGGCCAAGTAGTTCCCATTACATGACAGAGGACATATTTCAATCTCATTTTGTTAATATCTTGAGCTGTGAGAAATAGTTATTTTCCAGAATTCCAAAGTTTAATGATATTGACCTATGTTCATGTACTGTCATTTAATAGATAATCTTGGAACATAATCTAAAAAACATATGCTAAAGTATAGCATCAAAAAAATAACCATAACCAGGTACTAGTGGCTCACTCCTGTAATCCTAGCTACTCAGGAGACTGAGATCTGAGGATCACGGTTCAAAGCCAGGCAGAGAAAGAAAGTCCGAGAGACTCATATCCAATTAACCACCAGAATACTGGAAGTGGTGCTGTGGTTCAAGTGGTAGAGCGTTTGCCTTGAGCTGTAGACCCCAGGGACAGCACCCAGGCCCACAGTTCAAGCCCCACGACTGACCAAAAACAAACAAAAAACCCCCATAAAAATAACAAGTTAGGGATTTGTTAAATATAAAACTGTATAAAATTAAAATATTTACTATGGTCATTACTTTTGTCAACCAGTGGTGTAGACTAAACCTAGAGCTCATGAACAGTAGTCAAGCATTCTACCACTAAGCCATATGCTTTTGGGTCATTTTATATGCTTAGATTTAGCAACCCTTTTAAACGGCAGCTTCAAATCTAATTTACTGGGTCCATGAATTAACTAAATACAGTCCATAAAGATAAAGCATCCCAGACCCCTTATTTTGCATCTGTGTCCTTTCAGTCACACCATTCTCTTGTAGTCACATTTGTTTCCTGAAAGGACAGGATTTATTACCAACCAGCTTGTTGAGACTAAAATGTAGATTAACTATAATCTGGCCCCTTTGCAAGAGTTCATTCCAGAGAACCTGATCATCACCATGCAATGACCATGATCAGTCCTGTGGGGGGGGATAGCGCTGGTAACCTCTTGAGCAAGAAAGCTCACTTTTGGCCAAAGGCAAATCTGCAGAAGACTTTAGAAGCCAACACTCACAGCAGCAGGCTTATAAGACTGAGCAAGAATGCATCAGTACTCACACCTTAAGAAATGTTTCCTGTATTTGTTGCTAAGGCGACTTCAATTCAGAGGCTGGATCAAATCTGCTATTCTTTCTCATAAGTTGGTTTTGAAGATTGCTATCAGCTTTGTCCTACACCTCATCACAGGACATTTTCATCTGGATATCTTTCAAGAACTCAAACAATTCCAGAACCATTAAGTATTTCTCTCAGAGTGCAATTAACATACTTTCTCTAGGGGAAAATTGTCTCAAAGACAAAGACTCTAGCTTCATCTCAAGTGTATATGCTTTTCATGTATGTTTTGTGAGAATTTCTAGTACATGTAAACATTCCCAGTACTCTCCTGTGAGAGTCTATTTGCCAACAAGTCCGAAAAGAAAAAGAGCCATCTTTCAAGCTCTTCTAGAAACATAGAATGGAAAACCAGTTGAATCTGGCTCATTTGGCTGCAAAGTTTTTGGCAAAGTGTCAAATGCACCTGGGGCTAAGCCTTCTAAGAATCATGTTAGAGGTCATGTCCTCTTCATATCAGCCTCATATCAGCCACATCCAGTCTGTCAGGGACCTTTAGCAGCCTCAACCTTATACCCCCAGCCTCTCTTCAATCTCAACAGTTAGTAGTGACCCTCTGCCCAGGAGTCTGGGAGGAGTGAAGGCTGTTGACTTGCATATTATGCTGAAAGACCTTCTGTATGGACTTGTTTTGTGTGTCTTCTTTTTCCTCCAAACTCCCTAATTACCACTGGGACAGCTTTGGTGGGTGAAGTCAGTGGGAAGTAATTAGATTAGGAAAGTACCACTTGTATGACAAGGCTGCTGTCCTAGTGAATGAGAGCACTTAGTCTGTCTTCCACATGACAATCCAAGGAGAATTGAATAATCTGCCAAACACAGGGGGCCTTTATCAAACCCTGAGCATGCTGGTACCATGGTCTTGGACTTCAGCCTCCAGTACACAGAAAAAAATTTTCTGTGTATCAGCTACCCTGTTTATGCTATTAGGTTAAACTGACCAAGATAAACACATGAAAGGGGATTCTCAAATCAGGCTGCCAAGCACCAAAGATCTTACTCAGTACCAAGGGTAAGAGTGGACACTGCAGGCTTGTGAGCTCCAGGGATCTAGCACTCCATGCCCTTTCTTGCACTTAAGTCATCTTGTGGAAAGATAAAATTATATACCCAAGTCATACATTCACTCAGAACTTATACAGAAGGGAGCTGACCATGAAACATATCAGTTTGATATAACAAATCCACAGATAGGGTTAACACCACAAATTTCAATACATAGGGTATATACTGATAACACTTCCCAAGGAATCTCCTATTAAAAAATATGTTGGTTTGCCAAGTAATCAATTATTTTATTTATAAGGACGTGACTAGATCACCATCCTTTCCTCTTTAGCTAAGAGTCTTCTTCTAACCATTTACCTCTCTCACTAACATGACACTGAGTTGACTGGTTTGACTAGAGGCTAAGTTAACCTGAAGGGTCTTAATGATGGCCTTGACTTAAACACAGATTGGGGAAGAGCAGGCAAAGCAGAACAAGCATATGAAAATAAAGGGTGCTCAGAACCACAGTCTACAAGGATCCAAGGAGGCTTCAGAAGGTGGAAAAAAATGCCAAGAACTTGTCCCTTTTGTCCTAATGATTTGAAAAAAGACCCAGGCTTGAAAACCTTTCCAGGACCTAAACTCAAAAAGCACTGAAAACAAGCCTTGGTATTACCAGTGACATCCTCTTGGATCCCTTTTCCTAGGAGCCTGTCTCATGCTGTGATGAGGCTTGTGGTTGCTTGCTTTGGGCCATCAAATGTGGCCAGAGTGTAACAAAGTCAAGAACATCTCTGCAATAAAAATGCCTTCTCTGAGTACAAACACTAGCCCCTCTAGGATGAAGTGGCCCAAAGGCATATATGCCCACTAGCTTCCTTAGGAAATGATGCCAGCTGGAGGTTTGGCATCGGCTTCTTCCATTGGCCAACTGGACATTCAGTGGTAGCAGGAGCTAGATCAGCCTTGGTATGAAGTTCATGTTGTTGGCTCCATTCATAGATTCCACTCATCTTCAGTTTTCTTTGCTCCTACACTTCCCTCCTGTACTGCAGTGGCTAATACTTCAGGTTGCCTATGGCAGACTTGCTGAACCATTCTGTCTACTCCATCATGGAGAAACCTTCTGTGTAACCATGGGAGTCAGAAATCATGTGTAGCCACATATTTATCTCAGACCCACTTGCCCTTGGTTTTCTAACCTTTTTCTGGAGGTTTGTGCACAAATGGCCACCACTCAGTGGGCCATGTGTATTCTAACCTTAGGAGGTTCCTTCACCAATTAGATGGTTATATGAACTAAGGATGTGGCCAAGCATTCTTGGACTAGTTGCAAAGCCCATTCATACTCTGGGTTCCACTCAAAGCTGATAGCCTTCTGTGTCATCTAATAAACAGGTCACAGAAGTTCTTACCACAACCAGAGAGGTCTACATGCCATTGCACTTTCTTTGTGGATTATTAAAAGGAACAAATTTTTTGATAGATGAGTGTGACTCTCAGATCTCTTTCAAGATGACCTGGCACAGGAAATAGATGAAAGACCCAGACACTATTCATCTCAATTCAGCAATTGTTCTAGACCAGGCTTCTCTCTGGATGCTTCCAGTCAATGACAAGACTGAAATATTAGTGACAGGCTATTTCTATTGACCGAGGGCATTCCGCTACAGGCCTCGCCAACTTTCTGAAACCTCTGAACCTCTTTGTCTCCCCTTTTCCTTTCATGTGCATTGCACTTGCACTACAGACAAAGCCTCTCCCTGGCTACTCTTGCTTCTTTCCAAGTATTTCTCTCAAAATATACCTGGCGCATACTCCATCTGGCTGGCTGTTTCTTAGACAACACAAATGAACACAGTTGAGATACTCTGGTAGATCTCTGCAAAGTAGAACCCTAAAAATGGGACCAAAGTGAAGAGATTCTTCGCTGGGTTATTTTGTCCATCGCCTTAACCACTCGGCCACGACTGCCATCGCTGGGTTATCTTTTAGCTTCGGGAATGCAGAAGTGTTAGCAAAGCCATGTGTGCTAACCACATCTAGGTTTGCAGGACTGTTTAACATGACATCAAGGATGAAGCCAACAAGTGTGAGGCTCCACAGGAAGCCTGGATGCTTCAGATCTCTCCAGATTACATGGTGACAGTACTGGAGAATGAGAGCTCTATGGGATGAAATCACAAGTATTCTGCTGTCTTGCTATTAAACGATAGCCCACATGCTAAGTCCCATTGGATATTGACTTTTAGAACCAGGTTTTATCAGAATGTGACACTAATGTTGGATGTTATAGAAATGCTTTTGCATTTCCACTTCAGGGTTGAAGAGTTGCTATGGAAACTACATGGCTTGAAATACCCCTAGAATATCTACTATCTGAACCTTTATAAAAGATTTGCCAACCCTGATAATGTCTATGCCTCACAGAAATGAGAACAATCTTTCCTGACAGGAGACAAGACAAACTTGTCAAATAATCAGCCATGCACTGTTTACCTAAGGCCCTGTTAATTTGATCTAGAGAAAAGATCACATTTGGCTTGGTGACTTCTGCTGAGGTTTCAGTTTGATTGAGTTTGTGATAGTACATCATTCTGCAGAAACATCTGGATTTTAGGAAATAGACTAGTAAATACATGGAAACATTCTTTATATATCTTGGTTATGATTCTGGGGATTGATTTCAGGGCATCAAGCATGCTAAGCAAGCACTCTATGACTGAGTCACACCCTCAGTCATTTAGATAGTAATTTAGTAAATAGTAGTTTGTCAAACCCAATCAGATAGTAGTTGAAATAAACCTAGTTTCTCAAATGCAATACTGTTATATCAAGGCCAGGGGAGAGCATGGTAATGCCATGCTGATGGGAAAGGCTGACTACTACCAGCTCTCTCTGCATCTGGGCAGTTCATTTTCAATTGCAGACCTGGGCAGAGTGCCTCTCCATCATCATTGTCTAAAGTCAAATAACCCAAAGATGTCAAAATTGCCTGGCATATTGGAAGGTCCAAAGGCTCAGATATATGGAAATTCTGGAATCTGTTTTGCATAAGAAGGTGGTTGTATTGTGTCTAAGAGAGTCCAGAGAACACTCACTAATTCAAGCAACAAGGAATACAGTTGTGATGGAGGATCTGATGTCATTAACACTTCAATGACAATTCTGAGGGACAAGGTTTGCTTAAGATATGCTACCATGGAACTAGCACTCAAGTATCAGTGAAAATAAGAGCACTGGTTGAGGCAGTTGGTGGCTTGTGACGATGAGAGTTGAAATAGGTGTCATCACTATAATGGAAAACAACAAAAGATCGGTGACCCACAGGGACCTGTGGCAATGGCTTGATTCTAGGGTGAGCTCAGCCATACCATAAACAGACAACTGACCAACATGCCTGGTGATCTGTATAGCCATACTGAGTTCAGTGGATGAGAGTAAGACTAAGTCAGCCACCACATGGAACATGATGGCCCTTTGTTCAATTGCACTTATAAGTAAAGATATAAAATAAGATACCATTAAACCCCAACAAACTGTTCTTCGCATATCCCAGGAACAGAACCTAATGGGAGTATTCTATACTCCTTCTAAAATGATTCTTCATCGGCTAGGATTGGTTTGAACCCTAGCCAAATGAGCAATGAGTGTGAAGGAGAGTATCATTGGGAAGGTTAGTGTTAGATCTACTTTAGTATTAGTATTCACTTCAGCAGACATTTACATAAGCACTCATTTCTAAGATATCCTTGTAAGTGTCTATGATCTATACAATCTCATCTGACCATTTGTCAAAATTCTCTTGAGTTCCTATTACCACTATACCTTTGGTTAAAGCCAGTAGAGTCCATTTTCCTTTAAGCACAGCCTCTACTGGCTCCGTCTATACCCCTCTAAGTTAATTCCTATAGACTTTTCATAATATAATTTTTTGAATGAAAACAGCCACAATACCTATCTATATATCTATCAAGAAATCTTCAACTTCTATTAATTACATTTGCATATATTATGTTATATACCCATATATTTACATATTTATGCTTTGTTATATCAGAGAATAAGATAGAATTTCCCGAGATACTGTTAAATCCAGAGTAGGATCCAATGCTATTCACTAATTAGTATGAAATCCATAAGCTCTGGGTATAGAAACCAGTGAATGCAACATCCATCCCCATAGATTTTGGCTTATATCTCAGCCCTGTCCTAAAATCTGCATCACTGCAATTAGAGAAAGCAATTCAGTGGTGATTTCCCCACATATGTGGAAGTGCTGAATATAGAAATCTGCATGCAGATTCGGACGACTATGTTGAGATACTGACCATATTTTCATTACATCCCCATAATTCATGTGAAAGCAAAAATGAGTAGAAAACACATTCAAAGGCAAAATATTCATATTCTAAACTCATGCTAAGCCAAGTCGCTCCACAAAGGATCCAGGAGTACACTCTGGAATAAGCTATAAACAAGTAATCAAGGCCATACAAAGCAAGGTCCACATCTCCTAGGTCCTCTCACAGCCCCAACCCACTTTCTCTCTCTCCCCACCCTCTGTTTATCCCTTTCTCTCTTTTGCCAGTCATGGGGCCTGAACTCGGGCCTGCCCACTGTGCCTGAGCTTCTTTTGTTCAAGGTTAGCACTGTATCATGTGAGTCACAAATGGGGTACAGCCGCTAACCCCCAACAAACATCTTTCCTGTCATTCCAGAAAGGAATGTTTCATGGAATCAAGGCCCACAGAAATGAGGCTGAGATACTGTGAAATCCATATCAGCTAGGAAAGCCTATCTGCACACACATCCACTTTGTCAGCCAGGATATTTCTGGGAACTAACCTGCATTCTCTACTGAAGGATCTTTGGAGGTTTTCCCAAGTTGATCCAGTCTACTCACCTTGACAGCATTGTGACCTCAAGTTCCCAGAGGGTCAGTCAGTCATTTCACCTGTCAGCCCCTTCAGTAGGTGAGGGTGGTCCTGACTGAGCTGATGGCCCTGCAACAACTCAGCCAGCATCTTCTGCCCACCTGCCTGCCCAAGCTCATGAAACATGTTAGAGCAGACAGAAGGTAATGTCTAGGAAATTTGTTTAACAGGGTCCTAGCAGAGAACTTCCAAGACATGCAAAAAGATAAGCCTATTCAGATACAAGAAGCTTTTAGAACCCCAAATAGACCAGACCAGAACAGACATCCCACCGTCACATTATAATCCGCACAGGATCAATTCAGACCAAGGAACAGATCCTTAAAGCTGTCACAAGGAAAAGATCAATCACCTATAAAGGGAAACCAATTAGAATCACCTCAGATTTCTCAGCAGAGACAATTAAAGCAAGAAGAGCCAGGAATGATGTATGCCATGCCCTAAAGACAACTATCAATCAAGAATACTCTACCCAGCTAAAATCTCTTTCATAACCGAAGGTCAAATAAAAACCTTCCATAGCAAAGAAAAACTGAAACAATATATCTCCACCAAACCAGCCCTACAAAAGATACTTAAAGATGTCCTACATATAGAAAGCCAACAAGACCAGAATAACGGCCAAGAAACCATACCCAAACTGAGAATCCAAGAACCATAGGAAGAAGCCAGTTGCTGCAGTCCCCAAGGTGGATAACATGGCAGGAACTCCCAAATTCCTCAGTCCTATCTCTCAGGCAGAACCCTGGAACCAACTCAGCATCCTTCCTGGGAGGCCTGGGATTTATAAAAATTGTTTAGAATTAGATGATTCTTTAAAAAACTGAAGAAAAATTCTTGACCACATTTCCAGTTTCCCCCTTATCTTTGTTTCCAGTTGAGAGGAAGGGCAAATGTGAGATCATTTTCAGTCAATGTATCATGACATCGATAGGGCTATACACCTTCAATTGAAGAAAGAGAACTATTTGAACAGAAATCTTCAATAGACTTAGAGCCATGTTGGGGAGGATATTTGGTTCTTTTGAAATACGTTTTTATTGTGAAAATACTATACAAAGCGGTTACAGTTACATGAGTAAGATAATGAGTACATTTCCTATTGAGCATAGTTGCCTCCTCCTTTGTTTTTCCCTTACTATCCCTTCCCTCCCACCTCCCCAACTACTCCCTGCACCTCGCGGAAGTTGTAAAGGTTGTTTTCAACATAGCATCTTTTCATCCGGTTGTTACAGTGAGTCAACCTGTATCCCTATTTAAGCATTTTGTTTTGTCCCTTCCCCTCCCCAAATTAGAAAAGTAAATCAAAACAGCATTGAGATTCTACTTGACCCCTGTTAGAATAGCTATAATCAAGAAATTTAATAGCAACAGATGCTAGAGGGGATTTGGCCAAAAGGAAGCCCTACTGAATTATTGGTAGGAATATAAACTTGTTCAACCACTTTGAAAAGCAGTATGGAGGTTCCCCAAAAGTCTCCACATAGAGCTCCCCTATGACCCAACAATCCCACTTTGGGAATTTACCCAAATGATTGAAGGGTTAAAGTACTTTAGGCACTGACCATTTGTTGCTTGTTTCAGCTAGCTGAGCAACACGGGGTGGTAAAACATGGTTGTGAGCCTTTATAAGACCTGCAAATCCTTAGCACAGGGCTGTCCTCTTAGGCTCTGCTGTGTTGGAGTGTAGGACGAGGCCCGAGCTGTAGCCCATCTAAATAAAACCTTAAAACAGGTGTACAGTCTTAAAACAGGTGTAAAGTCTGACTCTCAGTGGTCTTGGTGGGGGTCCTGTGACCTGGACACAACAATGATCACAAACAAGACCATACTAAAGCTACCAGCACAACTATATCATAGCATCTTTCACAATTGCTGAGCTATGGAACCAACCTAGATGCCCCTCACTAGACCAATGGATCAAGAAAATGTAATACATAGGAATTCTATGCCTCCATCAGAAAGAATGACACCACCTCACTTCTGAGGATATGGAAAGACTTGAAAAAATTACATCAAATGAAGTAAGCCAGGCCCAAAGAAACATAGGTCCCATGGTTTCCCCTATTTCTGCTTCATTTTAAACTGCTTCATTATAGACATTCTTCTGGAGACCAGTTAATCCATCTGAGATGCTAATACATCTATACAATTCTGTGACTCTTGCCATAAAACACAATTAGTTTAATTAACATAAACCAACCAAGGGCCTAACACCAAGTGATACATCACAAAGGCCTAGAATTTTGCCTACCATAGCAAGTATCCAGTTAGAAAATTTGTCAGTGATTGGGTCAAGGACCATACACTCTCATCTGAAGTTGACTGGCTAGGATATAATCTGGGAAGTACAATGTGATGATTTTAAAATTTCATCAGACACAGTGAATTGAGGCAAGACAGAGCAACCTCAGTCATGATGTAGCTGAATGGATTACTGTATTTCCAAGCACACCATGTCAGCAAAGCCAGTGAGTGTCCATCTGGCCTGTTCATATTCACCTGAACAGCATTGGATTGGAACAGATTGGATGACCTGGAAACCCTGGCTCCAGCTGTCAGCCCCAGTGAGCCAGCAGTTCAACAGCTGCCCTGTCAAATCCAAAAATCACCCACACAAAACTAAGCAATGGCTGCCACCAGGAGATTCAGAGAAGAGGTCCTCTGTTACTACAAATATTTGTGCTAATTCTCATACTGCCTAGACAACTAATTGCTCTACCACTTCAACCATACCCCCAGCAGTGCTATCCCTTTGACATTTTGAATTGAAGATACTTAGGACCCTAAAGGGCCTGAAGATTCTGATGGTGAGAACCCAGAAGGGAATGGTGCCTCCTTTTTTGAGAGGCAGCCTGGGAGGAAATTACCCAATTACAGAAGATGGCGGGGCAGGGGGGTGGACTTGAGCCTCCTACCTCGTTGAGGACTGCTTGGAGAATATGACAGAATGCCTTGCTTCAGTATTTCTTTTCCTATCTTTTCATTCCCTCATCTCTCCTTTCATCCCCACCCCCAAAAGAAAAGTCAGCTGGTTCTCTAAAAGTAGACATATCTATGCTAAGACTTCAAGGCAACTCCATTTGAAGATCAAAAATCTCTGTATTTTACAAGTAGGATACACCAGTGGGATAGCCTTGAAGACAGCCATTAACACAGAGCCTTTACACTGAGCCTTTCTCTACCCCAGTGGTAGTCAAGTTAAGACGCAGAAGATCACCTGGGATTATGGGTGTGGAAACATAGAAAAGAACACCTAGATATCTCAAGACCCCATTAATGCTTACAAGGTAGTCAACAATTTATACTTCGTCATTAATAGCTGTAGACACCTGGGCCCCCAGCTCCAAGAAACGTTTTTTAATATGAGAAGCCTCCACTTGAGTAGATGTTCTAGGATGGAATCAGTAGCCTTCCTAGTTGGAACATCGGGACAAGACCTCTGGGAAATGTGAAAGACCAAGGTTGTGCTTAGCCAGGCTAAACACGAAGATCTAATGCCTATATATCTGAAAGTTCTATGAACATCATCTATGATGATGGTGTTGTTGGACACCAGCCCCTCTGCACATGCAATTTCCATTCTGATAATAGCCTAAATATCACATAATCAGCCACCATCAAGACCATGATAGCTGGAATGAAGACAAAAGAGCCGGAGAAGCCAACTCTAAACATCTATCCACTTTGGTGTCTAATTGAGAAGTACAAGAGAAGTCCAATATAAGGACAGACAGATCATAAGAACTAGCCTGAATGCACAGGTAGAAGATATAGCCCAAAGATCCATTATAGCAGTCCACATCAAAACAGACGGAAATGCTTACAATTTCTGCTGCCTCAGCTCTCATCTAAGTCATTTTCTCTCCATCATTTCTGAAAGATAGCGTTACCAGGTATAGCATTCTTGCCTGGCAGTTTTTGCATTCAGCGCTTTACTGGCTTTGAGTCCTGTGTTGAAATATATGCTAACCTTAATAAAGCCCCTTTATATGAGAGTTCTCTATTGTGGAGGCTGAAAGAACACTAAATTGAGCCCAAAGTCTGGAGCTCCTGGACCATTCTGGCAACTGCAGATGGTCCAGGGCTGGTACTGGAGCAACCCCAGAGTCCAAATTCATTAGGCAAGCCTGGAGTTTAGGGATTGGGTGAGAGTCCTATTTAGTATTAATGTGGGCTTATTTTTCAGGCTCAGTCCCCAAGAGGCTGACCTTCAATTGGGTAGGTCTCCAGTCTGAATTTGCTAGGGCCAGCCTGGAGAACCAGTCCAGGTGTACAGGCCTGAGGAATAGGGTTCTGGGGATTGGCCTATGAGTGCTTAGGGACAATGGGTTTGGTCTCACAATAGCTACCTGGTGGCCCTCTGGCACTTGGTTCTGCTGAAGTATTCACCTCCCACATGACAAGAGCTCATTTCTCCACGCTGTACTGTGGGGCTGGTGAAGGGGTATGAGAAGTCAAACTCCTCTCACTAGGTCTCCGCTACATCCAGGTGATGCCATATCTCACCTAGTTTCCTTAGCACTTGTGAATGTATTTTGGTGGATGATGAGATGCTCAAGGTATAAGTGTCTGAAGAGAGGTGTCTGGAGGGTTCATAAACTTGCTGACTTCTTTCTCTCCAAATAAACTTGTTTTAAGCCCCTAACTTGATTATTTTGTTATAGTACCAATAGAATATCACTACACTTGGGGTTCTACCTATATAGGTGCCGTAAGTCACTGATGTTGGTCACATAGAAGCCTTATAATACTTCCATCTCTGTGAAGTCTGATAAAAGAGAAAACAAGTCATGATATCACTTATTACAATTAAAGATATTTCAAAATCATCTTGGATCATGTTCATCGAACTATCAAAAGTATAGGCATTAGATGTCATGAAGTAGCAGGGGTTAAAATTTACATACTGAGCGGATAAATTCTTTCACAGGGAATGTAAGTTTTCAATAAACATCCTCTTGCAAAGTAGTCTGTGGGCCCATCTAACTCTTTTAGTAGATTCCAACTACTTGTCATTTGTGCTCCACACCACCAATCAAGGAGGAGGTTGAGGCAGGAGATTCACAAGAATTAGGACCCCAAAACTCATAGAGATCAAACTCACCAGCACACACCTGCACTACCAAGTATTGAAATTTTGTAACTCAACCTTGCATGCTTTTTCACTGTAGCTTCAGGAGAGACATCAGGCAACATACAAGGACACTATGGGCAAGGAACTATGAAGGACTATGTCCACCCAGCTTCTAAGATATGGCACCCATCCTCTCACTAGCTCAGGCTAGTGCCTGTGACCCAATAGGCACCATTTCCGTTTCACAGTGCCAGGGAAACTCAAAAGGTACTGGGGGCCTATGAACCAGTAGAAGCAGGAGCCCAAGATAGGTCTATGTGCTCCCTTCTCTCAGAACATTCCCTAGTGAAAGTGCAGACTTGCCTAAGAGTACAGAAAAGGATTCATAGTTCCAGAGATTTGACAATTTAAAAGACAATTTCTAAAGCAGGTTCATTGTGCTGGTCATTGATGGGTCACAGAGAAAGGCAGATTTGTGAATATACAGATACCAAGGAAGAAGAAGTGAGAAATCCTCTAGAGTACAGTGATTTGAGCTTCCTTAGAGCAGTATACAATGCTATGCTTCACCCTAGCCCGCCTCGGTCATTTTCACTTGTACCCTTGACTTAAAATTCAGCCCACAGGAAATGAAAGTCACCTTCTTCAGTGCACAGCTTGGTGAGATCTGAGAATGTTCATGCTCTCAGGACCTTCACTTGTGTCAAGAATATATTAATCCTTCCTCCTAGATCTCCCTTATTGTCCAAGATAGGAGAGGTCACATTGGCCAACAAGTCTCCAGCACAGGTGTAGCACATGGAGTACTGGCGACAACTATTCAGCTGAAAGGAGCAAGCCTTTGAAGAATTCTAAGACAGTGCCCAGGTAATGGTCCTCCAATGAATGATGCTTGTGTAGAAATCTCATCACTTAGTGACAATGGCCATACTTCCTACAAGGGGTATTTCTGGTCAGGACTCACACAATACTGGAATTTGATTAACTGAAAAAAATATTGGAAAAGGAATTGAAATCAAATACCTTCTCTGGTCTGTACTAGAGCCTCCAACCAAGACCTAAGACCTCAGCAGAAACATTTAAGAGAAATTTTCTTATGCTTCATTTAGGAGTGTAAGGGATGCAGAAAGGAAACTCCACAAAGTTAAGGGAGAGAGTGTTTCTCAAGAGAGAGATCAAACCACCTGCCACTGAAGATGGAGGTGAGCAGAGAAAGAGCTTCTGTCAGGAGACAGATTATACAGGAGAAGGAGGGGGAAGGGATGGACACAGAGGAGACAGAAGTGACACAGAGGATGAGGAAATGACCTCAGGGCCTGGGAGACCTCCCACTGCCCCTAGGCATGCCAGGTGCCTGCATTACAGGTGCTAGGCAGAGACTTGTAGGTTGTACCAATGGAGAGAACCAAGGGAAGGGGCCATTTCTCCCAGGTGGACTTTAATAAGATGAGCCAGCGCTAAGACTCTGAAAGGAAGCAATTCATCATAAGCCCTAGAGAGAATAAGAACAGTTACTTATGTCTAAAACTGCTTCCTGAAGATTTAAACCCAAGCAGGCTTCTTGTCTGATATAAACATGGAGTAGTTCTTCCAAATAAGCCAGATACATTTGATGTCTCATTGGCCACTGCTCCAGCTTCAACTAATTACTCCATTATTTAGCTTCAGACTTGGTTCTGAGCAGCACAGTATACCATGTTCTAGGGACTTGCTGTCCTCTCTCCAATTCCTACGCATGGAAGTTCCAAGACTGACCCAGATTAACATCCAAGAGTTATCTCCCTCCCTGCCCAAGTGTATAGAATACAGGAACCATACCAGTATATTTTTCAGTTTCCATCACTTATGGTTAAAAGAGGCTATACTGAATAAAACTCCCAATAAGCAACTATGGGACACCAAACATTGCATCTACTCCACAAAATTTGCTTTATCAAGCTTCTATTGACTTTCTTCCCTGAGCTTGACATCAACTTCCATTTTCTAATTAAAGGAGACATTGAAGCTAAAACTTGAGAGCTGCAAGACTAAAACAATGGTCTCATACATGTAAGAATGGCGTGTCTCACCCATTCTCAGTTTAATGGGAAGCCACCTTCCCTCCACCTCTGTGGAAGTTATCTAATGACCATACATAATGAGCACTTTACAGTAAGTTCTCTGACCAACATAGACTTAGCCATTGAAAAAATCTCACACTGGTAACGTACGGGTGGCATTTTCCATTTTGAGGACCACCTTCTCCCTTCAAACATGGGTCAAAGTTTTGAACAACAGTTTTCTTCTAGGACATTCTTCCACAGTGGATAATCCTTGAAAGATAACAGCATCTTGAACACTCAGTCTTGTGTTTAGACTTTCCTAGGTGGTCAGTGTTTTGCAATATTTTCTTACCTCTAAGTAGTTGACAAAGGAGCTGCCATTCACCAGTGTAGTCTAGGACTACAGTCCATCTTGATCAATGTCACCCTGTCAACACTGTCACCCACCCCTCCCAGCCCACTCACTCCCTTATCTAAGGGACATTAATTTTATCATCATTCTTGGTATACTTTGTAAAGGGCAGAATCACTTCACTCTTCCTCATAACTAAGACACTACCAGACCCCCATTAGCAAAGCAGGGATGCTGACTTTGTATAAGCCAATTCATGGGAAATTGACATGATCCCCTCAAAGTTAACACCAATAGAATGGCTTTTCTGAGGCACTTTTGTGAACAGGAGTTACCATATACGACTGTACATTCAATGTACTTGACAAGTACAAAAACTCATCACTAGTGCTAACTTGCCAACGTAAGAGTGATTAAGGTTTTGATGAAGTGTGTACTAAATAACTTATACAGTGAGAGAAAACTTTATTCTCATGAGAGTCTTGCTTTGACCAGACTCTTGGTTGCTTACCCAGCCAACTGAAAGGTAGGTAAAGGCAACTGCCAGGAAAAATGCACTTTGCGTCCTCCTTATGACATTGAAAGAGGAGACAAAACAAGATGACATCATTTTGCCATTTCTAGCACATCTAGGACTTATGGAGTCCTCCAGATGCTCATAGTCTGGAGGAAACAGCTTCAGGTAGGTTTTCTCACAAGCTAAAGGAAATCTCCTCCCACAACCAATGCTTCTGATTAGAATGATCTGAATTGAGAGTGGATCCATGATGGCAGACTAGAGATAGGGAGATTCCAAAGCTCTGTCTGCTCAATCAGAAACACAGCTGAAGATTATAGCAAGCCCCACCTACAGAATACAAACCATTCTTCTTGCACTTCATCTGCAATCGATCCAGAGCTGGTGGTAGATGGTTTGTGGAATGAAAAAACAAAGGAAAATATGATTCCCGATCTGGGCCAGATGAAGAACCTTCATATCCTCTCATTCTTGAAGATCAATATGGAAAGTTATACTTTCTGGTTCAAGAACTTCTACACGTCCTTCACCCAAATGCTGCAAGCAAAAATTCTCCTACAACTTTATATGCATGACGTTTTCTTTTTTGGAAAATTACACGAGATTCTCAGGAACCTCATGGCCTTGATGACTCTGTCTTTGAGACATTGCCCACTGAAGCTAGCAGACCTGAGGTATTTGTCTCAGTGTCCCTGCATCAGTCAGCTCAAGCACCTGTGACTCAGGAGTGTATTCATGTGCCACTTCGGTCCTAAGACCCTGTGAGCTCTGCTGAAGAAGTTGGTTGTTCTCCCTGACAGACCTAACAATTGGAACGTTGGGGAGGGAACAGAAACAGACAAAATTTGAGGTCTGACCTCAAAGACCGCATAGATCTCAGAAGGAGGTAAAGTACGTACTGTGTTGGTGGCAAGCTGTCAGGAACTTGCACTTGGAAGAGTGGGGGACAATGGGCACAGTTTGGCAATCAGCACTCAGAGAAGGCATCGGTCTCAGCCCATACTAGGCAAGGGAGAACTCAGCATCTGGCCAAGATTGGGCAAGGGTGAACCCAGAACAAAGGACAAAGCCTGGGACTCCTATTCAGGGACCACACCAGTTGAGGCCCACACCTTAGGATTGACCCTCCTGCTGGCCTGGGACAAAGGATGGGAATAAGGCTTCCAGCCAAGACCACACCCAGTACAGAACTGATCCCCTCAGGAACAGATCCAGAGCAGAACAGATAGGCAGTGCTCCAAACCAGTCTCCACACTGAGCTCAGGCCTCAGCGCTGAGGGAAAAGCAAGCCTCTAATCAGTGCTACCTGGAATGAGAGACCAATCTGGTGGAAGATTTCCAGCCCCAAACTTAGCCACTGAGTGAAAGGCCAGCTTTGAACCCTGGCACTGTTCTTAGAGATGCTCTAACCCCAGGAAGGTCTTGGCAGATCACTTAAAGTCTCAACAGCCACTGCTGGTCTCTCACGCTCGTGAGGACACAAACACCACAGAGAGGGCACCTCTAAAAGCCCACATGTGCATTTCCATGTGTGACACTGCCAGGGTCCCACTGGGGGGTCTATATACAGTCTTGCCCATCAGTGCATCCACAAAAGAGAAAACCACAGCACCAGGGGCAGCACCCACCCAAGTCTCTCCTCATACCTCTCAGTAGGACAGCTCAACCTCCAACAGTATGTGTGGTGGGGTGGAGGTCTACATCCTGTTGGATCCAAAAGCGTGCTTGTGCACCTGTTTGAGAAGCCACTGCTTACAGCATCAAGAGTTGCACTCAGACCAGACAGCCTTAAAAGCCATCTCAGTCACCCAAATGTGGAATGTCCATAACCAGAGTGCCTGTGGTCAGCCCCTAGCTGACTCCAAAAATCTATCTGTGGTTTACCTTGTAGCATGCCCTTACCTAGGTAAAGAAGGTAGAGAGGGAGGTCTCTATGTCCATCCAGTCCCAGAAGCCTGCCTAAACTTCCTAGCACAGGATCCTAACAACATCCCACTGTGCTGGGGTTCATGCCTAATGGGCACAACAGGTTCTGTGTCCCCATGTACAAGTCCTCAGCTAGACCCAGGAGCCCGCCCATGCCTCTTGGGGGACACCAACTGATTGGAATGATCTGGACAGAACTCAGGTTAAGATGTCTTCCATCTTTCCCTGGATTCTTCCTACCACACTGGTCAGACCTCTGAGCCAAACACAGATAAAAGAGCATTTCAGGAGTTTCCCCTGGGGATATGGCTCACAAAGTTTGAAGTCTAGGAGTAAACTCCCACCTTTTCCCCCTCTAAAGACACCCCCAGTCCTACTACCACCATCAACTTGGGACCAAGAAATATGTCTTTCAGGTAATTTAGATCCCCTCCTTTCTTGATATGGGATGAAAAAAGTCCATTTTGATCTGAGAAAGATGGAGAGATAATCTTTCAGGTAATTTAGAATCCCTCCTCCCTTAATATAGGATGAAGAAAATATCCATCTTGATTCTCAGTGTTTCCCAGCACCTAGGTGACCAGATTTTTACATAAGGATCAATAAACAAGAGCTATTAGTAAGAATAAAATCATTAAAGGAAAAGTAGTTTCAATATGCAGTCAATCTGACTGATTAATAAACTGCCAGCATTGATGGCAACAGGCCCCAAGGAAATTCCCTTGTAGGTGAGTGCCTCAACCCTCTGGGATGGCCTCCGAGAAACATTTCTCATCCCTGAGGTCCCCTGAGCCTCCCTTGAGGGTCTATTTCCCAAGGATCAATGTGGATAGGAGTTATTTGTATTTGGGGAGACTCAGGTGTCTGGATGCATCACTCTTTCCTGAATCTGAGGCCAGGATGAGACATGTGCAGGCTTCCTAGGACTTCCTTGGAAGGTCATCTGGGACTTCCCTGGGAAGTCATGTGAGTTTAGTGTCCGTGGGTACTTTTCTGTATGTGTTGATTTGTCTGTGTTCTGTATACTCCTCCCCTAATTCGTGTTTTCCAGGAGTGTTTAAAAAAACAATGTCATAAAAGGAGTTCAACTCAAGTTCTATCTATAAAGTTCTAACTATAACTGAAAAATTTTCTCCCCAAGCGTTATAGAGTCCCCAGAAGAAGACCTAGTGTGTACTTACCCCCTAATTCTGTGCCATCAGCATCTCTGATATTATGTCCCCCCATATCAAAAGTGGTTCCTTGGACCAGTTTGAGGGCTTGCCCAAAGACCAGACCACATCCCTCTTACTATACCCGAGACAAGTGCTAACCCCTGAGGAAGACTGGGCAGGCCCCCTTTCTAATGTATGTTCCCCTTACAACTCCTGACTTATATTACTGGAAACAACAAAATCTCTCCTTTTCTGGAAAACCCCAGGCGCTCATCTCATTATTGGAGACAGTATTCTTCACGTACCAGCCCACTCCAGACCATGGCCAGCAACTTCTACAGGTGCTTGGAAGAAAGGCAGTGCATCTGACACAGTGCCTTGAAAGCAGTCCTTGGAACACATGGCTCCCCACTGATGACCAAGTCCATCTGGAATGAGTCTTTCCCCTGACTGGCCCACTACAATAGAGATCAAGATAGGGAGGTGCTTACCAACTATCTCCAGACTGTTAGCAGGGATACAGGCAGCAGCTAGGAAGCCAACTAGTTTATCTAAGGCGAGAAAGATTTTAGAGCTCCCTAGTGAGTCCCCCGACGCTTTTAACATCTCTTGGAGGCCCATAGGACCTACACACCTACAGACACTGAGGCCCCAGAGAATTGAAGAGCCATAAATATGGCCTTCATTACCCAGTCAGACTTAGATATTAGAAGAAAGCTTCAAAGGTTAGAAGGTTTTGAGGGAAAGGTTATCTGATGTAGTAGTGGTCACCCAGCGGGTATTTGATAACAGAGATACCCTGGAGGGAAAAGTTTAAAAAGCTGGCTTGAGTTTTAGTAGCAGCATGAGAAGAGAGATTAAGAAATGCCCACCAACAGCTTAACTCATTTGCAAATGGCTGTAGGAAACCACTAGGACTAGACTAAAGTGCTTATTGCAAGCATAACAGACATTGAAAAAAGGAATGTCCAAAGAGGAGAAAGGAGACTCAGACTCTAAACTGGAAGAGGATGTAGAATGAAAGGGCCGGGCTCTGTCCTCACAGCCCCATCCCCACCCCCAGAGCCCTTGGTAACATTGCAAATAGGGGGCAAAAACAAAGTTCCCCATGGATACTGGAGCTGCCTATTTGTTATTGTAAAAACCAGAAAGACCAATAACTAAACAAAGACTAAATGTTCACAGGGCCACTGGAAAGACTGAATCCTATCCATCATCCCTGCCTAGAATAACTAATCTAGGAAAAGGAACCATTACTCAAACCTTTCTCATCATTCCAGACTGTACTTATCCACTTCTGGGATGAGACTTATTAAAACAATTAAATTCCAAAATTTATTATGTGAAATTATCATTAGGGGAAGGTGCCCCGTTACTCTGCTGGTAATTTGTCCCCTAGGAAATGAATACATGTTGCTTCCCCCAGAAAAAGAGAAGGAGCCTCAACTTTTACTGACTTACTTCCAAAACAAGGTTTGTGGGGTTTGGGGCAGAGACTAACCCACCTGGGCCGCCCACTATGGTCCAATCAACCAGTCTGGTACAGCCAATCAGAGTGAGCCAGTATCCTATATCAGCAGAGGCAAAGAAGGGGATGGCACTTCACATTAAACAGCTGAGAAAAAAATGGAATTCTTGTCCCATGCCACTTGCCTGGAAATGCACCTCTTCTACCTGTGCATAAATCAGGCACCAATGAACATAGACTTGTGCAGGATTTGAGAGAAGTAAACAGGCAGGTGGAGACCATCTACCCTAGGGTACCTAAACTTATACTCTTCACAGTGTGTTACCTCCGGAACAACATATTTACAGCGTGTTGCAATTAAAGGATGCTTTCTTCAGCCTGCCATTTGCCAAGTAAGCCGAGTCATATTTGCCTTGGACAGACCCAGAAGGGGGATTATCTGGACAACTGACTTGGACCAGGTTGCCACATGGTTTTAAAAACTCCTCACCTTATTTGATGAGGCCTGGAGCCAAGGCCTTTTAAATTTTAGCCAATTATACCCTGGGACTACTCTATCACAATATGTTGATAACATGTTCCTGGCAGCCCTGACACATGAGGAGGCCAGCAGGCCATAGATGACCTTCTTATCACCCTGTGCCAATTGGAGACTAAGGTTTCTGCTGTAAAGGCCCAATTGTGCACCCAGAAGGCAACCTATTTAGGTAGCCAAATGAAAAAGGGAAATGTATTCTCTCTTTAAACAGTTTGTAAGTGATCTGAGGTCTCACTCTTGAGCCCTAAAGGCTCCTGATAATCTGAAATGGAGGTCTTGCCACAGGTATCCAGACATGATACAGGGATTTCTGACTGGGAAAAGCCTACTCTGGAAGGAGGAAGCACCAACTCTGCAGGGCATAGGAATGGAGAAAAAGAATCCCCATTGATGGCAGCACCTGTCCTGACACTGAAATAATCAGCAAGAGCTAATCTGTGCTCTTGGTACCCTTCCTGTAGTTCCCTGGAGCCATTTATAAAACCAACCTTCTTTATTTCCTTTGTGAGGGGCACTTAAATTGATCTCCAGGCTTAGGGAAAAGAATCCAACAAAAATCTTCCAAAGTGAATATTCTCACAAGACACTAATGAGTAAAAACTAATCATTGAAAGTGTAATGACAACAATAAACTACACAAAGTCCACCTCTCTTTCATAGTAACTTTGAGGATCAGTAAAATCAATAAGGAATACCGCCCCCTCCCCCACACACACACAAAAGGCAACTTCACCAACCTGAGCCTATCACAAGATAGCTCTGACAACATGAAATACTGTGGTTGCACTCCTCAGGGAAGCAGACAATCTAGCCCTTCTCTGAGCAAGAAGAATAATTTGGGAAACCAACAGGAGACACTCAATCATCCCAAACTCTGATTATTTCTGGAAGTGCTCCAACTTTCCATGAAGTAAACTTCTAAAATGAAAGGATGTGACGCTTTCCCTAAGGAATATCTGAACAGAGAAGACTGTTAGTTTCTCATCCCCAGGAGATCTGATCTGTGTGCTTAGAGCTGCCCAATGAGGCTCATACTTACTCAGAGAAGGCTTATGCACAGCAGAGCCATCAGTCTAGTGTGTGTCTGAAACATGGCTTCCACATTCTTTTCTCTCCTATGACACGGAGCCTCTAAGACTTCTGAATTGGGTCCCAGGACAGAGACTCTAGCTCTTTGACAACCTGTTCCCTTTGCCAACTGGCTCACCATGTTTCCAGAATCAGGAATGAGGGGCAAGGGTGAAATCTACTCTTCCATTCTTTCCAACAATCCTACATGAAACACTTTGCTAGAGTGTCCTGGTTGAGGGATGAGGCTTCCGCTGATCCAGTGGACACATGTTGGCTTCTATGAATTACAGGAATATCCCAGTTTCTCTTATATCACATCAATCTCACAACTTTAAAAATGCATGCACCTCATCTACTTACAAATGCTTCCTTTACAATCTCTACACAATTCAGTGGGAAAAGGGGGAGCGCTGTAAATTATTCCTTACTGAAGAAGGTATTTGGAACGTACAGCCATCAAGCCTCAAGTGAGATTGTAACATTGTTCATATGCTACACAGTAGATTCCTCATGGGATGAAGGCAATGAGGCAATATTGTCTCAGTGAGTACTGAAGAGATAGAGAAGGATCCTGGGCAGAAAAACACTACCTAAAATAACAAGGTAAGCATTATGGCTTATAGGGGGATAGTGGTTCACCATATGAGCAGACTGACCACAGGTCTGGTGCTCCCCAAGCAGGCATCAAGTATAAGCCAGATAATACACAGGCCATCCCACATGCCCTATGCAGAACAGCACCTTAACAATGGGAACAAGTGCATTGCTTCTGACACAGTGTGTCTCAGAGTCTCATAGAAGCAAATGCCGAGCATGAGTTGCTCAGAAGAGCTGCAAGGGCTGACAGTCTGCCTCATGCACAGACTAAGCTTCTGAAACTGTTCCCACAGCTTTCTAGAAAATGCAGCTCTCTGGCCCTCTGTTTAGATGGAAAGTCCTGGAAGAACTGGTTTATGATGGAAGTGGGATTGCTCAAGTCAGACAGATAATACCTTCCCTCTGCCCAAAGTAATTTCCTCAAACACCCAGATGGCAGTCTACACCTACTCTCAGAACAAGTGACTGAATAGGTATGTTGAAAAGAGGCATTTTCTCAGGATTTCTGAAGGTTTTACTTAACCATGGCTTGTGTGTGACTCATGCTAGCCACTAGATTACAAGTTGCCAAATCTGACTGCTCATATAGTAGCCTTTGTGTCTGAGCTTAGGGTCAGCTGTCGGAGGAGATGTCATGAGCCTGAAAATGGGGGAGGGGTCCTTTACTTGCATCTAATCACTACAGGCCTCATTAAATAAAAGGAAAGATTGCACAGTAAGATCAACTGACCTTAACTACCACTACCCATTTGAGATCAATTTTTAAGCATGTCAAACAGGTAAGTACTGTACCAACTTGGCAACTTTTTCTTGCCATGGAGAATATATGCATCTTGCTTACACTATCTGTAACTTCAGTTGAAGCACTTTACATATTTAATAGTAACAGCTCCATTTACAAGGATTTGTGCAAGATAACTGGGGCCTGTATGTGAGTGTGTTTGTGTGAGTGTGTGTGTTTATGTGTGTGCATGTGTTCCTTTTTAGAAAGGTAAAGCATCACTAGTCTAGTGTGTGTAGAGTTAAAGATGTGAATCGCTTTCAAGATATAGACGACAAGAATAGAAAAATTGAGCCTTTGTACATGCCAGTCCCACGATCTTTGTCTTGTATCAATAGTGTCAATAGTGCTTGGACAGAACAGACCTGGGGACTCCTCTTTTCCATCATCAACTCCTTCAAATCTCTTCTCCACTCACAACCTCTGACCCTTTTCTTCTCACCCTCTTGCTTCCAGGACCAACCAATGCCATTTGTTGTTTTGTGGTTAGCTCTGTATTGAGGACTAGCCATGACCTCACAAATCCATCAGAGTTATTCCACTGAGGTGGAGGCTATTGTCAATCAAGTGGTCAAAATGCATTTGCGGGCCTCCTACACCTACTGGGCTACTATTTTGATCAGGATGATGTGGCTCTGGACGGCATGGGTCACTTTTTCTGGAGTTGGCAAAGAAAAAGTGCAAAGGCGTCCAGTGCCTCTTGAAGATGCAGAACCAGAGCTTTTCTAAGATGTGCTGAAGACTTCTCAAGGTGAGTGTTGTAAAACCATGGAACTCATGGAAACTGCCCTGGCGCTGGAGAAGAACCTGAACCAACGTCATTTTGAATCTTTATGCTTGGGTTCTGCTCACAGACCTCCATCTCTGTGACTTCCTGGAGAAGAACCACTTCCTATATGAATAGTTGAAGCTCAACAAGAAAATGAGTGACCGGGAGTAGTGGGACGGGTGGGGGGGGTGGGAGGATGGGAAGGAATGGGAAGGGGAAACAAAGGCTGAGCCTACAATGCTTGATTAGAAATGTACTCCTTATCTTGCCCATGGAATTGTAACCCCTCTGTACAGTATTTTCACAATAAAAAAAAGAAAAAATAATGAGTGACCACTTAACCAGTCTTCATAGGCTGGTGGCCACTGAGGCTGGGCTGGGTGAGTATCTCTTCAAACATCTTACCCTCAAACATGACTAGAAAAGCCCGGATTTCAGGGTCACCTCTACCTCACCTGACATCAGGGTTTCCACCTGAGTTTCTTCCTTTAGCCATGAGAAAACTTCCTAATTAACCTCCCTGGAGACCTTTCCAATCCTTAGACCAACGGAAGTAAACTTTTCTGCAGCAGAAACAGAAATAGAAAAACTATTTTCAGTGATTACTTTGGAAGTCTCCAACTATCAACCAGAAAGGGACCAATGTTTGGAAGGTATGAACAAGTTACCCCAGAAAATCTCTTGTTCAGGTGTTTGGGCCATAGGATCTGCTCATTTTAATGGCCCTGGCTACCCAGCATTGTGTATGACAAACATGGTCCCACCCCAGCCCTGTCTGGGGATATTTGTATCTGGGTCAAGAAATCTCAAGGATGGGCTGGGAAGGTAGCTCACTAGTAGAGAGCTTCCCTTGCATGCCTGAGGCCCTGGGTTTGATTCCTCAGCACCACATAAGCAAAAAGAAAAAAGCCGGAAGTGGCACTGTGGCTCAAGTGGTAGAATGCTAGTCTTGAGCTGAAGAGCTGAGAGACAGCGCCCAGGCCCAGAGTTCAGGCCCCACGACCGGACACACACACAAAAAAAGAAATCTCAAGGAGCAGCGACATTCAGCTGCTGTGACTCTCACTCTGGACAACATTTCTGATCTTGAAATATTTCTCAGTTGTGTCAAACCATGACTATGTATGCTCAGAACAAGAGACCACAGGACATAAAAAGTACTCATGGAAAATGCAAAGTCTTTATGAAACCTGAACATGTACTCAACAAACATGATCATCAATTAAGAAAGAAATTAAGATGTAGAGTGTTGATATCCTTACAAATATATGAGCAAATTGTAATCATATAGGAGACTCAGGACAGGATCTTCCCTATGCTTTCACATGCAGTTCTAATACCCACAGTCGGACCCAGAGCACAGCTCCCTGGATGGTCTCAGTTAAGCAGATCATAAGCAGCAGCAATAGGGGGTCTAGGAGTCATCTCAACATTTATGTCTATATAAAACTATATCCAAATCTGTAAGATACCTTTCCATTCTTATGAATTCAATTTAATAATTATTTGACCCAGACTCAATTCCAGACATCAGGGTGAAAATGGTCTTCTCCAAGTCTGAGTTCAATCTTCACAAAGGCACATCTCTCCAGAATCCTACAAGTGTTTATACTCAGAGAACACTTTGAAAATATTTTCCACTCTAATCTTTAATGCAAGAACAACTGCAAGGTTAACACTTGAGATAGTTCCTGAGTTTCCTCTTGAGTTCAATGACAAAATAGCACAGAATGATACATCAACCAGGAATGCATTTGAGTATGTGTCACCTGCAATGTGACTGCTACCACTTTTCTTGTTCTAGCCCTATGGAACATCATCAAGTAAGGAGTTTCCATTGGGAACAAATGTCCTCAGAGTGCTACAGAGCTCCAGTCAGCATGAGTTGGTGTGTTTCCATACACATACAGATGGCGTACCTGTGCCGTGCCCAGGAGCCAACCATGTATAGAGTAAAGCTCATGTCGGAGAAAAGTACCTTGTCAGTGCACAGATGGATCAAGCAGCACAATCTACATACAACACTGAATCCTTGGTCCTCATTTTCAGTATTCCACCACAGCAAAGGGAAGCAATGGAAAAGAAGAACACTGTGATCTGAGAATCACATTTTTTGTGGGACCCTCAAGGAATGAACAGTGGTGGTCCAGGACTATAGAAATAACATCCACTGAACAAGAGCATTGGGTGAAGGAGATCAGCGTCTGACCTCTGCGAACACAGCAGCAGCAGCGATGAAGAGGAACCCACACACGGGGCAACAATACCAATGTCACACTTATGGCAGCAGCTTCCACTACAAATCAGAAGGTCTAGTCACTCATGGAATACAGATGAAGACATCCAGGCAGTTGGTATGGGAAGGGCTAATAGGCATCTAGTGTTTGGTTCAGGTTTCACAGTGTTAAATGGGATACAATATAATGTGGGCCTTTGTCACTAGGAAAGTACAAAACATTGGGGAAAAGCATGAAGTCTTCCGAACCAAAGATTCACTAGAGCTGCAGGCTGTTCCTAGAGATTCACATCCAGGAGGAGGATAGCTGAATGAGTGAACATTAACTATCTTCCATGTTGATCCCACATCATACAGCAAGGCATATGGCAATGCAAAGCAATGTTGACCATGGAAAAGCATAGCCTCTAACCTCCATTATGACCAACCAAGAAATGACAGCTGTCAATTTCTTCTGCAATATTTATCATGTTACAACTTAGGATATAGTAAGAGATTTGGGGGCATGCTAATTTCACAGCTTTATCACCTGGATTTACTGGTGAGAAAAAGCATAAGCTTTTTAACACTATGTGGATATAACGAATACTGTGTATATTTGTCCTGAAAAATTTTCATGAGCGAGTTAGCGATGACAAGACTGACAAGATAAAGTATTTTCTTCCCATAGAGGGAAACTGCTATTACAAGAGGGAAAAGCAGGGAGTTTGTTTGCTGCAGCATGCCAAGCACAGTATTCATCTGTGTAAAGGAACCATATCAGTTTGATTTTTAACAGAAGGCCACTCTCAGCATAGCTCACCCCCTATTAAAAAAAAAACAAAAAAAAAAAACCATATCTAAGCACTGCTGTGGTTCTGAGACCTTGGGACAGGAGGAGAAACTAAACAGAACCCAACTGAGTTGTGGTAAATGGCCAGACTTTGTACATTTCCATGAACATGTAGATGTTCATGGTTTTTCCCAGCCCCCAGCAGGAATGAGCCAAAGGCATCTCTGCAACTGGCCAGCTCACTAGCACCCCCTGCACTCCAAGTTTTACATTTCCATGGAGATCCTCATTCACTTGCAAATAACATATCCAAATGCTGCATGCAGAACATGTCCCAGGGAGATAGCCATCTTTTAATTTATCCATGTTGGATGACACAGCAAGAGTGAACTTCGGAATAAGAGGACTGAAGTTGCTAAACAACCAGCTGTAACGTGTACACAGTGTCTCCCATTCACTACAGGTGCAGTCATCACAAAGGCAATTTAACAGAGAAACGGTGACAGGGATAGAGAGCTAGATGATGCAGCCTGAGACAGGGGACCTGAAGCCAAGAAATATAGAAGGCTGCCAGGGGTAGAAAATGCACATTGTCCTCTAACAAAGTAGGCCTGCCATATCTGTGTAAGTGAGAGCAGTGTTGCACATCTGCTCTCCTCACCAGACAATAGCCTAAATGTGTTTTATTGGGCCCTTTCAGCTGGTGCTCACACTACAGCAAGGCCAGTCCAAGATTCTTGTTTCAATCCAAGCATCAGGGCACTTGTAAATGAATCTGCAACATTTCTCTTATACTGAATAGACAGTCTTCATAACGATTTCTCCCTTGGGAACTTGAAGAGGGAAAAGGGAAAGCAGGAAGCATGCTGTAACGTACACACCACGGCTCTGGTGTACACTTGCTGAATAACAGCATTTTTTATTGGAAATGTCTAGGCATACATGCCACCAAAGATGCATTACCAAAATACACTAAAGGTGATGGTTATTTTTCTATCAATTAAATTAGAACCCTTCCTAAAAAGAATTCCATAGTGCTAAATAACCTCTTTACTAACTACTATCACCAGTTAAGAAATGACCAGAGTCAGAGCCAAATTATTACCAGCATCAATAAGATGTGAAATGTCTCAGGGTTACTCCCTGTTAATACCAACAATCAGCGGCCACAGGAGAGGGCAAACTCACTTTTCTCCATCCCAGATAGACAAAAACAAGTTGAGGGTCTAAGTTGGCACAGAGCCCTGTGGTTTTGAGGAGCCCAACATTTCTGTCTCTGTCCCTATTCAACAGCTAGCTCTTTCTGATCCAGAGGTCTGAACCATCTCCACATTTCCCTCAAGTCAAGAATTTCTGACCCCAGCCCCCTCATACTTCAAGGACAATTCTCAATGTGTCATGGATCTTGAAAACAAGACCAACAGATATTTCCACGCCACAGATGATTCCAGTAGTTCACACTTTTGCCCCACAGAGCCTCCTAGGACAAGCACATCCATACTGTAGAAGAGTCCACTGCATGGATCTTTGGAAACCACTGAATCTTCCTGCCCCACAGGAAGGTACTTAGGTTGATTGATCCATATTCTAGACATTAGGGGACAAAAACGTTCATTTGGCGTCAGAAGTATCAAAAGCAAAAGACACATCTCCAGGAACAGCTGTTCTGTAACTCTTCATGTCTTTAAGAGTAAAGCTCAAGAGTTCTATTCACATCATCCACCTGTGTGAGAAGCTAGCTGAGCAGAATTCAATGTGTTCACATGAAGAATTACCTGCTCCTTACAAGGTAAACAGAAACGAATATGTTTTTCAATTCCTGAACAGCCCATGGGAGAAAGGGTGAATCAGTTCAAGAACCACATGGATGTTAGGGAACATAACACCAAGGACCACAAAGTGTTTGTAAAATGAAAAGCACATAGACACCTGTTAGTAATGCAGGAGAATGGCTTTGGAATTCCTTCTCTTGTTCTAGCAGCATCTCTCAATACCACCTCAATCGATGGTGAGACTTCAGTCAATGGAGCAAGATAATGGTTTTGTCTCTCATTATTCACTTTCCAGTGTTTCAAAGGCAAGTTTGTACTAAAACTCAAAGAGCTAAAGGGAAAGATCTTAGCTTGTTGGTTTCTTTAGAATGTTTATGATGTACTATGTGATTTAATTTTGTTTCTTTGTATGCTCTTCCCCATGGGACAACCACTGTTGTCACTGATTACAGTGTCCTGAACTTGTATATACATTTTTCTAATTTGGTGAGGGGAAGGGAAATAACAAAATGCTGAAACAAGGATGAAAGATGACCCATTGTAACAATAAGATGTTCAGGACACTATGTTGAAAACAAACTTTATAAATTTGTGGTTGGGGGGAGGAGATGGGGGGAGGACGGTTGGTAGGGGAAAAACAAAGGAGGGGGTAACAATGCTCCATAGGAAATGGACCCATTACCTTGCTCATGTAACTGTAACCCCTCTGTACAGTATCTTTACAATAAAAATATATTTTAAAAAAGGAAAAATGTTTAAGGAATGGAAGTTCAAGGCATAGTTCAATGAAGTTCCCAAAGTTATAGTTTGGCTCAAAAGACAACTTAAGACAATGGGAATAAAACTGCTGGATATACAAGTCTCTTATGAAAGAGACATTGATGTCAGTCTGAACAACATGCTCATGACTAGAATTGAGACCAAGAGAAATTTGCAGGGGCTATTAACAGATGCCAGGCAGGGTCCCAAACAACAGGCTAAATTGAGCAACAAGCTTGGAAGGGCAAGACAAAGCACTTCAAGAACTCATCTACAATTCCAGCAACACCCACCCTAGACTTGGCATGCTACCCCAGCACGAGAGCTGGGGAAATTTGGACACAGATACATAGCAGCCTAAGAGATGTGCACACAACACTCATTCACAGGGTCACTTTGCAGAGCCTCTGGAAACAGAAGAAACGTCCCTATTTCCACAGAAGACACAAGGTACTGAAGATTGAACATGTGCCAGACACAAGCTGGATTCATTTGGCAACCCACAACTACAAAGAGAAAAGAACTTCCACACAGTAAAACCTGAATCCGTTTCTTCCCCAGCCCCCAGGTCAGTCTCCTTTTTCACCTGCAAGTATCCCAAGTTTTAAGGCATGATTCTGAAAAGGTTGCACTTCAGTGGCATTCTTCTCACATCGTTGCTATCTTCTCTAGATAGGGTCAAAATATTAGGGTCAAGTGGTTCCAAGTCACACACTGGACAGAAACAAGCCCTATTCATACCTTCTAAATGGAAAATTTAACCTGTGCCTGATTGTGGTCAAGCTCTGGATTCCCATGAGCAAATGAAGCTGCAGTTTGCTAGTGGGCCACATCCTAGCATCTCCAAACACACCCTGGTGGAACTTGACCTGAAGATGCCCCTGACTAGCAATCCTGGCAAAGGAGGCTCTTGGGGCTCTCACCATTACACCAACACCATCAGGATCAGATAGGACCTGATTGTGAAGAGCAGAAGCCACAACCTACAAGGCTGAGGACTTACCTTCTCCTCAACCCCTGGTGCATACAGGACATGGTTTTCATGCCTTCCAAGGAAGAGCATGTGGAGTAGGTTCTTAATGACACAGGCTCTGTTTACATGGGCTATGCCAAACACAGCAGAGGAAAACCCTGGAATTTTGGTCAAACAGCCTACTCAGGGTGTGCTGGAGGATGGCTATGAGAGTAGTTAGGACAGCTCTCCACAGGGCCTGGAGGCCATTTCCTCAGTCAAGGAGCTCCTACTGGGTGCTTGGGAACTATCAGTGAGGCAGGGCTTTGGCCTTGCCAAATTAGCCACGCATCTCACAGACACCATGGTGGCAGTAAAAGCTCCTAACCAGAGGAGCAACTCTTCCTTTGCCAATGAATTGGACATTTTGCCATTGTGGAGCACACAAACATTATAAAACTCTTTGAGGTAGTAGAAACAGCACCGTCTGTACTTTGTGATGGAGTATCTACACGGAAGAGGCCTAGTGGACCCCCTCTAGCAGCAGGATGGAGGCAGCAGCAGCCAGGCCTTTGATTCAGCAGATCCTAGTGCTATATAGTGTCGCCACAACAGTGGCATTGCACACAGGGTCCTTAAGGCATAAAATATCCTGCTACCCACCAGGGGAAAAGTCAAGACACAAAGCTCTGGACTTAGCACAGAGTTCACATCTGAGGAGGAGCTGGAAGGAGAATGTAGAACTTTAGCCAAAGGGGCCCAAAATCTGTTAGCATCAGTGATACCAAGGCCACAAGATAGACTTTTGAAGCCTCAAGGCATGATACTTTACTATATGATGATGGGCCACGTGGCCTTTAGAGGTGAGAGTTCAGACACTGAAAAGGCCCGTCCTGGGCAGGAAGGTCCTGGATGTGCAAATGCTTCTCTCCAGAGCTCCTAGGACTTCTGGCTTGTTCAATGAGTGCTGATCATGAGTGGAGACCCTCACTAGGGCAAGTGATGCAGGAACCCCTGGCTCAGGCAAACTCCAGCCTCCACCAGCCCGGATATAATGCACTACCTAGGATTTGATCCAGAAAAGGGACAGGCCGCCATGTCAGGCAGGACATGAGAATAATGCCACCATGAGAACTTCTCTGATGCTGCTCAAGCAGAAGGATCAGGGGCATGACCATGGGCATGACCTCACCTGCCATGTGAGGCACCACTTCCTCCTTGCCCCTTGCCTGTAGTCTTGTACTCCACTGTTTTCAGGCCCCCGAGTTCTAAATGCTCTACACCTTCCCCAAGTGAGAGACAAGCCACCAAAGTGCAATAGACAGCGTCCTTCTGTCCCCATCAACTCCTGTGTGCATTCTAGCAGCTCTAGATGTCCCTCTTGTTGTCCACAGCCACGGGTCGAAATTTTTTACTCTCTACTCTGGGAGAGCTGAGGAGCTCAGGACACAGTAAGATGGAACCTCAGAACTTAGGGGCCTTAAAACAATGTTACTCACTGTTCTGACAGAGCTGAGGAGGGGTAGGAAACTCAGGAACCAAATAATAATTTTGTTTTAGGGCCTCTAAGTTCTGAGTGCTCTACACCTTGCCCACAAGAGAGACAAGACAACAAAGAGAAGTAGACAGCATGTATGTGCACACAGTAATTCTGTGTGGAACCATATTTCCACTACGACAACAATTGCTTGTCACCCTACCCTCTGTCTGCTCCCTGAACACCAGCAGCAGGCATCTATGTGTGTCTCCCCTGCCGCCTCTTTAACCCCTGCATAAGGGGCACAAAGGAGGAGACTGAGTGCAAAAAACCCACCCATGGTAGAGGAGCACCAAAACTCTCCCCTGGGGCCAATCTAATATATTGTCCTGCCAGCCACCCAGCAAGAGAGGCAGGAAGGGAGCAGGAAATGCCCCAGGGTCCAATTTTTTTTTCCCATGCATCCTTTGTAACACATTAACATGGTGAACTGAAGGAGAAATTGAGAGCAGCTCTCCTGCCCCAGTTACTTCGACTAGGGTCGGGAGCACAGAAGAGAGAAGCAAACTGCCTGTGGGCCCAGCAGTAGTAGAAAGGTCCTCCAGGGGCACAGAGGCACAGATGGGGTGTAGCAGACCTCCTTGCCCAGGACCAGCACCTGCAGACACCCCATCCCATTTGATCAACCCACTGATTTGACTGCAGCCCCAACAAATTCCCAAGGCAGTGGCTGGACAAGGCTAAAGAAAATCATTGAGAAGTGTTTGAAAACAATCTGCTGCTTTCCTTGAGAAAAGAAGGAATCTAAAGAAAGTAGTTCCTTTTACAATGAATACAAAATTGACTGCCTGGAAACAAGTACATGGGAGAAGAAACACATTGTGTCAATCGCATAGTATTTCATAAGGTTGAATAAAATCTGCTTTTATATTTGAGAGGAATCATCTTGACTATCATAAATATCCATGTGCTTTTATAAGTTCTTAATGATTAGTTTTCCATTTTAGAAATATAAAATGAGGAAAAGTTTCCTCATAGGATCCTAAAACCAACAAAGATACCAGTTCAGGGGAACAGATGTTTCGTGTCTCACAATGACAAAGCTTCCCTCAGGAAGCAGGGGACCTTCTGACCTAAGGACAAGCCTTCTGCAGGAATACAACTCACAGGGAGCTGGGGCCCCAGCACTTCTGGAGTGGTCTAGAGCACAGCTGCCTAAGATACAAACCATCTTTTATTCCCCTCCTTGTCCCCTCCTTGCCCCATCGGCTCATTCTTTCTGACCAGATTTGCCATTCTGATATACCAGCTACTATTTGAAAGCACACACTATCTATAGGAAAGCATTTCCAGGGATACATCGAAAGGAGTTGCAGCAGGACCTCAAGACGAGCAGGTGTTTTCATTCTACACAAGAACACTCTGGCTCACAATCTGCCAGCATGACCATGCATCCATATCATTTGAGACCACTGAGTCTTTCCTGACAGAGAAATACACTATAGTTCAGCAGAGATGTCAGGTGCCTGTACCACTGGTTAATGTGAGGGGAAGTTGCTGTTTAGAACATGATCAACTGTTTCTCCACATTCTGCACAGCACTGCCAGTTGTCAGGGAACAGCAAAGGCCTCAGAGGAGAAAGCAGTTTCCTACACTATGCTTTCTGCCTTACACTGTAAGATGGAGGAAGTCAAGATGCTATAACCAACCTGAACTTTCTGACATACTAAGGGAGCCACTTTAAATCTCTTCCCATAAAGAATGACCTCTATCTTACAAGGAAAGTAGGACTCATAGAATTGGTGTCCTATGCCCCACAGTCCATAGGACAGAGCAAGTCCGAAAAAAAGTTCTTTGCTGATGTCATCTACATCATGACTTGTAGTTTTAACAGGGGTCAGTAGGGTGTGGGTAGACAAAAATATCACACACACACACATCTGCTAGCAGAGTGTCTTTTGAGTCCCTCCCCTCTCGTTCTGTCATGAGTGACTACAAAGACTTTGCCAACAGCGGGACACTGCTGTGAATGGGGCAGGTAAGTGCTGGGAATACTTCTCCTTCCACATGCAGTGGGTCATGAAAACTCAGGAGAAAGGAGCAGGATGCCAACCTTCAGCAGGATGCCAGCCCTGCTGCAATGGGAGAGACCCCCTCTCTGTTTATGGTAAAGGGAAATACCAAGTGCACCGGACCATTCTGGAGAGTTTGAGGAAGGCTGGGGTGCTCTATGTCACCTTCTAGCCTCCCTGTTTGGCTAGAAGGCATCATGCCTCCTGTCCCATCCTAGAAAGATCTCTCTCTCGAACCTCTATCATAGAGCTTTCTTGAAAATGTCCCACAGTAGCTCAGCTTCGGGTATAGAGATTTGTCCTAGCTGGCAAGGAAGAGAACGAACCCCATTCATTGGCCTTGATGCAAACCCTAGGAGTCTTGTTTCTTAACATGGGCATTCTGTCCTACATTCTGTGGAGTTTCATAAAGGGTTGCTGGTGACAGCAAGCCATCTATGGCCTCAAGGCCACCAACACAAGTCGATGCTCACACATTGTTCACCATCATTCACCACTCTTTCCTCTGGGTTTCCTAGGTTGGGAAATAGATTGTGATGCTGAGTTCCCAGGAAATTGTCCCAATCAGCTCCATCTCTAGGGGACTCACCAGCTGACCATGTCCTGAGGAGCAATCAGTGCCCACCAAGGTATATCACAAACCTGTACTATGTACCACATCATGAGGGGCTGAGCCAGAGAAATTCACTGTGGCTCAGCAGAACTGCTGTAAAGGAGCTGTAAAGGAATAGATCATGAAAATCCAGCACGTATGTTGCAGACAGGGCCTTCCCACAATACCAAGTTGGAAACTGCACCAGAGCTCATGCAATGCAGGGACATTGAGCAATGTCCCTCAGAGTGCAGACAGGAGCCCAGGAGAAGTGCACACATTCTGCTCATTCAAGGAGGACCCTGCAGAGCTGCTGACCCAGAGGAAAAAAAGGGCTTTGTGGAGAAAACAGGTTTAAAATAGTCTTAGGTTTAAAATAGTCTTAGCTCTTAAGAAGGTCACCATGGATTAGAAACAAGTTGGATTTCATGGGAAACAGAAAGAAAAAAGGAAGAGAATAGAGACACCCTCTAGAGTTTAAGGGATGAGTTTCCACCTAGCAAGACCCAAAGCTCTGCTCCTCCCCGAGACCCCATGCTGAGCCACACCTCAATTCAAACTCACACATGAACCCTCCTCTTGCCTCTTTAGAGCACAGGCTTTGAGGGGAACTTGGAACCTTCTCTTGTCAATCACCACACAAGCCCTGCTCATACCTCCCAAATGGAGAATGGCAAGTAACCAAGTTTACCCATGACACACAAAATAAGACAAGATCCTTACCCATCTCTGATCATTGACTCTTCAATGGTATCTGACTTGTGAACAGGGACACATTTGTGTCATATTTCTTCTGGGAATCAGCTCTCCATCATAGGAAAAATGGACAAGGAGCTCCTTTGCTGTAACTCCCTCTGAAAAGGGCAGTTAAGTGGGTTTGACCTCATCTGAACTGTCAGGTGTGTCACCCTCTCGCTAGCCTCACTCCCCACCTGTTTCCTTCCAGAGTCTCATCTCATCACTTCCAGGAAATACTAAGGGGGAAAGCTATAAAGATTGCAACTGGCCAAGTTAGAGCTAAGTAGGCAAACTTCACCCGGAGGGACATACTGAGATGCATTGTTCATGGCCTCTCAGTGTTCTCAGAGAGCTCAAGACCAAGCCATCTCTAACTGATCAGCTCACTAACACCTCCTGCAGTTGCTTCTCTCTTCACTCCACTCAGTCACCAGTTCAATAGTTCTGTGGACCTCTGAAGAACATATGCGAAGGCTGTGGACATACAGTGTTCCAATAAAATGCCCACGTCCTAATCCATAGAATTGGTCCTAATCCATAGAACATGCCAAGTTAAGGAGACAAATAGAAACAAGACTGCTTGTCCAATGATACCCAGGCCCAGATGGTCTTTTGTTCCCAGGGAGGTGGATAATTATAATGAGAAAGGAAACTAAGCCAAGAAAGTGGGACAGAGAAAGAGAACTGGAAAGGCACTGAGCAATCTAGAGAGTTCCCATCTCTGAAATTGAAAAGAAGTCTAAGGAAGACAGAAGCTGATAAAAGTGAACAACTTCACAAAAGAGTTCTGCCTCTTCTACCAGGCATAAGACTGCCTACGATTTGTCTACATGAGAGCCATTTTACGCTCAGGCTCTTCCCCACTGTAACATGTGATTCTCTTCAGTTCTTTAAGTTAATGTGTCTTTGGAAGACTGAGTGAGCCCCATTTCCTTTCTATTTTATGAAATAGTACCCAAGCCTATTCTAGCACTAGAAACCTAGATCAGAAATTAAAAACAAATGGACAATCAAAGGAAATATCCTACATGTCTTCATAGCATTCCAGAATATTTCAGAGTACAGAGGTTGGAAACATTAAAGAACAAATTTTAAATGGACAGGCACGATTGGCAGAAAATATCCATGTCTTACTGTCTAACATGGAAATTTAACATTGGAAAGTTCCCAATGGAGTATGATATAGCCCCAAATAACTTCAACACTGGTTTCTATCACTAGGAGAGATAGTACACCAGGCAACACAACCAGGAAAAAATTTTTTTTAACTATTTTACTCCCCTTTTCTGCTCATGAGACTGATTAGAACTGAAGACTGATTAGAACACCAGAGGACATTCTCAATTTCTCCACAATAGCAGGGCTATACTTCCATTTTAGGACACATCTCAGACCTGCGCCCCTCTCTTCCAATTCAGAAGTCCTTGCAGCTGCCAAGGAGGTGGGTATTTCTTCCTGTAACATCAACAAAGTATAGCATTTGCCATACTCTTTTGGTAATTGTTATCTGAGCCATCTCCTCTGCATCAAACATCTTTAAGGGCACATTGAAAGGGATGTTCACCAGGAGAGCAAGGCCAAAAGCTGCTTCCACTCCAGGCAAGAACATTTTAGCTCACACTTTAGCTTTGGGGAGCATGGCTGGCCCAGCACACCCCAACCATGGTGAAGGAATTTAATTCGCAATCTGCCTTTTGCAGGACAGACCCTTGGGTCTTTCCACATAGATGGGAAGGTATCAATATGAACATGACCCATCCTGTCCTCTTAGTGTTTGAACAGCAAAGGCCTCGGGGAGAAAGAAGCTTTAGCTTTATGAATTCTTCCTTCTCCCTTCCTCACCTTCTCTGTTGATTTCCAAGATGCTATAGCCATCAGTGAGTTTTCTGAGATACTGGGAGAATCAATGTCAATCCATCCCATGGACAATTAAGGAGGTCTTACATACAAAATCAGTTGTGACTGATTCTGACATGTCCAACAGCCCAGAGGACAGAGAATCAGAGATAGAGCTCCTTACTTTTGCAAGTTGCCTAACATAGGTTCACAAATGAACTTAACCACTGGGATGGCATTGATGTTGAACTGAAGTCCTTGTGTCCTGACATGGACATTCAGACCTCCACTCTGGGCTTCCTTACAGAGCTCCCAGAGACTCAAGTCACAGGTAGCTTACATTTTAGCTTGCAAGGCCATAGCCACCTCTCTCCACACTCCCTACTGTTTGACCATTTCTTCTTCCTCTGGGTTTGCTGGCTTTTTAAGCCTATGTCCCAAGGCTGCTCTGCCCCTCCCCTCTTTGGTTAGTACAACCTGTGCCAGAGCTCAGCGCTGGGCTTCAGTGAACCTCAAAGTCACTACTGTGTATCCTTCAGAATATATCTAGGAATCCAGTGCAGTTGTGTAATCACCTACCCCTTTTTCATCAAGGAAGACCCCACCACTGCTACAGATCTGTTGGGTCTTCGTCCGTCCCACAAAAGACGGACGGGGTCCCAGGAAAGATAAGTGAGGCGCTCGCCCATTCCCTAGCCTCCCTCAGCCCAGGAGACAATCAGACACAGCGGGGAGCCAAATCCAGCAGGTAGAAAAAAACTGGTTTATTAACAGAGAGCAGCCCCTTTTAAAGACAACAAGGGTGGGTGGTATGGTAAGGGAGGAAGAGAACCAATCACTGTCAAGGTCACACCCTATCATTCACCTGAGCCTTCACGGGCTGGTTAGGCACTGATCAGAAGATCAATTGGGGTCTGCCCACTCAACCCCCTCCCAGCGCCATCTTTGCTGCCCATGTGCTCCACAGATTCCCCCTTTTTTTTGTTTTAATGGCAGACCCACCAGTTAGAAATGTCCGAAGCAGTTCAATTAATTCCTGGGCACCTGGTGTCTTTTAAGTAAGCCAGTTCCTTGTACATGCCTTTAAGCTAGCACAGGGGTCAAGATGACCTTTGAGCTTTACTGTCAGCTCCCAATTGCTCCCAACATCATCTCCCCCCGTCTTTGCTTAAAGAAGTGAACCCGCCTGTCTTAGGTTGGGTGGATCGCCTTGTCTGCCTTACCCGTCTTCGGGAACTTCTTCAGAGGGAAGCTGAAGGCCCTGTCTTAGGTTGGTCAGACTGACACCCCCTCTTACCCGTCTCTGGCTGCGATTCCTCTCGGGGGGTGGGGGGGAATTCATTCATTTGGAGCTTGATAACTGGCTGGCTAAGCTCATAAGAGTTTTGCAGTGCACATATAATGCAAGGAAGGCATAGAAAAACCATCAGCAAAAGCATTCCCAGGCCAGGAAATGTCACTACTAGTCCTTTAACCTTAGTGAAGGATGGGATAGCAGTCTTTGCCACTTCAGAGTCCAGAGGTGGGGTTGGACAAAATCTAAGCTGGAAGCATAACAAAAGGTGGTTGTTTAACAATAAGTATGGATTCAATGCTGCTATACAAGCCATTAGTAAAAGAACAATTAAAGCAGGTAACATTAAAATAATTAACTCCTACAAAAATATTAAACAGTCCATAGGGTGGTGATCAAAATGAAGGTCAGGCCACCAGGTCGAAGGGACAGCTTCTCTTGTGGTGCTCCTGACGATTTCTGCATTGCCAGCGTTGATCACTGCCCAGGTCACTCGTTGAGGTTGATGCAGATTCCATAGGGCAGTTCACAGGATTCGGAGAGTCAGGACAGCTAACAGCTGGAGTATCACCATCTGCAATTGTTAGAGAACACAAGAGCTTCTCAAGGGCTGGTTGCCCTTGGGGATGGTTAATAATTGTCTTTCTGGCTTTTGTCTTTAAAACACAAGCCTCGGCCATGGCCTTTTTTGTTGTTGTTGTTGTTGTTGTTGGTTAGCTTATTCTTGGGCATCCTCCTGTATAGAGGAAATGGGTAAAAACTTAAGGTTCCTGGCAGGGATCCAAATGGGAGCGGACTCCCCTATGGGGAAAACGCATCCAAATCCCCTGCCCATAGTAACTAGGGGGTCAGGTCCTCTCCATTGTTGTGTCAGGGGGTCCTTCCACCTGTCTTTCACTTGGGGCTTAGGGTTTAGTTGTCCCCAGTGCTTCTGAAATCTGGATTTAGTTGCCCCTTTTGAAAAATTTAAAAACAAAGCTATCTAACTGTATATGGGGGCTAACTCCCCCTTTTTTGTTTTATAGGCTACCAGAATACAAATTAAAGGGTTTTTGAATGTCCTGAAGGGCCATAATGGCCAGCATTTCCTTATATTGTAATTGTAGGGACAGAAACCCATGGCAGCAGCCAATTGATTTCCCCTAAAAGACTCTGAAGTTGGGTTAAGGTTAGAGAGGCTGGAATATCCAGCAAAGGCTTAAGGGGGCTGGCCTGAGTCAAGGTAAGGTGGGTCCAGAGCACCTTAAAAGGAGCTACCTTTTGAATTTTATTAAGGGCTATGGTAAAACCCCCCTTTTTTAATATGTCCAGACCCTGGGCCAGAAGGCCCTCCAGGCAGCTTGGGTCTCGGTGCTCCAGAATTATAACATCCATGTAGGCATAGGCAAGGGAGGTATCTGAACCCAGCATAGGCCCTAAAAGTGTAGCCAAGTATTGTTGGCAGAAGGCCGGGCTATTGGCCATACCCTGTGGCAGCACTGTCCATTCAAACCTCCGATCAGGCTGGGAAAAATTAAGAGAAGGTATAGAGAAAGCAAACTTCTCGCAGTCATCTGGATGCAGAGGGATAGAAAAAAAACAATCTTTAATATCAATCACAACCAAAGTATATTCTGAAGGTATAGCAGGAGTCCAGGGCATGCCTCTTAGGGGCGTTCCTACTAGTTCCATCCTTTCATTTACCTTCCGCAGATCTTGGAGCATCAGCCAAGCCCCAGAGGCTTTTTGAATAACAAATACGGGTGTGTTCCAAGGACTTATAGAAGGGCGGATATGCCCCAGGCTTATCTGTTCCTCCACCAGAAGGTGGAAGGCTTCAAGTTTAGGTTTGGTCAATGGCCACTGCTCCACCCAGATTGGGCTTCCTGGCTTCCACCTAATGGGAGGTACTTGGGGGGCAGTGGCCTTTAGGATTGGGGGTGCACCCGAGTGGGTCCCCTATGTTCTTCTCTGTAATTATGAAAGTTAAAAAAATCCCCTTCCTTAACTCCCTCTAGATCCTGTTTAAGCCTTTGTGCTTCTTCCCCATCCAAGATATCATCATATGATGCTCGATGGTCTGTAGTGACCACAGCATCCATTTGTCTTAGCATATCTTGCCCTAGTAAATTGGCAGTGAGGTTCTTTGCCACTAAAGGGCATATCTTTCCTTGTTCTCCATCTGGGCTAGTCCATGTCATAAGGGCAACCGTTTCTTTGGTCTGGGAGTTGCCCCCTACCCCCAATATCGGGGGCCCAGGTGCAAGCCTCCAGTCCAAGCGCACTTCCTCCTCCCTGAGTATGGTTTGGTCTGCCCCAGTGTCAATTAAGCAGTGAAACCTCTTTCCGCCTATGAGAATCATTTTAGGGCGGAGTCCGTCCACCAGGGGGATGGTCCAATGGGCCTGGGTCACCCTGCCACGAGGCTGCCTGGGCCTCACAGCAGAGGGGGTTCCTCCTTGAGTTAATGGGGCTAGAGGATGCCCCTCCCCAAGTTTAAAGACTTCCCACGTAAATCAAACTTGTATCCCTCCATGCCCCTGGGGCAGGGTGTAGGGGGTGGTTTGCCCTCAGGCCGGTTGGCAGGGGATTGTTGTAAACAATCCCTCTTAAAGTGCCCCTCCTGCCCCCATTTAAAACAAGTCCCTCTCCCCGATGGCCTTGGGGTTCCTTGGCCCTGGGCTGCCTGCGCCTGAGTAATGGCCTCAGTCATTGTAGATGCCTGAGCCTGCAAAGCTAAAGCTAGTGATTGGGACTGATGCTGTTGCATTCCCACATCCTGTGAGGCCACCACCCTTCTGCTCAGGGAACTCTCTCTCAATCCCGTGCAGGCCATGCGGTGGTCTGCATTCATCCCTTCCCAGACCAGCAGCTTTACAAACTGATCTCGGAGGTTCCCTGTCGGCAGCTTGCGGTGAACGCTCTGTTGGACTCGGTCTATGAAATCAGGTAGAGGCTTACCCAGTTTTTGTCTCACTTCTGCCATGGGGGACTCAGTTGGCCCATCATCTAATTTGTATCACGCGGCAAGTCCTGCCTGCCTCACCTGGTCACGGTACAGGCCAGGTATTGCGGCCTGTTGGATGCCGGTGGAGTACCCTTCCCCCTTCCCTGCTAGCATGGCATAAGTAATAGGTATTGCTGGTTGAGCCTGCCGGTTACTCTCCGCTCGCACTCTGCATTCCTCCTTAAAGAAAGCACACCATTTAATAAACTGAGAACTAGTGGTCTGGGCCCAGGGAGAGTTTGGGCCATCCTCCGCCACCGCCTTGCAGAGCTCTTTAAGATCCTTAGCTTCCCATGGATACCATTCCAAGGGCCTGTTAGCCCCTGATGCCACATTGACCGGATACGCTTGGGGAAGCGAATCCTGTGGCCGAGAGTCTGGGCTCTTGGGTGGCTCTTCCTTTCCAGGGCTCTTGGGTGGCCCTTCCTTTCCAGAGGAGGTCTCCGAGTAGGTTACTTCCTCAGCCCTTGGTCCCTCCATGTGGTGGGGGTCTGGGTTTTGCAAGTCCCTCTTGCAGGTCTCGTAGGGCGCCGTACCTCCCTTCCAATCAGGGGAATAGGGAGGGGGCCTAGGACCGTCCGGGGCACCTGAGTAGCTGCCTCCACCCCTGCATGCACAGATAGTGCGTTCCCGGTCGAATTTGACCTTTTCCTTTTCCTTTTTCCTTTCCAAGTCTTCCTGTACTCTTTCTAGGCCTAATGTTGCCTCTTCCTCCTCCTTCTGTGATATAGCATTACCCATATTTAGGGTTTCACTTACCCCGAGAGACCGCTTAGCCTCGGCCAGTATCTTTTCCTTTCGTGCCCCACGTTGGGCGCCAGATGTTGGGTCTTCGTCCGTCCCACAAAAGACGGACGGGGTCCCAGGAAAGGTAAGTGAGGCGCTCGCCCATTCCCTAGCCTCCCTCAGCCCAGGAGACAATCAGACACAGCGGGGAGCCAAATCCAGCAGGTGGAAAAACTCATTTATTAACAGAGAGCAGCCCCTTTTAAAGACAACAAGGGTGGGTGGTATGGTAAGGGAGGAAGAGAACCAATCACTGTCAAGGTCACACCCTATCATTCACCTGAGCCTTCACGGGCTGGTTAGGCACTGATCAGAAGATCAATTGGGGTCTGCCCACTCAACCCTCTCCCAGCGCCATCTTTGCTGCCCTTGTGCTCCACACAGATCCACCTTCTATTCTGAGTGAACCTTCATTTTAGAACAAGCTATATCCTTTAGGAGAAACACAAACAAAGAGGGAGAGAGCAGAGCCCCACTGGAGTTTAAAGATTGAGCTTCCACACAGTATCACCAGTGATTTGTTCTTCCCTCATACTAATTTACCAGTTCCTTAACCTTAAGTATTCCAGTTGTCAAGTCCCGGCTCAGAGAGTTAATCTGCAGTTCCCAGTTCCTTCTCTAGGGTAGGAGATTTGAAAGTTAAGGGACTGCTCTGTTTTCAAGTGGTTCCATTCTCACCATTGGGCATACAAGCCCTACTCGTACTTCTCATTGTGAATATGTCAAGACCACGATTTTCCAGTCACATGCAGAATAAAGGAAAAAGATGACAGAAGTCAAATATTACCAAGTGTATCTCTCAACACTAGAGTAGAGAGACTATAGTTATGAACTCAAATGATTGATGGACACTAGAGAAATCAGACTTGTGATAACTCATGGAGACTCATGTCCCCATAAGAATGAGTATTGTTTCTAAAGTATTCATAAGGTACCATGTGATTTTTTTGGTTGCTTTGTATGTCCCTCCCTCACAGTATAAACCCTGTTTTCACTGTATTTGATGTTGGTATAACTTGGGGAGGGGAAAGGAAATAACAAATTGTTTAAATAGGGATACAGATTGACCCATTGCAACAATGAGATATACAAGATGTATGTTGAAAAACGAACTTTACAATTTAGGCAGGGGTGGGGGAAGTGTACTTGTGGAGATGGGAGGAAAGGGAAGGTAGAGGATGGAAAGGGATGGTAGGAGGAGACAACAATGCTTGATAAGAAATGTACTCATTACCTTGTTCATGTAACTGTAACCGCTCTGTACAATAAAAAAACATGTACAAAAAGAAATACAAGATTTTTTCTGTAGTATCCCAAGGCCACTAAACCACCCAAGTCAAGTCCTATATCACAGGGCAAATAAACAAAAGATGAGGGAAGATGACATCCAATTTTGGCCACACAGACATCACACTTATCCAATTTTGTTGAGAGGACCCATCAAAAGCCCCTCTTCTATTTCCACTTGGGAATCTGTGCTTACATGGAAATGAGTCTCCTTCCAAATACTTTCTTCAGCTCAGACACTTCAAAATTGATCATACAGAATAAGGAATGAGTAGTCATTGTGTGTTTTTTTCTGACCAATGAAGAGTTCTAAGAACAGGTTGGTCACTATCCAGGAAAATTAAATTCCTTTCACAAGTTAGTGGTGGATATTTTAAGGCTGTCATGGTAAAGGTACCTTCAGTGAGCATTGGCAAGAATTGTATTAACCTGACAAAAGTATAACTCACTTGATACTGTGAGCATAATCAAAGTTCCAAAAAAGTACTTCTACAACCATCCCCCAAAGTCCAAGAGCTCTAGATATCCCTGTATCTTCAGTCCTCACCTAACTAGTTGGAAACCATTGGTGTATGCCAAGAAATATAGAGTTGTAACTCCAAAGTCTCATCCATGAGTCTTGGGATCACCCAAAAGCAAGTTTATATCATTGCTTCTAGCATTGTTTTTCTAAACAGTGAATGTCTAGAGGCTCAGTGATTGGAGGAAATACAGGTGAAGACTACCTGTATTTTCCTCCGTCACAAGAAGCACAATCTATTGGGCATCTACTAAGCATGACTTTTTCTCCACAGAATCCAGAATTCATCCTGTGATTCAGGGTTTAAAACTTCACTGCCCAGATCAGGAGCTCCTTCTAGGGATGTGGGTTAACACTGTCTGTACTTTCCAAGCCTCCATTCTGCCAAAAGAATTGGGAACAAGATCAGAACTCTCCTTAGCTATGGCCTCTGCAGAGAGAAAATGTGTCTGGCCTTCGAGCATTTGCTATAAGACTTTGTTCACCCTATATCAAGAGAGAACTAGGTCATCCTTAATAAAGTACAATGTCTGTGACCTTTCACACAGAATCACCAACAGTTAAACACACCCCCATTTAAATATAGAACACTTACTTCATGTGTGTTTCTTCAATAATGGGCTACCATGAAATCTGAGATTATACTGCCTACCAATGGATTCGAGCCTCACATAGGTTTTCTGTGGCAGTACACAGGTTAGACCTCAGGTTTGAGGGTCTTTGCTATCACTTCCTTCCCATTTTTTAAAAGTAACAAAGGTTAACCATCCATGAGGAGATCCAGGATGGCAGCCAGACACAGGGCCAAAATCAGAGCTCTTTCTGCTCAATCAGAAATACAAAACTCCAACCTGGACATCCAGCTCCAGAGTAGATGCTAGGGAATGGCAAGCAGTCAGAGCCCAGTGCCAACCAAGAAACATCAAACTTGTAACTCAAGAAGAGGAGGAAATTTAACAAGTCCCCCTAGCCAGGTTCCATTGCAGCCTGCTAGGCAACAGCCTGCAGCTCTGTGGAGATCACAGCTTGGCATGGACAGACAGATGGAATGCCGTAGAAGGCCAACACAGAGACCAGCCTTCTGCTAAGCAGTGATCTTTGCCCAACTCAGATTTCTGTTTGGAGCAGCCCACCCAGCACGACAGCAGGTGCAGAGCAACAGAGGAATGACTTCACAAGTGAAACCCAGGAAGGAGACCATGTGGGAAGGACACCAAACACCTTGAGTCACATGTTTGCTACCCCTGGGTGGCCAGCCAGAAGGGCTCAGAGGAACACAACCCCTAGCTCAGAAACAGGCTTGGGACATCAGAAGGTGGAAGAGGGAGCATAAACAGAGGGCAAAATTCTGAGCTCAAACTCAGACCACATAGATCTCAGTCTGCCACCAGCACTGTAAGAAGGTTATATACTTCAGACTCTGAGGAACTTGCACTTGGAATTGGGGACAAGGGACAAAGTTTGGCAATCAGCACTCAAAGATATCAGTCTCAGCCCATACTAGGCAAGAGAGGATTCAGCCTCTGGTCAAGATTGGGCAAGGGTGAACCCAGAATAGAGGACAAAGGATACAGCTCCTATTCAGAGACTTCACCAGTCTAGGCCCACACTTGAGGATTAAACCTCTTGCTGTCCTGTGACAAAGGATGTGACTAAGGCTTCCAGCCAAGACCACCCCAGTATAGATAGGAACTGCGCCCCTCAGGAACAGATCCAGAGAGGAACAGACAGGTCTTGCTCCAAACCAGAGTTCAGGCCCTTGAACTCACATTTCAGGGCTGAGAAAATCAAGCTTCCAGCCAGTATTAAATAGAATGAGAGACCAAGCTGGGGGCAGCATTCCATCCCCAAACTCAGCCACTGGGGCTGAGTAAAAGGTGGGCTTTGAACCCAGGCACTGTTCTCAGAGGATGTCCTAATCCCAGGAAAGGTCTTGATAGGTCCCTTAAAGTCGCAACAGCCACTGCTGGTCTCTAATGCTTGTGAGGATACAATGTGGCCTCTAACTCTGGGAAAGGCTTTGGGGGAGACTTCCAATGCCACAAAGCGGGGGGGGGGGGAGGGGGGGGGAGGCGTGCTGGGGCTCTTAGAGCCCTTGTGTATATCTTTACATGTGATGCGGCCTTGGTCCCACTGTGGGGTCTATTCAGTCCTGCCCATCAGTACATCCATGAGAAGGACATGTCATATATTTTCTCTCAGATGCCAAAGCTACATCCAAGATACATAGGGACATGAGAGACTACACAGGTCTCTAGGCATTCATACACAGTGAGATCAAAGGAGAATTCTTTTAGGGGAGGAGCAGAAAGGTACAATGCTTATGCGCTCTTATAATCATTTCCTAGAGTTCATTTTGATAAATGCGATTTTTCTTTGTTGCCCTTTTTGTTTTCTTTTTGTTCTATTGAAATGTCTTTGGCAGTGTAAAGGCAGGCACAGAAACGGAGGGACAAATGGCAAATGTAGCAATGGTGCTCACTGAACATTATGTTGAAAATGAACTATAGAACTTGCAGGTGGGAGATGGAAGGGACAAACTGGGAGTGAGGAAAGGGTTATATTGCCTAAAGAAATGTACTCTTTTTGTTGTTGTTGCTGTTGGTTGTGGGGCTGAACTCTGGGCCTGGGCACTGTCTGTCAGCTCAAGGCTAGCACTCTACTTGATCCACAGCGTCACTTCTATTTTCTGGTGGGTTATTGGAGGTAATATTTTAATGGACTTTGCTGCCTGAGCTGACTTTGAACTGAGATCCTCATTTCTCAGCCTCCTGAGTAGGTAGGATTACAGGCATGCGCCACTGGTACCTAGACAAGAAATGCACTCTTTACCTGACTAATTCCTCGGTACCTGACTTATGTAACTAATTCCTCTCTGCATCACCTTTAGAACAACAACAAAAACTCAAAACACTAATGAGTATTTTACTGGGGAAAAATCAGATTTCTATGAACAATTTGAAGTATAAGGAACCAAGTAGAAGTTTAGAAATCTGGTTACATGTCAATGTTTACTGAATTGACTTGACCTCTTCAGTGGTCATTGATCATTATACAAAGCACAACCAACATGACTTGGGAACCAAGATGACTCCTTCAGCCCCTGGTACAATTCCCCCAGCTTAATCTCCAGAGTAAAATACATATTCTTGAGACTCTTGCTTGTCCTAGAAATACTAGTTATTGCAGATAAGGGAAACCATGGGACCTATGTTTCTTTGGGCCTGGCTTACTTCACTTAATTTTTTTCCAAGTTTTTCCATTTCTTAACAAATGGGGCAATGTCATTCTTTCTGATGTAAGCATAGAATTCCATTGTGTGTGTGTGTGTGTGTGTGTGTGTGTGTGTATCACACTTCCTTGATCCATTCATATACTGAGTTGGTTCCATATCTTAGTTATGGTGAATAATGCTGCAATAAACATAGTTGTGCTGGAAGCTTTGGTATGGCCTTGTTTGTGATTGTTTGGGTAAATGCCTAAAAGTAGGATTACTGGGTCATAGGGGAGCTCTATGTGGAGTCTTTTGAGAATGCTAAGCTAAATGAACCCCAAGATAGGAACACGAGAGATTTTATCTTTCTTGTTGTTCTTTTTAATGTACATATAATGTACTTGTGATTTTTTTTTGTTTCTTTGAGTGTTCTTCCCCCTTGGTACAACCATTGTGATCACTGTATTTTATTCCGGTGTCCTGCATCTTGTATGTACATTCTTGTAATTTAGGGAAGGGGAAGAGAAATAACAAAATGCTGAAATAGGATACTGGATGACCCAATGTAACAATGAGATGTACAAGACAGTATTTTGGAAACAAACTTTACAAATTTGACAGGGGAGGGAGGAAGGAAAGGGGTGGTGGGGGAGAACAAAGGAGGAGGTAACAATGATTGATAGGAAATAGTCTCATTACCTTGCTCGTGTAACTGTAACCGCTCTGTACAGTATCTTTACAATAAAAAATATATTTAAAAATTTAAAAAGCAGCTATCTTTAAAATACGATCAGTAGCCAGAATACTATTCAGCTTAGTAAACATATTTTACTTGGGGAGGGTGTGATTTTTCTTTAAGTAGATGCTTTGTAGTGTCATGTTCTGAATTCTGTAAGTTATTCTACTGGTTCTTCTTTTAGTGCTTAGCCTCAGTTAAAAAGAAAAAAGCCAGGTGCTGGTTGCTCACACATATCCTAGCTACTCAGGAGGCTGAGATCTGAGAATCGAGGTTCAAAGCCAGCCTGGGCAGGAAAATCCATGAGACTCTTATCTCCAATAAACCACTGGAAAACAGGTAATTGCACTGTGTCTTAAGAGATGGAGTGCTAACCTTGAGCTAAAAAGCTGAGGGACAGCACCCAGGCCCAGAGTTCAAGCCCCACAACTGACAAAAACAAAAAAACAAAACACAAAAAAAACACTCAAAGTTCCAGAAAGAATGCATCTTCCACAGTTAGTGCTGTATTTACTGTAGGATCTAGTTCATTCACTAGTTAAGCTAGTAACATAAAGCATTTGTTCAAAAAATAGAGATGTACCAGCAGTCCACTGGGGAAGATGTGGAGGAAATAGATGCCTCCTGTGGCCAACGAGGTTCAGAACTGACAGTATGTGACAAAAAAACATTGAAGGGTCTAGTGCACTGGCGGGTGGCAGAGGCAGTGATACGCTGTACCCCCATCTGTGATATAGATGGGTAGTAGACAACTTTCTCTAGAATTCTGCATAAAGCAGATATCCAAAAACATGGTTTTAAGAGCCCAAGCAAAAATTATTCTGGAATGCTAATGTAGAAAAATGCTGAAGAACTATTCAAACGTGGCCTGGGACAGAAACTGTGTGCTGGTGGTGCCTATAGTGGCTACAGAGAGCTTGTGACCATTTCTTTCAAGTTTCACATTCCGTGACATCACACTGATGTCATGACATTGCTCTGTGGTTAGAAGATTGTCACCACAGAACACTGTGAAGGCTTCCAATTATCAGTACACTATTTAACTGAAGAGCCTCAATTATCAGTACACTATTTAGCTGAAGACCAGATGTGTTCACGTCTGCTAAAGGTTGGACTTTAAGAAGCAAGCCACTCAAAATCACTATAGTGGAAATAAATTTGGATAAGTTTTAGGAAGAAAGCACATGTAACTCAGTCATAGTTTGCTCTTATGCTACCGTGTTTCTAGTACATTTACTTTATGCCAAGTTCATTCACATGGGAGGAAAAGAGGTAAAGACATTCGTTTTTGAACATATACCTTAACCGATCTCCTTTAAATATATACCTTGTTTCCAGGCTGTCAATGCTGTTCTCCAGTGAAATGGATAGTTTGACTTGATCTTAGAAAGAAAAATGAAGTCATTTTTATAATACTGTAAAAAAAATGATTTCTTAAAAAATTCTTTAGACAGCCAAACATGGTTTAGGACAGAAAATGGAAACTAAAAAGAGCAAGTCTGCTCTCCTTTCCCTAAGTTGTGTGTGGGTATACATACATCCAAGTTTCTAAATTTACCTTACCTAAGATTAAGCACAATGTGTTCTCTTTTCTCTATGTGCTTGATATGAACCTGGAGGTCTTAGGCTCTGTTTCCTTCGGGAATAAGTATCCCTAAAGACATGAAAATACCCACCTAAAGTCCACCAAGTCATCTAGTTAAGGACATCAGAGAGACAGGTATATACTCAAAAAAATACTGTTCAGAATACTATGGCCTACATACCCATTGCCAAGCTTTTCATTTTCACTTTTCTCAGCCTTCACTTAAGTCAAAGTACTAGGAAGGGGTAGGGAAAAAAGAATGAGAAAATAGGAGTAGAGTGTGTACATGTTCTCCATCAGAAGACAGTGCTGTTTCCTTTTAATCCTAGAGCTCCTAGATACGTGAAAAATTCAGATGGACCCTGAACAATCCTGTGGCCAAGTAGTTCCCATTACATGACAGAGGACATATTTCAATCTCATTTTGTTAATATCTTGAGCTGTGAGAAATAGTTATTTTCCAGAATTCCAAAGTTTAATGATATTGACCTATGTTCATGTACTGTCATTTAATAGATAATCTTGGAACATAATCTAAAAAACATATGCTAAAGTATAGCATCAAAAAAATAACCATAACCAGGTACTAGTGGCTCACTCCTGTAATCCTAGCTACTCAGGAGACTGAGATCTGAGGATCACGGTTCAAAGCCAGGCAGAGAAAGAAAGTCCGAGAGACTCATATCCAATTAACCACCAGAAAACTGGAAGTGGTGCTGTGGTTCAAGTGGTAGAGCGTTTGCCTTGAGCTGTAGACCCCAGGGACAGCACCCAGGCCCACAGTTCAAGCCCCACGACTGACCAAAAACAAACAAAAAACCCCCATAAAAATAACAAGTTAGGGATTTGTTAAATATAAAACTGTATAAAATTAAAATATTTACTATGGTCATTACTTTTGTCAACCAGTGGTGTAGACTAAACCTAGAGCTCATGAACGGTAGTCAAGCATTCTACCACTAAGCCATATGCTTTTGGGTCATTTTATATGCTTAGATTTAGCAACCCTTTTAAACGGCAGCTTCAAATCTAATTTACTGGGTCCATGAATTAACTAAATACAGTCCATAAAGATAAAGCATCCCAGACCCCTTATTTTGCATCTGTGTCCTTTCATTCACACCATTCTCTTGTAGTCACATTTGTTTCCTGAAAGGACAGGATTTATTACCAACCAGCTTGTTGAGACTAAAATGTAGATTAACTATAATCTGGCCCCTTTGCAAGAGTTCATTCCAGAGAACCTGATCATCACCATGCAATGACCATGATCAGTCCTGTGGGGGGGGATAGCGCTGGTAACCTCTTGAGCAAGAAAGCTCACTTTTGGCCAAAGGCAAATCTGCAGAAGACTTTAGAAGCCAACACTCACAGCAGCAGGCTTATAAGACTGAGCAAGAATGCATCAGTACTCACACCTTAAGAAATGTTTCCTGTATTTGTTGCTAAGGCGACTTCAATTCAGAGGCTGGATCAAATCTGCTATTCTTTCTCATAAGTTGGTTTTGAAGATTGCTATCAGCTTTGTCCTACACCTCATCACAGGACATTTTCATCTGGATATCTTTCAAGAACTCAAACAATTCCAGAACCATTAAGTATTTCTCTCAGAGTGCAATTAACATACTTTCTCTAGGGAAAAATTGTCTCAAAGACAAAGACTCTAGCTTCATCTCAAGTGTATATGCTTTTCATGTATGTTTTGTGAGAATTTCTAGTACATGTAAACATTCCCAGTACTCTCCTGTGAGAGTCTATTTGCCAACAAGTCCGAAAAGAAAAAGAGCCATCTTTCAAGCTCTTCTAGAAAACATAGAATGGAAAACCAGTTGAATCTGGCTCATTTGGCTGCAAAGTTTTTGGCAAAGTGTCAAATGCACCTGGGGCTAAGCCTTCTAAGAATCATGTTAGAGGTCATGTCCTCTTCATATCAGCCTCATATCAGCCACATCCAGTCTGTCAGGGACCTTTAGCAGCCTCAACCTTATACCCCCAGCCTCTCTTCAATCTCAACAGTTAGTAGTGACCCTCTGCCCAGGAGTCTGGGAGGAGTGAAGGCTGTTGACTTGCATATTATGCTGAAAGACCTTCTGTATGGACTTGTTTTGTGTGTCTTCTTTTTCCTCCAAACTCCCTAATTACAACTGGGACAGCTTTGGTGGGTGAAGTCAGTGGGAAGTAATTAGATTAGGAAAGTACCACTTGTATGACAAGGCTGCTGTCCTAGTGAATGAGAGCACTTAGTCTGTCTTCCACATGACAATCCAAGGAGAATTGAATAATCTCCCAAACAGGGGGCCTTTATCAAAACCTGAGCATGCTGGTACCATGGTCTTGGACTTCAGCCTCCAGTACACAGAAAAAAATTTTCTGTGTATCAGCTACCCTGTTTATGCTATTAGGTTAAACTGACCAAGATAAACACATGAAAGGGGATTCTCAAATCAGGCTGCCAAGCACCAAAGATCTTACTCAGTACCAAGGGTAAGAGTGGACACTGCAGGCTTGTGACCTCCAGGGATCTAGCACTCCATGCCCTTTCTTGCACTTAAGTCATCTTGTGGAAAGATAAAATTATATACCCAAGTCATACATTCACTCAGAACTTATACAGAAGGGAGCTGACCATGAAACATATCAGTTTGATATAACAAATCCACAGATAGGGTTAACACCACAAATTTCAATACATAGGGTATATACTGATAACACTTCCCAAGGAATCTCCTATTAAAAAATATGTTGGTTTGCCAAGTAATCAATTATTTTATTTATAAGGACGTGACTAGATCACCATCCTTTCCTCTTTAGCTAAGAGTCTTCTTCTAACCATTTACCTCTCTCACTAACATGACACTGAGTTGACTGGTTTGACTAGAGGCTAAGTTAACCTGAAGGGTCTTAATGATGGCCTTGACTTAAACACAGATTGGGGAAGAGCAGGCAAAGCAGAACAAGCATATGAAAATAAAGGGTGCTCAGAACCACAGTCTACAAGGATCCAAGGAGGCTTCAGAAGGTGGAAAAAAATGCCAAGAACTTGTCCCTTTTGTCCTAATGATTTGAAAAAAGACCCAGGCTTGAAAACCTTTCCAGGACCTAAACTCAAAAAGCACTGAAAACAAGCCTTGGTATTACCAGTGACATCCTCTTGGATCCCTTTTCCTAGGAGCCTGTCTCATGCTGTGGTGAGGCTTGTGGTTGCTTGCTTTGGGCCATCAAATGTGGCCAGAGTGTAACAAAGTCAAGAACATCTCTGCAATAAAAATGCCTTCTCTGAGTACAAACACTAGCCCCTCTAGGATGAAGTGGCCCAAAGGCATATATGCCCACTAGCTTCCTTAGGAAATGATGCCAGCTGGAGGTTTGGCATCGGCTTCTTCCATTGGCCAACTGGACATTCAGTGGTAGCAGGAGCTAGATCAGCCTTGGTATGAAGTTCATGTTGTTGGCTCCATTCATAGATTCCACTCATCTTCAGTTTTCTTTGCTCCTACACTTCCCTCCTGTACTGCAGTGGCTAATACTTCAGGTTGCCTATGGCAGACTTGCTGAACCATTCTGTCTACTCCATCATGGAGAAACCTTCTGTGTAACCATGGGAGTCAGAAATCATGTGTAGCCACATATTTATCTCAGACCCACTTGCCCTTGGTTTTCTAACCTTTTTCTGGAGGTTTGTGCACAAATGGCCACCACTCAGTGGGCCATGTGTATTCTAACCTTAGGAGGTTCCTTCACCAATTAGATGGTTATATGAGCTAAGGATGTGGCCAAGCATTCTTGGACTAGTTGCAAAGCCCATTCATACTCTGGGTTCCACTCAAAGCTGATAGCCTTCTGTGTCATCTAATAAACAGGTCACAGAAGTTCTTACCACAACCAGAGAGGTCTACATGCCATTGCACTTTCTTTGTGGATTATTAAAAGGAACACATTTTTTGCTAGATGAGTGTGACTCTCAGATCTCTTTCAAGATGACCTGGCACAGGAAATAGATGAAAGACCCAGACACTATTCATCTCAATTCAGCAATTGTTCTAGACCAGGCTTCTCTCTGGATGCCTCCAGTCAATGACAAGACTGAAATATTAGTGACAGGCTATTTCTATTCACCGAGGGCATTCCGCTACAGGCCTGGCCAACTTTCTGAAACCTCTGAACCTCTTTGTCTCCCCTTTTCCTTTCATGTGCATTGCACTTGCACTACAGACAAAGCCTCTCCCTGGCTACTCTTGCTTCTTTCCAAGTATTTCTCTCAAAATATACCTGGCGCATACTCCATCTGGCTGGCTGTTTCTTAGACAACACAAATGAACACAGTTGAGATACTCTGGTAGATCTCTGCAAAGTAGAACCCTAAAAATGGGACCAAAGTGAAGAGATTCTTCGCTGGGTTATTTTGTCCATCGCCTTAACCACTCAGCCACGACTGCCATCGCTGGGTTATCTTTTAGCTTCGGGAATGCAGAAGTGTTAGCAAAGCCATGTGTGCTAACCACATCTAGGTTTGGAGGACTGTTTAACATGACATCAAGGATGAAGCCAACAAGTGTGAGGCTCCACAGGAAGCCTGGATGCTTCAGATCTCTCCAGATTACATGGTGACAGTACTGGAGAATGAGAGCTCTATGGGATGAAATCACAAGTATTCTGCTGTCTTGCTATTAAACGATAGCCCACATGCTAAGTCCCATTGGATATTGACTTTTAGAACCAGGTTTTATCAGAATGTGACACTAATGTTGGATGTTATAGAAATGCTTTTGCATTTCCACTTCAGGGTTGAAGAGTTGCTATGGAAACTACATGGCTTGAAATACCCCTAGAATATCTACTATCTGAACCTTTATAAAAGATTTGCCAACCCTGATAATGTCTATGCCTCACAGAAATGAGAACAATCTTTCCTGACAGGAGACAAGACAAACTTGTCAAATAATCAGCCATGCACTGTTTACCTAAGGCCCTGTTAATTTGATCTAGAGAAAAGATCACATTTGGCTTGGTGACTTCTGCTGAGGTTTCAGTTTGATTGAGTTTGTGATAGTACATCATTCTGTAGAAACATCTGGATTTTAGGAAATAGACTAGTAAATACATGGAAACATTCTTTATATATCTTGGTTATGATTCTGGGGATTGATTTCAGGGCATCAAGCATGCTAAGCAAGCACTCTATGACTGAGTCACACCCTCAGTCATTTAGATAGTAATTTAGTAAATAGTAGTTTGTCAAACCCAATCAGATAGTAGTTGAAATAAACCTAGTTTCTCAAATGCAATACTGTTATATCAAGGCCAGGGGAGAGCATGGTAATGCCATGCTGATGGGAAAGGCTGACTACTACCAGCTCTCTCTGCATCTGGGCAGTTCATTTTCAATTGCAGACCTGGGCAGAGTGCCTCTCCATCATCATTGTCTAAAGTCAAATAACCCAAAGATGTCAAAATTGCCTGGCATATTGGAAGGTCCAAAGGCTCAGATATATGGAAATTCTGGAATCTGTTTTGCATAAGAAGGTGGTTGTATTGTGTCTAAGAGAGTCCAGAGAACACTCACTAATTCAAGCAACAAGGAATACAGTTGTGATGGAGGATCTGATGTCATTAACACTTCAATGACAATTCTGAGGGACAAGGTTTGCTTAAGATATGCTACCATGGAACTAGCACTCAAGTATCAGTGAAAATAAGAGCACTGGTTGAGGCAGTTGGTGGCTTGTGACGATGAGAGTTGAAATAGGTGTCATCACTATAATGGAAAACAACAAAAGATCGGTGACCCACAGGGACCTGTGGCAATGGCTTGATTCTAGGGTGAGCTCAGCCATACCATAAACAGACAACTGACCAACATGCCTGGTGATCTGTATAGCCATACTGAGTTCAGTGGATGAGAGTAAGACTAAGTCAGCCACCACATGGAACATGATGGCCCTTTGTTCAATTGCACTTATAAGTAAAGATATAAAATAAGATACCATTAAACCCCAACAAACTGTTCTTCGCATATCCCAGGAACAGAACCTAATGGGAGTATTCTATACTCCTTCTAAAATGATTCTTCATCGGCTAGGATTGGTTTGAACCCTAGCCAAATGAGCAATGAGTGTGAAGGAGAGTATCATTGGGAAGGTTAGTGTTAGATCTACTTTAGTATTAGTATTCACTTCAGCAGACATTTACATAAGCACTCATTTCTAAGATATCCTTGTAAGTGTCTATGATCTATACAATCTCATCTGACCATTTGTCAAAATTCTCTTGAGTTCCTATTACCACTATACCTTTGGTTAAAGCCAGTAGAGTCCATTTTCCTTTAAGCACAGCCTCTACTGGCTCCGTCTATACCCCTCTAAGTTAATTCCTATAGACTTTTCATAATATAATTTTTTGAATGAAAACAGCCACAATACCTATCTATATATCTATCAAGAAATCTTCAACTTCTATTAATTACATTTGCATATATTATGTTATATACCCATATATTTACATATTTATGCTTTGTTATATCAGAGAATAAGATAGAATTTCCCGAGATACTATTAAATCCAGAGTAGGATCCAATGCTATTCACTAATTAGTATGAAATCCATAAGCTCTGGGTATAGAAACCAGTGAATGCAACATCCATCCCCATAGATTTTGGCTTATATCTCAGCCCTGTCCTAAAATCTGCATCACTGCAATTAGAGAAAGCAATTCAGTGGTGATTTCCCCACATATGTGGAAGTGCTGAATATAGAAATCTGCATGCAGATTCGGACGACTATGTTGAGATACTGACCATATTTTCATTACATCCCCATAATTCATGTGAAAGCAAAAATGAGTAGAAAACACATTCAAAGGCAAAATATTCATATTCTAAACTCATGCTAAGCCAAGTCGCTCCACAAAGGATCCAGGAGTACACTCTGGAATAAGCTATAAACAAGTAATCAAGGCCATACAAAGCAAGGTCCACATCTCCTAGGTCCTCTCACAGCCCCAACCCACTTTCTCTCTCTCCCCACCCTCTGTTTATCCCTTTCTCTCTTTTGCCAGTCATGGGGCCTGAACTCGGGCCTGCCCACTGTGCCTGAGCTTCTTTTGTTCAAGGTTAGCACTGTATCATGTGAGTCACAAATGGGGTACAGCCGCTAACCCCCAACAAACATCTTTCCTGTCATTCCAGAAAGGAATGTTTCATGGAATCAAGGCCCACAGAAATGAGGCTGAGATACTGTGAAATCCATATCAGCTAGGAAAGCCTATCTGCACACACATCCACTTTGTCAGCCAGGATATTTCTGGGAACTAACCTGCATTCTCTACTGAAGGATCTTTGGAGGTTTTCCCAAGTTGATCCAGTCTACTCACCTTGACAGCATTGTGACCTCAAGTTCCCAGAGGGTCAGTCAGTCATTTCACCTGTCAGCCCCTTCAGTAGGTGAGGGTGGTCCTGACTGAGCTGATGGCCCTGCAACAACTCAGCCAGCATCTTCTGCCCACCTGCCTGCCCAAGCTCATGAAACATGTTAGAGCAGACAGAAGGTAATGTCTAGGAAATTTGTTTAACAGGGTCCTAGCAGAGAACTTCCAAGACATGCAAAAAGATAAGCCTATTCAGATACAAGAAGCTTTTAGAACCCCAAATAGACCAGACCAGAACAGACATCCCACCGTCACATTATAATCCGCACAGGATCAATTCAGACCAAGGAACAGATCCTTAAAGCTGTCACAAGGAAAAGATCAATCACCTATAAAGGGAAACCAATTAGAATCACCTCAGATTTCTCAGCAGAGACAATTAAAGCAAGAAGAGCCTGGAATGATGTATGCCATGCCCTAAAGACAACTATCAATCAAGAATACTCTACCCAGCTAAAATCTCTTTCATAACCGAAGGTCAAATAAAAACCTTCCATAGCAAAGAAAAACTGAAACAATATATCTCCACCAAACCAGCCCTACAAAAGATACTTAAAGATGTCCTACATATAGAAAGCCAACAAGACCAGAATAACGGCCAAGAAACCATACCCAAACTGAGAATCCAAGAACCATAGGAAGAAGCCAGTTGCTGCAGTCCCCAAGGTGGATAACATGGCAGGAACTCCCAAATTCCTCAGTCCTATCTCTCAGGCAGAACCCTGGAACCAACTCAGCATCCTTCCTGGGAGGCCTGGGATTTATAAAAATTGTTTAGAATTAGATGATTCTTTAAAAAACTGAAGAAAAATTCTTGACCACATTTCCAGTTTCCCCCTTAATCTTTGTTTCCAGTTGAGAGGAAGGGCAAATGTGAGATCATTTTCAGTCAATGTATCATGACATCGATAGGGCTATACACCTTCAATTGAAGAAAGAGAACTATTTGAACAGAAATCTTCAATAGACTTAGAGCCATGTTGGGGAGGATATTTGGTTCTTTTGAAATACGTTTTTATTGTGAAAATACTATACAAAGCGGTTACAGTTACATGAGTAAGATAATGAGTACATTTCCTATTGAGCATAGTTGCCTCCTCCTTTGTTTTTCCCTTACTATCCCTTCCCTCCCACCTCCCCAACTACTCCCTGCACCTCGCGGAAGTTTTAAAGGTTGTTTTCAACATAGCATCTTTTCATCCGGTTGTTACAGTGAGTCAACCTGTATCCCTATTTAAGCATTTTGTTTTGTCCCTTCCCCTCCCCAAATTAGAAAAGTAAATCAAAACAGCATTGAGATTCTACTTGACCCCTGTTAGAATAGCTATAATCAAGAAATTTAATAGCAACAGATGCTAGAGGGGATTTGGCCAAAAGGAAGCCCTACTGAATTATTGGTAGGAATATAAACTTGTTCAACCACTTTGAAAAGCAGTATGGAGGTTCCCCAAAAGTCTCCACATAGAGCTCCCCTATGACCCAACAATCCCACTTTGGGCATTTACCCAAATGATTGAAGGGTTAAAGTACTTTAGGCACTGACCATTTGTTGCTTGTTTCAGCTAGCTGAGCAACACGGGGTGGTAAAACATGGTTGTGAGCCTTTATAAGACCTGCAAATCCTTAGCACAGGGCTGTCCTCTTAGGCTCTGCTGTGTTGGAGTGTAGGACGAGGCCCGAGCTGTAGCCCATCTAAATAAAACCTTAAAACAGGTGTACAGTCTTAAAACAGGTGTAAAGTCTGACTCTCAGTGGTCTTGGTGGGGGTCCTGTGACCTGGGCACAACAATGATCACAAACAAGACCATACTAAAGCTACCAGCACAACTATATCATAGCATCTTTCACAATTGCTGAGCTATGGAACAAACCTAGATGCCCCTCACTAGACCAATGGATCAAGAAAATGTTATACATAGGAATTCTATGCCTCCATCAGAAAGAATGACACCACCTCACTTCTGAGGATATGGAAAGACTTGAAAAAATTACATCAAATGAAGTAAGCCAGGCCCAAAGAAACATAGGTCCCATGGTTTCCCCTATTTCTGCTTCATTTTAAACTGCTTCATTATAGACATTCTTCTGGAGACCAGTTAATCCATCTGAGATGCTAATACATCTATACAATTCTGTGACTCTTGCCATAAAACACAATTAGTTTAATTAACATAAACCAACCAAGGGCCTAACACCAAGTGATACATCACAAAGGCCTAGAATTTTGCCTACCATAGCAAGTATCCAGTTAGAAAATTTGTCAGTGATTGGGTCAAGAACCATACACTCTCACCTGAAGTTGACTGGCTAGGATATAATCTGGGAAGTACAATGTGATGATTTTAAAATTTCATCAGACACAGTGAATTGAGGCAAGACAGAGCAACCTCAGTCATGATGTAGCTGAATGGATTACTGTATTTCCAAGCACACCATGTCAGCAAAGCCAGTGAGTGTCCATCTGGCCTGTTCATATTCACCTGAACAGCATTGGATTGGAACAGATTGGATGACCTGGAAACCCTGGCTCCAGCTGTCAGCCCCAGTGAGCCAGCAGTTCAACAGCTGCCCTGTCAAATCCAAAAATCACCCACACAAAACTAAGCAATGGCTGCCACCAGGAGATTCAGAGAAGAGGTCCTCTGTTACTACAAATATTTGTGCTAATTCTCATACTGCCTAGACAACTAATTGCTCTACCACTTCAACCATACCCCCAGCAGTGCTATCCCTTTGACATTTTGAATTGAAGATACTTAGGACCCTAAAGGGCCTGAAGATTCTGATGGTGAGAACCCAGAAGGGAATGGTGCCTCCTTTTTTGAGAGGCAGCCTGGGAGGAAATTACCCAATTACAGAAGATGGCGGGGCGGGGGGGTGGACTTGAGCCTCCTACCTCGTTGAGGACTGCTTGGAGAATATGCCAGAATGCCTTGCTTCAGTATTTCTTTTCCTATCTTTTCATTCCCTCATCTCTCCTTTCATCCCCACCCCCAAAAGAAAAGTCAGCTGGTTCTCTAAAAGTAGACATATCTATGCTAAGACTTCAAGGCAACTCCATTTGAAGATCAAAAATCTCTGTATTTTACAAGTAGGATACACCAGTGGGATAGCCTTGAAGACAGCCATTAACACAGAGCCTTTACACTGAGCCTTTCTCTACCCCAGTGGTAGTCAAGTTAAGACGCAGAAGATCACCTGGGATTATGGGTGTGGAAACATAGAAAAGAACACCTAGATATCTCAAGACCCCATTAATGCTTACAAGGTAGTCAACAATTTATACTTCGTCATTAATAGCTGTAGACACCTGGGCCCCCAGCTCCAAGAAACGATTTTTAATATGAGAAGCCTCCACTTGAGTAGATGTTCTAGGATGGAATCAGTAGCCTTCCTAGTTGGAACATCGGGACAAGACCTCTGGGAAATGTGAAAGACCAAGGTTGTGCTTAGCCAGGCTAAACACGAAGATCTAATGCCTATATATCTGAAAGTTCTATGAACATCATCTATGATGATGGTGTTGTTGGACACCAGCCCCTCTGCACATGCAATTTCCATTCTGATAATAGCCTAAATATCAGATAATCAGCCACCATCAAGACCATGATAGCTGGAATGAAGACAAAAGAGCCGGAGAAGCCAACTCTAAACATCTATCCACTTTGGTGTCTAATTGAGAAGTACAAGAGAAGTCCAATATAAGGACAGACAGATCATAAGAACTAGCCTGAATGCACAGGTAAAAGATATAGCCCAAAGATCCATTATAGCAGTCCACATCAAAACAGACGGAAATGCTTACAATTTCTGCTGCCTCAGCTCTCATCTAAGTCATTTTCTCTCCATCATTTCTGAAAGATAGCGTTACCAGGTATAGCATTCTTGCCTGGCAGTTTTTGCATTCAGCGCTTTACTGGCTTTGAGTCCTGTGTTGAAATATATGCTAACCTTAATAAAGCCCCTTTATATGAGAGTTCTCTATTGTGGAGGCTGAAAGAACACTAAATTGAGCCCAAAGTCTGGAGCTCCTGGACCATTCTGGCAACTGCAGATGGTCCAGGGCTGGTACTGGAGCAACCCCAGAGTCCAAATTCATTAGGCAAGCCTGGAGTTTAGGGATTGGGTGAGAGTCCTATTTAGTATTAATGTGGGCTTATTTTTCAGGCTCAGTCCCCAAGAGGCTGACCTTCAATTGGGTAGGTCTCCAGTCTGAATTTGCTAGGGCCAGCCTGGAGAACCAGTCCAGGTGTACAGGCCTGAGGAATAGGGTTCTGGGGATTGGCCTATGAGTGCTTAGGGACAATGGGTTTGGTCTCACAATAGCTACCTGGTGGCCCTCTGGCACTTGGTTCTGCTGAAGTATTCACCTCCCACATGACAAGAGCTCATTTCTCCACGCTGTACTGTGGGGCTGGTGAAGGGGTATGAGAAGTCAAACTCCTCTCACTAGGTCTCCGCTACATCCAGGTGATGCCATATCTCACCTAGTTTCCTTAGCACTTGTGAATGTATTTTGGTGGATGATGAGATGCTCAAGGTATAAGTGTCTGAAGAGAGGTGTCTGGAGGGTTCATAAACTTGCTGACTTCTTTCTCTCCAAATAAACTTGTTTTAAGCCCCTAACTTGATTATTTTGTTATAGTACCAATAGAATATCACTACACTTGGGGTTCTACCTATATAGGTGCCGTAAGTCACTCATGTTGGTCACATAGAAGCCTTATAATACTTCCATCTCTGTGAAGTCTGATAAAAGAGAAAACAAGTCATGATATCACTTATTATAATTAAAGATATTTCAAAATCATCTTGGATCATGTTCATCGAACTTTCAAAAGTATAGGCATTAGATGTCATGAAGTAGCAGGGGTTAAAATTTACATACTGAGCGGATAAATTCTTTCACAGGGAATGTAAGTTTTCAATAAACATCCTCTTGCAAAGTAGTCTGTGGGCCCATCTAACTCTTTTAGTAGATTCCAACTACTTGTCATTTGTGCTCCACACCACCAATCAAAGAGGAGGTTGAGGCAGGAGATTCACAAGAATTAGGACCCCAAAACTCATAGAGATCAAACTCACCAGCACACACCTGCACTACCAAGTATTGAAATTTTGTAACTCAACCTTGCATGCTTTTTCACTGTAGCTTCAGGAGAGACATCAGGCAACATACAAGGACACTATGGGCAAGGAACTATGAAGGACTATGTCCACCCAGCTTCTAAGATATGGCACCCATCCTCTCACTAGCTCAGGCTAGTGCCTGGGACCCAATAGGCACCATTTCCGTTTCACAGTGCCAGGGAAACTCAAAAGGTACTGGGGGCCTATGAACCAGTAGAAGCAGGAGCCCAAGATAGGTCTATGTGCTCCCTTCTCTCAGAACATTCCCTAGTGAAAGTGCAGACTTGCCTAAGAGTACAGAAAAGGATTCATAGTTCCAGAGATTTGACAATTTAAAAGACAATTTCTAAAGCAGGTTCATTGTGCTGGTCATTGATGGGTCACAGAGAAAGGCAGATTTGTGAATATACAGATACCAAGGAAGAAGAAATGAGAAATCCTCTAGAGTACAGTGATTTGAGCTTCCTTAGAGCAGTATACAATGCTATGCTTCACCCTAGCCCGCCTCTGTCATTTTCACTTGTACCCTTGACTTAAAATTCAGCCCACAGGAAATGAAAGTCACCTTCTTCAGTGCACAGCTTGGTGAGATCTGAGAATGTTCATGCTCTCAGGACCTTCACTTGTGTCAAGAATATATTAATCCTTCCTCCTAGATCTCCCTTATTGTCCAAGATAGGAGAGGTCACATTGGCCAACAAGTCTCCAGCACAGGTGTAGCACATGGAGTACTGGCGACAACTATTCAGGTGAAAGGAGCAAGCCTTTGAAGAATTCTAAGACAGTGCCCAGGTAATGGTCCTCCAATGAATGATGCTTGTGTAGAAATCTCATCACTTAGTGACAATGGCCATACTTCCTACAAGGGGTATTTCTGGTCAGGACTCACACAATACTGGAATTTGATTAACTGAAAAAAATATTGGAAAAGGAATTGAAATCAAATACCTTCTCTGGTCTGTACTAGAGCCTCCAACCAAGACCTAAGACCTCAGCAGAAACATTTAAGAGAAATTTTCTTATGCTTCATTTAGGAGTGTAAGGGATGCAGAAAGGAAACTCCACAAAGTTAAGGGAGAGAGTGTTTCTCAAGAGAGAGATCAAACCACCTGCCACTGAAGATGGAGGTGAGCAGAGAAAGAGCTTCTGTCAGGAGACAGATTATACAGGAGAAGGAGGGGGAAGGGATGGACACAGAGGAGACAGAAGTGACACAGAGGATGAGGAAATGACCTCAGGGCCTGGGAGACCTCCCACTGCCCCTAGGCATGCCAGGTGCCTGCATTACAGGTGCTAGGCAGAGACTTGTAGGTTGTACCAATGGAGAGAACCAAGGGAAGGGGCCATTTCTCCCAGGTGGACTTTAATAAGATGAGCCAGCGCTAAGACTCTGAAAGGAAGCAATTCATCATAAGCCCTAGAGAGAATAAGAACAGTTACTTATGTCTACAACTGCTTCCTGAAGATTTAAACCCAAGCAGGCTTCTTGTCTGATATAAACATGGAGTAGTTCTTCCAAATAAGCCAGATACATTTGATGTCTCATTGGCCACTGCTCCAGCTTCAACTAATTACTCCATTATTTAGCTTCAGACTTGGTTCTGAGCAGCACAGTATACCATGTTCTAGGGACTTGCTGTCCTCTCTCCAATTCCTACGCATGGAAGTTCCAAGACTGACCCAGATTAACATCCAAGAGTTATCTCCCTCCCTGCCCAAGTGTATAGAATACAGGAACCATACCAGTATATTTTTCAGTTTCCATCACTTATGGTTAAAAGAGGCTATACTGAATAAAACTCCCAATAAGCAACTATGGGACACCAAACATTGCATCTACTCCACAAAATTTGCTTTATCAAGCTTCTATTGACTTTCTTCCCTGAGCTTGACATCAACTTCCATTTTCTAATTAAAGGAGACATTGAAGCTAAAACTTGAGAGCTGCAAGACTAAAACAATGGTCTCATACATGTAAGAATGGCGTGTCTCACCCATTCTCAGTTTAATGGGAAGCCACCTTCCCTCCACCTCTGTGGAAGTTATCTAATGACCATACATAATGAGCACTTTACAGTAAGTTCTCTGACCAACATAGACTTAGCCATTGAAAAAATCTCACACTGGTAACGTACGGGTGGCATTTTCCATTTTGAGGACCACCTTCTCCCTTCAAACATGGGTCAAAGTTTTGAACAACAGTTTTCTTCTAGGACATTCTTCCACAGTGGATAATCCTTGAAAGATAACAGCATCTTGAACACTCAGTCTTGTGTTTAGACTTTCCTAGGTGGTCAGTGTTTTGCAATATTTTCTTACCTCTAAGTAGTTGACAAAGGAGCTGCCATTCACCAGTGTAGTCTAGGACTACAGTCCATCTTGATCAATGTCACCCTGTCAACACTGTCACCCACCCCTCCCAGCCCACTCACTCCCTTATCTAAGGGACATTAATTTTATCATCATTCTTGGTATACTTTGTAAAGGGCAGAATCACTTCACTCTTCCTCATAACTAAGACACTACCAGACCCCCATTAGCAAAGCAGGGATGCTGACTTTGTATAAGCCAATTCATGGGAAATTGACATGATCCCCTCAAAGTTAACACCAATAGAATGGCTTTTCTGAGGCACTTTTGTGAACAGGAGTTACCATATACGACTGTACATTCAATGTACTTGACAAGTACAAAAACTCATCACTAGTGCTAACTTGCCAACGTATGAGTGATTAAGGTTTTGATGAAGTGTGTACTAAATAACTTATACAGTGAGAGAAAACTTTATTCTCATGAGAGTCTTGCTTTGACCAGACTCTTGGTTGCTTACCCAGCCAACTGAAAGGTAGGTAAAGGCAACTGCCAGGAAAAATGCACTTTGCGTCCTCCTTATGACATTGAAAGAGGAGACAAAACAAGATGACATCATTTTGCCATTTCTAGCACATCTAGGACTTATGGAGTCCTCCAGATGCTCATAGTCTGGAGGAAACAGCTTCAGGTAGGTTTTCTCACAAGCTAAAGGAAATCTCCTCCCACAACCAATGCTTCTGATTAGAATGATCTGAATTGAGAGTGGATCCATGATGGCAGACTAGAGATAGGGAGATTCCAAAGCTCTGTCTGCTCAATCAGAAACACAGCTGAAGATTATAGCAAGCCCCACCTACAGAATACAAACCATTCTTCTTGCACTTCATCTGCAATCGATCCAGAGCTGGTGGTAGATGGTTTGTGGAATGAAAAAACAAAGGAAAATATGATTCCCAATCTGGGCCAGATGAAGAACCTTCATATCCTCTCATTCTTGAAGATCAATATGGAAAGTTATACTTTCTGGTTCAAGAACTTCTACATGTCCTTCACCCAAATGCTGCAACCAAAAATTCTCCTACAACTTTATATGCATGACGTTTTCTTTTTTGGAAAATTACACGAGATTCTCAGGAACCTCATGGCCTTGATGACTCTGTCTTTGAGACATTGCCCACTGAAGCTAGCAGACCTGAGGTATTTGTCTCAGTGTCCCTGCATCAGTCAGCTCAAGCACCTGTGACTCAGGAGTGTATTCATGTGTCACTTCGGTCCTAAGACCCTGTGAGCTCTGCTGAAGAAGTTGGTTGTTCTCCCTGACAGACCTAACAATTGGAACGTTGGGGAGGGAACAGAAACAGACAAAATTTGAGGTCTGACCTCAAAGACCGCATAGATCTCAGAAGGAGGTAAAGTACGTACTGTGTTGGTGGCAAGCTGTCAGGAACTTGCACTTGGAAGAGTGGGGGACAATGGGCACAGTTTGGCAATCAGCACTCAGAGAAGGCATCGGTCTCAGCCCATACTAGGCAAGGGAGAACTCAGCATCTGGCCAAGATTGGGCAAGGGTGAACCCAGAACAAAGGACAAAGCCTGGGACTCCTATTCAGGGACCACACCAGTTGAGGCCCACACCTTAGGATTGACCCTCCTGCTGGCCTGGGACAAAGGATGGGAATAAGGCTTCCAGCCAAGACCACACCCAGTACAGAACTGATCCCCTCAGGAACAGATCCAGAGCAGAACAGATAGGCAGTGCTCCAAACCAGTCTCCACACTGAGCTCAGGCCTCAGCGCTGAGGGAAAAGCAAGCCTCTAATCAGTGCTACCTGGAATGAGAGACCAATCTGGTGGAAGATTTCCAGCCCCAAACTTAGCCACTGAGTGAAAGGCCAGCTTTGAACCCTGGCACTGTTCTTAGAGATGCTCTAACCCCAGGAAGGTCTTGGCAGATCACTTAAAGTCTCAACAGCCACTGCTGGTCTCTCACGCTCGTGAGGACACAAACACCACAGAGAGGGCACCTCTAAAAGCCCACATGTGCATTTCCATGTGTGACACTGCCAGGGTCCCACTGGGGGGTCTATATACAGTCTTGCCCATCAGTGCATCCACAAAAGAGAAAACCACAGCACCAGGGGCAGCACCCACCCAAGTCTCTCCTCATACCTCTCAGTAGGACAGCTCAACCTCCAACAGTATGTGTGGTGGGGTGGAGGTCTACATCCAGTTGGACCCAAAAGCCTGCTTGTGCACCTGTTTGAGAAGCCACTGCTTACAGCATCAAGAGTTGCACTCAGACCAGACAGCCTTAAAAGCCATCTCAGTCACCCAAATGTGGAATGTCCATAACCAGAGTGCCTGTGGTCAGCCCCTAGCTGACTCCAAAAATCTATCTGTGGTTTACCTTGTAGCATGCCCTTACCTAGGTAAAGAAGGTAGAGAGGGAGGTCTCTATGTCCATCCAGTCCCAGAAGCCTGCCTAAACTTCCTAGCACAGGATCCTAACAACATCCCACTGTGCTGGGGTTCATGCCTAATGGGCACAACAGGTTCTGTGTCCCCATGTACAAGTCCTCAGCTAGACCCAGGAGCCCGCCCATGCCTCTTGGGGGACACCAACTGATTGGAATGATCTGGACAGAACTCAGGTTAAGATGTCTTCCATCTTTCCCTGGATTCTTCCTACCACACTGGTCAGACCTCTGAGCCAAACACAGATAAAAGAGCATTTCAGGAGTTTCCCCTGGGGATATGGCTCACAAAGTTTGAAGTCTAGGAGTAAACTCCCACCTTTTCCCCCCTCTAAAGACACCCCCAGTCCTACTACCACCATCAACTTGGGACCAAGAAATATGTCTTTCAGGTAATTTAGATCCCCTCCTTTCTTGATATGGGATGAAAAAAGTCCATTTTGATCTGAGAAAGATGGAGAGATAATCTTTCAGGTAATTTAGAATCCCTCCTCCCTTAATATAGGATGAAGAAAATATCCATCTTGATTATCAGTGTTTCCCAGCACCTACTTGTCCAGATTTTTACATAAGGATCAATAAACAAGAGCTATTAGTAAGAATAAAATCATTAAATGAAAAGTAGTTTCAATGTGCAGTCAATCTGACTGATTAATAAACTGCCAGCATTGATGGCAACAGGCCCCAATGAAATTCCCTTGTAGGTGAGTGCCTCAACCCTCTGGGATGGCCTCCGAGAAACATTTCTCATCCCTGAGGTCCCCTGAGCCTCCCTTGAGGGTCTGTTTCCCAAGGATCAATGTGGATAGGAGTTATTTGGATTTGAGGAGACTCAGGTGTCTGGATGCATCACTCTTTCCTGAATCTGAGGCCAGGATGAGACATGTGCAGGCTTCCTAGGACTTCCTTGGAAGGTCATCTGGGACTTCCCTGGGAAGTCATGTGAGTTTAGTGTCCGTGGGTACTTTTCTGTATGTGTTGATTTGTCTGTGTTCTGTATACTCCTCCCCTAATTCGTGTTTTCCAGGAGTGTTTAAAAAAACAATGTCATAAAAGGAGTTCAACTCAAGTTCTATCTATAAAGTTCTAACTATAACTGAAAAATTTTCTCCCCAAGCGTTATAGAGTCCCCAGAAGAAGACCTAGTGTGTACTTACCCCCTAATTCTGTGCCATCAGCATCTCTGATATTATGTCCCCCCATATCAAAAGTGGTTCCTTGGACCAGTTTGAGGGCTTGCCCAAAGACCAGACCACATCCCTCTTACTATACCCGAGACAAGTGCTAACCCCTGAGGAAGACTGGGCAGGCCCCCTTTCTAATGTATGTTCCCCTTACAACTCCTGACTTATATTACTGGAAACAACAAAATCTCTCCTTTTCTGGAAAACCCCAGGCGCTCATCTCATTATTGGAGACAGTATTCTTCACGTACCAGCCCACTCCAGACCATGGCCAGCAACTTCTACAGGTGCTTGGAAGAAAGGCAGTGCATCTGACACAGTGCCTTGAAAGCAGTCCTTGGAACACATGGCTCCCCACTGATGACCAAGTCCATCTGGAATGAGTCTTTCCCCTGACTGGCCCACTACAATAGAGATCAAGATAGGGAGGTGCTTACCAACTATCTCCAGACTGTTAGCAGGGATACAGGCAGCAGCTAGGAAGCCAACTAGTTTATCTAAGGCGAGAAAGATTTTAGAGCTCCCTAGTGAGTCCCCCGACGCTTTTAACATCTCTTGGAGGCCCATAGGACCTACACACCTACAGACACTGAGGCCCCAGAGAATTGAAGAGCCATAAATATGGCCTTCATTACCCAGTCAGACTTAGATATTAGAAGAAAGCTTCAAAGGTTAGAAGGTTTTGAGGGAAAGGTTATCTGATGTAGTAGTGGTCACCCAGCGGGTATTTGATAACAGAGATACCCTGGAGGGAAAAGTTTAAAAAGCTGGCTTGAGTTTTAGTAGCAGCATGAGAAGAGAGATTAAGAAATGCCCACCAACAGCTTAACTCATTTGCAAATGGCTGTAGGAAACCACTAGGACTAGACTAAAGTGCTTATTGCAAGCATAACAGACATTGAAAAAAGGAATGTCCAAAGAGGAGAAAGGAGACTCAGACTCTAAACTGGAAGAGGATGTAGAATGACAGGGCCGGGCTCTGTCCTCACAGCCCCATCCCCACCCCCAGAGCCCTTGGTAACATTGCAAATAGGGGGCAAAAACAAAGTTCCCCATGGATACTGGAGCTGCCTATTTGTTATTGTAAAAACCAGAAAGACCAATAACTAAACAAAGACTAAATGTTCACAGGGCCACTGGAAAGACTGAATCCTATCCATCATCCCTGCCTAGAATAACTAATCTAGGAAAAGGAACCATTACTCAAACCTTTCTCATCATTCCAGACTGTACTTATCCACTTCTGGGATGAGACTTATTAAAACAATTAAATTCCAAAATTTATTATGTGAAATTATCATTAGGGGAAGGTGCCCCGTTACTCTGCTGGTAATTTGTCCCCTAGGAAATGAATACATGTTGCTTCCCCCAGAAAAAGAGAAGGAGCCTCAACTTTTACTGACTTACTTCCAAAACAAGGTTTGTGGGGTTTGGGGCAGAGACTAACCCACCTGGGCCGCCCACTATGGTCCAATCAACCAGTCTGGTACAGCCAATCAGAGTGAGCCAGTATCCTACATCAGCAGAGGCAAAGAAGGGGATGGCACTTCACATTAAACACCTGAGAAAAAAATGGAATTCTTGTCCCATGCCACTTGCCTGGAAATGCACCTCTTCTACCTGTGCATAAATCAGGCACCAATGAACATAGACTTGTGCAGGATTTGAGAGAAGTAAACAGGCAGGTGGAGACCATCTACCCTAGGGTACCTAAACTTATACTCTTCACAGTGTGTTACCTCCGGAACAACATATTTACAGCGTGTTGCAATTAAAGGATGCTTTCTTCAGCCTGCCATTTGCCAAGTAAGCCGAGTCATATTTGCCTTGGACAGACCCAGAAGGGGGATTATCTGGACAACTGACTTGGACCAGGTTGCCACATGGTTTTAAAAACTCCTCACCTTATTTGATGAGGCCTGGAGCCAAGGCCTTTTAAATTTTAGCCAATTATACCCTGGGACTACTCTATCACAATATGTTGATAACATGTTCCTGGCAGCCCTGACACATGAGGAGGCCAGCAGGCCATAGATGACCTTCTTATCACCCTGTGCCAATTGGAGACTAAGGTTTCTGCTGTAAAGGCCCAATTGTGCACCCAGAAGGCAACCTATTTAGGTAGCCAAATGAAAAAGGGAAATGTATTCTCTCTTTAAACAGTTTGTAAGTGATCTGAGGTCTCACTCTTGAGCCCTAAAGGCTCCTGATAATCTGAAATGGAGGTCTTGCCACAGGTATCCAGACATGATACAGGGATTTCTGACTGGGAAAAGCCTACTCTGGAAGGAGGAAGCACCAACTCTGCAGGGCATAGGAATGGAGAAAAAGAATCCCCATTGATGGCAGCACCTGTCCTGACACTGAAATAATCAGCAAGAGCTAATCTGTGCTCTTGGTACCCTTCCTGTAGTTCCCTGGAGCCATTTATAAAACCAACCTTCTTTATTTCCTTTGTGAGGGGCACTTAAATTGATCTCCAGGCTTAGGGAAAAGAATCCAACAAAAATCTTCCAAAGTGAATATTCTCACAAGACACTAATGAGTAAAAACTAATCATTGAAAGTGTCATGACAACAATAAACTACACAAAGTCCACCTCTCTTTCATAGTAACTTTGAGGATCAGTAAAATCAATAAGGAATACCCCCCCCTCCCCCCCACACACACAAAAGGCAACTTCACCAACCTGAGCCTATCACAAGATAGCTCTGACAACATGAAATACTGTGGTTGCACTCCTCAGGGAAGCAGACAATCTAGCCCTTCTCTGAGCAAGAAGAATAATTTGGGAAACCAACAGGAGACACTCAATCATCCCAAACTCTGATTATTTCTGGAAGTGCTCCAACTTTCCATGAAGTAAACTTCTAAAATGAAAGGATGTGACGCTTTCCCTAAGGAATATCTGAACAGAGAAGACTGTTAGTTTCTCATCCCCAGGAGATCTGATCTGTGTGCTTAGAGCTGCCCAATGAGGCTCATACTTACTCAGAGAAGGCTGATGCACAGCAGAGCCATCAGTCTAGTGTGTGTCTGAAACATGGCTTCCACATTCTTTTCTCTCCTATGACACGGAGCCTCTAAGACTTCTGAATTGGGTCCCAGGACAGAGACTCTAGCTCTTTGACAACCTGTTCCCTTTGCCAACTGGCTCACCATGTTTCCAGAATCAGGAATGAGGGGCAAGGGTGAAATCTACTCTTCCATTCTTTCCAACAATCCTACATGAAACACTTTGCTAGAGTGTCCTGGTTGAGGGATGAGGCTTCCGCTGATCCAGTGGACACATGTTGGCTTCTATGAATTACAGGAATATCCCAGTTTCTCTTATATCACATCAATCTCACAACTTTAAAAATACATGCACCTCATCTACTTACAAATGCTTCCTTTACAATCTCTACACAATTCAGTGGGAAAAGGGGGAGCGCTGTAAATTATTCCTTACTGAAGAAGGTATTTGGAACGTACAGCCATCAAGCCTCAAGTGAGATTGTAACATTGTTCATATGCTACACAGTAGATTCCTCATGGGATGAAGGCAATGAGGCAATATTGTCTCAGTGAGTACTGAAGAGATAGAGAAGGATCCTGGGCAGAAAAACACTACCTAAAATAACAAGGTAAGCATTATGGCTTATAGGGGGATAGTGGTTCACCATATGAGCAGACTGACCACAGGTCTGGTGCTCCCCAAGCAGGCATCAAGTATAAGCCAGATAATACACAGGCCATCCCACATGCCCTATGCAGAACAGCACCTTAACAATGGGAACAAGTGCATTGCTTCTGACACAGTGTGTCTCAGAGTCTCATAGAAGCAAATGCCGAGCATGAGTTGCTCAGAAGAGCTGCAAGGGCTGACAGTCTGCCTCATGCACAGACTAAGCTTCTGAAACTGTTCCCACAGCTTTCTAGAAAATGCAGCTCTCTGGCCCTCTGTTTAGATGGAAAGTCCTGGAAGAACTGGTTTATGATGGAAGTGGGATTGCTCAAGTCAGACAGATAATACCTTCCCTCTGCCCAAAGTAATTTCCTCAAACACCCAGATGGCAGTCTACACCTACTCTCAGAACAAGTGACTGAATAGGTATGTTGAAAAGAGGCATTTTCTCAGGATTTCTGAAGGTTTTACTTAACCATGGCTTGTGTGTGACTCATGCTAGCCACTAGATTACAAGTTGCCAAATCTGACTGCTCATATAGTAGCCTTTGTGTCTGAGCTTAGGGTCAGCTGTCGGAGGAGATGTCATGAGCCTGAAAATGGGGGAGGGGTCCTTTACTTGCATCTAATCACTACAGGCCTCATTAAATAAAAGGAAAGATTGCACAGTAAGATCAACTGACCTTAACTACCACTACCCATTTGAGATCAATTTTTAAGCATGTCAAACAGGTAAGTACTGTACCAACTTGGCAACTTTTTCTTGCCATGGAGAATATATGCATCTTGCTTACACTATCTGTAACTTCAGTTGAAGCACTTTACATATTTAATAGTAACAGCTCCATTTACAAGGATTTGTGCAAGATAACTGGGGCCTGTATGTGAGTGTGTTTGTGTGAGTGTGTGTGTTTATGTGTGTGCATGTGTTCCTTTTTAGAAAGGTAAAGCATCACTAGTCTAGTGTGTGTAGAGTTAAAGATGTGAATCGCTTTCAAGATATAGACGACAAGAATAGAAAAATTGAGCCTTTGTACATGCCAGTCCCACGATCTTTGTCTTGTATCAATAGTGTCAATAGTGCTTGGACAGAACAGACCTGGGGACTCCTCTTTTCCATCATCAACTCCTTCAAATCTCTTCTCCACTCACAACCTCTGACCCTTTTCTTCTCACCCTCTTGCTTCCAGGACCAACCAATGCCATTTGTTGTTTTGTGGTTAGCTCTGTATTGAGGACTAGCCATGACCTCACAAATCCATCAGAGTTATTCCACTGAGGTGGAGGCTATTGTCAATCAAGTGGTCAAAATGCATTTGCGGGCCTCCTACACCTACTGGGCTACTATTTTGATCAGGATGATGTGGCTCTGGACGGCATGGGTCACTTTTTCTGGAGTTGGCAAAGAAAAAGTGCAAAGGCGTCCAGTGCCTCTTGAAGATGCAGAACCAGAGCTTTTCTAAGATGTGCTGAAGACTTCTCAAGGTGAGTGTTGTAAAACCATGGAACTCATGGAAACTGCCCTGGCGCTGGAGAAGAACCTGAACCAACGTCATTTTGAATCTTTATGCTTGGGTTCTGCTCACAGACCTCCATCTCTGTGACTTCCTGGAGAAGAACCACTTCCTATATGAATAGTTGAAGCTCAACAAGAAAATGAGTGACCGGGAGTAGTGGGACGGGTGGGGGGGGTGGGAGGATGGGAAGGAATGGGAAGGGGAAACAAAGGCTGAGCCTACAATGCTTGATTAGAAATGTACTCCTTATCTTGCCCATGGAATTGTAACCCCTCTGTACAGTATTTTCACAATAAAAAAAAGAAAAAATAATGAGTGACCACTTAACCAGTCTTCATAGGCTGGTGGCCACTGAGGCTGGGCTGGGTGAGTATCTCTTCAAACATCTTACCCTCAAACATGACTAGAAAAGCCCGGATTTCAGGGTCACCTCTACCTCACCTGACATCAGGGTTTCCACCTGAGTTTCTTCCTTTAGCCATGAGAAAACTTCCTAATTAACCTCCCTGGAGACCTTTCCAATCCTTAGACCAACGGAAGTAAAGTTTTCTGCAGCAGAAACAGAAATAGAAAAACTATTTTCAGTGATTACTTTGGAAGTCTCCAACTATCAACCAGAAAGGGACCAATGTTTGGAAGGTATGAACAAGTTACCCCAGAAAATCTCTTGTTCAGGTGTTTGGGCCATAGGATCTGCTCATTTTAATGGCCCTGGCTACCCAGCATTGTGTATGACAAACATGGTCCCACCCCAGCCCTGTCTGGGGATATTTGTATCTGGGTCAAGAAATCTCAAGGATGGGCTGGGAAGGTAGCTCACTAGTAGAGAGCTTCCCTTGCATGCCTGAGGCCCTGGGTTTGATTCCTCAGCACCACATAAGCAAAAAGAAAAAAGCCGGAAGTGGCACTGTGGCTCAAGTGGTAGAATGCTAGTCTTGAGCTGAAGAGCTGAGAGACAGCGCCCAGGCCCAGAGTTCAGGCCCCACGACCGGACACACACACAAAAAAAGAAATCTCAAGGAGCAGCGACATTCAGCTGCTGTGACTGTCACTCTGGACAACATTTCTGATCTTGAAATATTTCTCAGTTGTGTCAAACCATGACTATGTATGCTCAGAACAAGAGACCACAGGACATAAAAAGTACTCATGGAAAATGCAAAGTCTTTATGAAACCTGAACATGTACTCAACAAACATGATCATCAATTAAGAAAGAAATTAAGATGTAGAGTGTTGATATCCTTACAAATATATGAGCAAATTGTAATCATATAGGAGACTCAGGACAGGATCTTCCCTATGCTTTCACATGCAGTTCTAATACCCACAGTCGGACCCAGAGCACAGCTCCCTGGATGGTCTCAGTTAAGCAGATCATAAGCAGCAGCAATAGGGGGTCTAGGAGTCATCTCAACATTTATGTCTATATAAAACTATATCCAAATCTGTAAGATACCTTTCCATTCTTATGAATTCAATTTAATAATTATTTGACCCAGACTCAATTCCAGACATCAGGGTGAAAATGGTCTTCTCCAAGTCTGAGTTCAATCTTCACAAAGGCACATCTCTCCAGAATCCTACAAGTGTTTATACTCAGAGAACACTTTGAAAATATTTTCCACTCTAATCTTTAATGCAAGAACAACTGCAAGGTTAACACTTGAGATAGTTCCTGAGTTTCCTCTTGAGTTCAATGACAAAATAGCACAGAATGATACATCAACCAGGAATGCATTTGAGTATGTGTCACCTGCAATGTGACTGCTACCACTTTTCTTGTTCTAGCCCTATGGAACATCATCAAGTAAGGAGTTTCCATTGGGAACAAATGTCCTCAGAGTGCTACAGAGCTCCAGTCAGCATGAGTTGGTGTGTTTCCATACACATACAGATGGCGTACCTGTGCCGTGCCCAGGAGCCAACCATGTATAGAGTAAAGCTCATGTCGGAGAAAAGTACCTTGTCAGTGCACAGATGGATCAAGCAGCACAATCTACATACAACACTGAATCCTTGGTCCTCATTTTCAGTATTCCACCACAGCAAAGGGAAGCAATGGAAAAGAAGAACACTGTGATCTGAGAATCACATTTTTTGTGGGACCCTCAAGGAATGAACAGTGGTGGTCCAGGACTATAGAAATAACATCCACTGAACAAGAGCATTGGGTGAAGGAGATCAGCGTCTGACCTCTGCGAACACAGCAGCAGCAGCGATGAAGAGGAACCCACACACGGGGCAACAATACCAATGTCACACTTATGGCAGCGGCTTCCACTACAAATCAGAAGGTCTAGTCACTCATGGAATACAGATGAAGACATCCAGGCAGTTGGTATGGGAAGGGCTAATAGGCATCTAGTGTTTGATTCAGGTTTCACAGTGTTAAATGGGATACAATATAATGTGGGCCTTTGTCACTAGGAAAGTACAAAACATTGGGGAAAAGCATGAAGTCTTCCGAACCAAAGATTCACTAGAGCTGCAGGCTGTTCCTAGAGATTCACATCCAGGAGGAGGATAGCTGAATGAGTGAACATTAACTATCTTCCATGTTGATCCCACATCATACAGCAAGGCATATGGCAATGCAAAGCAATGTTGACCATGGAAAAGCATAGCCTCTAACCTCCATTATGACCAACCAAGAAATGACAGCTGTCAATTTCTTCTGCAATATTTATCATGTTACAACTTAGGATATAGTAAGAGATTTGGGGGCATGCTAATTTCACAGCTTTATCACCTGGATTTACTGGTGAGAAAAAGCATAAGCTTTTTAACACTATGTGGATATAACGAATACTGTGTATATTTGTCCTGAAAAATTTTCATGAGCGAGTTAGCGATGACAAGACTGACAAGATAAAGTATTTTCTTCCCATAGAGGGAAACTGCTATTACAAGAGGGAAAAGCAGGGAGTTTGTTTGCTGCAGCATGCCAAGCACAGTATTCATCTGTGTAAAGAAACCATATCAGTTTGATTTTTAACAGAAGGCCACTCTCAGCATAGCTCACCCCCTATTAAAAAAAAAACAAAACAAAAAAAACCATATCTAAGCACTGCTGTGGTTCTGAGACCTTGGGACAGGAGGAGAAACTAAACAGAACCCAACTGAGTTGTGGTAAATGGCCAGACTTTGTACATTTCCATGAACATGTAGATGTTCATGGTTTTTCCCAGCCCCCAGCAGGAATGAGCCAAAGGCATCTCTGCAACTGGCCAGCTCACTAGCACCCCCTGCACTCCAAGTTTTACATTTCCATGGAGATCCTCATTCACTTGCAAATAACATATCCAAATGCTGCATGCAGAACATGTCCCAGGGAGATAGCCATCTTTTAATTTATCCATGTTGGATGACACAGCAAGAGTGAACTTCGGAATAAGAGGACTGAAGTTGCTAAACAACCAGCTGTAACGTGTACACAGTGTCTCCCATTCACTACAGGTGCAGTCATCACAAAGGCAATTTAACAGAGAAACGGTGACAGGGATAGAGAGCTAGATGATGCAGCCTGAGACAGGGGACCTGAAGCCAAGAAATATAGAAGGCTGCCAGGGGTAGAAAATGCACATTGTCCTCTAACAAAGTAGGCCTGCCATATCTGTGTAAGTGAGAGCAGTGTTGCACATCTGCTCTCCTCACCAGACAATAGCCTAAATGTGTTTTATTGGGCCCTTTCAGCTGGTGCTCACACTACAGCAAGGCCAGTCCAAGATTCTTGTTTCAATCCAAGCATCAGGGCACTTGTAAATGAATCTGCAACATTTCTCTTATACTGAATAGACAGTCTTCATAACGATTTCTCCCTTGGGAACTTGAAGAGGGAAAAGGGAAAGCAGGAAGCATGCTGTAACGTACACACCACGGCTCTGGTGTACACTTGCTGAATAACAGCATTTTTTATTGGAAATGTCTAGGCATACATGCCACCAAAGATGCATTACCAAAATACACTAAAGGTGATGGTTATTTTTCTATCAATTAAATTAGAACCCTTCCTAAAAAGAATTCCATAGTGCTAAATAACCTCTTTACTAACTACTATCACCAGTTAAGAAATGACCAGAGTCAGAGCCAAATTATTACCAGCATCAATAAGATGTGAAATGTCTCAGGGTTACTCCCTGTTAATACCAACAATCAGCGGCCACAGGAGAGGGCAAACTCACTTTTCTCCATCCCAGATAGACAAAAACAAGTTGAGGGTCTAAGTTGGCACAGAGCCCTGTGGTTTTGAGGAGCCCAACATTTCTGTCTCTGTCCCTATTCAACAGCTAGCTCTTTCTGATCCAGAGGTCTGAACCATCTCCACATTTCCCTCAAGTCAAGAATTTCTGACCCCAGCCCCCTCATACTTCAAGGACAATTCTCAATGTGTCATGGATCTTGAAAACAAGACCAACAGATATTTCCACGCCACAGATGATTCCAGTAGTTCACACTTTTGCCCCACAGAGCCTCCTAGGACAAGCACATCCATACTGTAGAAGAGTCCACTGCATGGATCTTTGGAAACCACTGAATCTTCCTGCCCCACAGGAAGGTACTTAGGTTGATTGATCCATATTCTAGACATTAGGGGACAAAAACGTTCATTTGGCGTCAGAAGTATCAAAAGCAAAAGACACATCTCCAGGAACAGCTGTTCTGTAACTCTTCATGTCTTTAAGAGTAAAGCTCAAGAGTTCTATTCACATCATCCACCTGTGTGAGAAGCTAGCTGAGCAGAATTCAATGTGTTCACATGAAGAATTACCTGCTCCTTACAAGGTAAACAGAAACGAATATGTTTTTCAATTCCTGAACAGCCCATGGGAGAAAGGGTGAATCAGTTCAAGAACCACATGGATGTTAGGGAACATAACACCAAGGACCACAAAGTGTTTGTAAAATGAAAAGCACATAGACACCTGTTAGTAATGCAGGAGAATGGCTTTGGAATTCCTTCTCTTGTTCTAGCAGCATCTCTCAATACCACCTCAATCGATGGTGAGACTTCAGTCAATGGAGCAAGATAATGGTTTTGTCTCTCATTATTCACTTTCCAGTGTTTCAAAGGCAAGTTTGTACTAAAACTCAAAGAGCTAAAGGGAAAGATCTTAGCTTGTTGGTTTCTTTAGAATGTTTATGATGTACTATGTGATTTAATTTTGTTTCTTTGTATGCTCTTCCCCATGGGACAACCACTGTTGTCACTGATTACAGTGTCCTGAACTTGTATATACATTTTTCTAATTTGGTGAGGGGAAGGGAAATAACAAAATGCTGAAACAAGGATGAAAGATGACCCATTGTAACAATAAGATGTTCAGGACACTATGTTGAAAACAAACTTTATAAATTTGTGGTTGGGGGGAGGAGATGGGGGGAGGACGGTTGGTAGGGGAAAAACAAAGGAGGGGGTAACAATGCTCCATAGGAAATGGACCCATTACCTTGCTCATGTAACTGTAACCCCTCTGTACAGTATCTTTACAATAAAAATATATTTTAAAAAAGGAAAAATGTTTAAGGAATGGAAGTTCAAGGCATAGTTCAATGAAGTTCCCAAAGTTATAGTTTGGCTCAAAAGACAACTTAAGACAATGGGAATAAAACTGCTGGATATACAAGTCTCTTATGAAAGAGACATTGATGTCAGTCTGAACAACATGCTCATGACTAGAATTGAGACCAAGAGAAATTTGCAGGGGCTATTAACAGATGCCAGGCAGGGTCCCAAACAACAGGCTAAATTGAGCAACAAGCTTGGAAGGGCAAGACAAAGCACTTCAAGAACTCATCTACAATTCCAGCAACACCCACCCTAGACTTGGCATGCTACCCCAGCACGAGAGCTGGGGAAATTTGGACACAGATACATAGCAGCCTAAGAGATGTGCACACAACACTCATTCACAGGGTCACTTTGCAGAGCCTCTGGAAACAGAAGAAACGTCCCTATTTCCACAGAAGACACAAGGTACTGAAGATTGAACATGTGCCAGACACAAGCTGGATTCATTTGGCAACCCACAACTACAAAGAGAAAAGAACTTCCACACAGTAAAACCTGAATCCGTTTCTTCCCCAGCCCCCAGGTCAGTCTCCTTTTTCACCTGCAAGTATCCCAAGTTTTAAGGCATGATTCTGAAAAGGTTGCACTTCAGTGGCATTCTTCTCACATCGTTGCTATCTTCTCTAGATAGGGTCAAAATATTAGGGTCAAGTGGTTCCAAGTCACACACTGGACAGAAACAAGCCCTATTCATACCTTCTAAATGGAAAATTTAACCTGTGCCTGATTGTGGTCAAGCTCTGGATTCCCATGAGCAAATGAAGCTGCAGTTTGCTAGTGGGCCACATCCTAGCATCTCCAAACACACCCTGGTGGAACTTGACCTGAAGATGCCCCTGACTAGCAATCCTGGCAAAGGAGGCTCTTGGGGCTCTCACCATTACACCAACACCATCAGGATCAGATAGGACCTGATTGTGAAGAGCAGAAGCCACAACCTACAAGGCTGAGGACTTACCTTCTCCTCAACCCCTGGTGCATACAGGACATGGTTTTCATGCCTTCCAAGGAAGAGCATGTGGAGTAGGTTCTTAATGACACAGGCTCTGTTTACATGGGCTATGCCAAACACAGCAGAGGAAAACCCTGGAATTTTGGTCAAACAGCCTACTCAGGGTGTGCTGGAGGATGGCTATGAGAGTAGTTAGGACAGCTCTCCACAGGGCCTGGAGGCCATTTCCTCAGTCAAGGAGCTCCTACTGGGCACTTGGGAACCATCAGTGAGGCAGGGCTTTGGCCTTGCCAAATTGGCCACGCATCTCACAGACACCATGGTGGCAGTAAAAGCTCCTAACCAGAGGAGCAACTCTTCCTTTGCCAAGGAATTGGACATTTTGCCATTGTGGAGCACACAAACATTGTAAAACTCTTTGAGGTAGTAGAAACAGCACCGTCTGTACTTTGTGATGGAGTATCTACACGGAAGAGGCCTAGTGGACCCCCTCTAGCAGCAGGATGGAGGCAGCAGCAGCCAGGCCTTTGATTCAGCAGATCCTAGTGCTATATAGTGTCGCCACAACAGTGGCATTGCACACAGGGACCTCAAGGCATAAAATATCCTGCTACCCACCAGGGGAAAAGTCAAGACACAAAGCTCTGGACTTAGCACAGAGTTCACATCTGAGGAGGAGCTGGAAGGAGAATGTAGAACTCTAGCCTATGGGGCCCAAAATCTGAAAGCAGCAGTGATACCGGGGCCACAGATGGACTTTTGAAGCCTCAAGGCATGATACTTTACTATATGATGATGGGCCACGTGGCCTTTAGAGGTGAGAGTTCAGACACTGAAAAGGCCCGTCCTGGGCAGGAAGGTCCTGGATTTGCAAATGCTTCTCTCCAGAGCTACTAGGACTTCTGGCTTGTTCAATGAGTGCTGATCATGAGTGGAGACCCTCACTAGGGCAAGTGATTCAGGAACCCCTGGCTCAGGCAAACTCCAGCCTCCACCATCCCGGATATAATGGACTACCTAGGATTTGATCCAGAAAAGGGACAGGCCGCCATGTCAGGCAGGACATGAGAATAATGCCACCATGAGAACTTCTCTGATGCTGCTCAAGCAGAAGGATCAGGGGCATGACCATGGGCATGACCTCACCTGCCATGTGAGGCACCACTTCCTCCTTGCCCCTTGCCTGTAGTCTTGTACTCCACTGTTTTCAGGCCCCCGAGTTCTAAATGCTCTACACCTTCCCCAAGTGAGAGACAAGCCACCAAAGTGCAATAGACAGCATCCTTCTGTCCCCATCAACTCCTGTGTGCATCGTAGCTGGGATCAAACCCCCCTCACTGTCCACAGCCAAATGTGGTAATTTTATCCTTGCACTTTAGGGAGACGTGAAGAGTGTTTGGGAGCTCAGGATCCAAATGAAACGATAGAGCACTCAGAAAATGGGGGCCTTAAAAGAAAACTGTTTTTGGCCCCCAAGTGCTGAGTGCTCTATACCTTCCTCCTATGACAGACAAGCCACCAGAGAAATAGACAACCTCTTTCAGTCCCCAGCAACTCCTGTGTGCAATCTAGCAGCTCTAAACGTCCCTCTTGTTGTCCACAGCCACGGGTTGAAATTTTTTACTCTCTACTCTGGGAGAGCTGAGGAGCTCAGGACACAGTAAGATGGAACCTCAGAACTTAGGGGCCTTAAAACAATGTTACTCACTGTTCTGGCAGAGCTGAGGAGGGGTAGGAAACTCAGGAACCAAATAATAATTTTGTTTTAGAGCCTCTATGTTTTGAGGGCTCTACACCTTGCCCAAAGTAGAGACAAGACACTAAAGAGAAGTAGACAGCATGTTTGTGCACACAGTAATTCTGTGTGCAACCATATTTCCACTACAGACAATCATTGCTTGTCACCCTACCCTCTGCTCCCTGAACACCAGCAGCAGGCATCTATGTGTGTCTTCCCTGCCGCTTTTTTAACCCTGCATAAGGGGCACACAGGAGGAGACTGAGTGCAAAAAACCCACCCCTGGTAGAGGAGCACCAAAACCCTCCCCTGGGGTCAATCTAGTAATTTGCCCTGCCAGCCACCCAGCAAGAGGGCAGGAAGGGAGCAGGAAATTCCTCAGGGTCTGATTTTTGTCCCATGCATCCTTTATAACACATTACCATGGTGAACTGAGGGAGAAATTGAGAGCAGCTATCCTGCCCCAGTTACTTCGACTGGGGTCGAGGCACAGAAAAGAGAAGCAAGCTGCCTGTGGGCCCAGCAGTAGTAGAAAGGTCCTCCAGGGTCACAGAGGGAAAGATGGGGTGTAGCAGGCCTCCTTGCCCAGGACCAGCACCTGCAGACACCCCATCCCATTTGATCAACTGCAGCCCCAACAAATTCCCAAGGCAGTGGCTGGACAAGGCTAAAGAAAATCATTGAGAAGTGTTTGAAAACAATCTGTTGCTTTCCTTGAGAAGAGAAGGAATCTAAAGAAAGTAGTTCCTTTTGTCCAGAGTACAGCATTGACAGCCTCGAAACAAGTACATGGGAGAAGAAAAACATTGTGTCATTCCCATAGTATTTCATGATAAGAAGATTGAATAAAATCTGCTTTTATATTTGAGAGGAATCATCTTGACTATCATAAATATCCATGTGCTTTTATAAGTTCTTAATGATTGGTTTTCCATTTTAGAAATATAAAATCATGAAAAATTTCCTCATTATATCCTACCACCAGTAAAGATACCAGTTCGGGAAACAGATGGTCCGTGTCTCACAATGACAAAGCTTCCCTCAGGAAGCAGGGGACCTTCTGACCTAAGGACAAGCCTTCTGCAGGAATACAACTCACAGGGAGCTGGGGCCCCAGCACTTCTGGAGTGGTCTAGAGCACAGCTGCCTAAGATACAAACCATCTTTTATTCCCCTCCTTGACCCCTCCTTGCCCCAGCGACTCATTCTTTCTGACCAGATTTGCCACTCTGATATACCAGCTACTATTTGAAAGCACACACTATCTATAGGAAAACATCTCTAGGGATACACGGAAAGGGGTTGCAGCAGGACCTCAAGACAAGCAGGTGTTTTCATTCCACACAAGAGCACTCTGGCTCACAATCTGCCAGCATGACCAATGCATCCATATCATTTGAGACCATTGAGTCTTTGCTGACCGAGAAATACACTATAGTTCAGCAGAGATGTCAGGTAGGGGCCTGTACCACTGGTTAATGTGAGGGGAAGTTGCTGTTTAGAACATGATCAACTGTTTCTCCACATTCTGCACAGCACTGCCAGTTGTCAGGGAACAGCAAAGGCCTCAGAGGAGAAAGCAGTTGCCTACACTATGCTTTCTGCCTTTCACTGTAAGCTGGAGGAAGTCAAGATGCTATAACCAACCTGAACTTTCTGACATACTAAGGGAGCCACTTTAAATCTCTTCCCATAAAGAATGACCTGTATCTTACAAGGAAAAGTAGGACTCATAGAATTGGTGTCCTATGCCCAACAGTCCATAGGACAGAGCAAGTCCGAAAAAAAGTTCTTTGCTGATGTCATCTACATCATGACTTGTAGTTTTAACAGGGGTCAGTAGGGTGTGGGTAGACAAAAATATCACACATAGGCATCTGCCAGCAGAGTGTCTTTTGGAGTCCCTCCCCTCTCCTTCTGTCATGAGTGACTAAAAAGACTTTGCCAACAGCGGGACACTGCTGTGAATGGGGCAGGTAAGTGCTGGGAATACTTCTCCTTCCACATGCAGTGCATCATGAAAACTCAGGAGAAAGGAACAGGATGCCAACCTTCAGCAGGATGCCAGCCCTGCTGCAATGGGAGAGACCCCCTCTGTTTATGGTAAAGGGAAATACCAAGTTCACCGGACCATTCTGGAGAGTTTGGCTAGAAGGCATCATGCCTCCTGTCCCATCCTAGAAAGATCTCTCTCTCTAACCTCTATCATAGAGCTTTCTTGAAAATGTCCCACAGTAGCTCAGCTTCGGGTATAAAGATTTGTCCTAGCTGGCAAGGAAGAGAACGAACCCCATTCATTGGCCTTGATGCAAACCCTAGGAGTCTTGTTACTTAACATGGGCATTCTGTCCTACATTCTGTGGAGTTTCATAAAGGGTTGCTGGTGACAGCAAGCCATCTATGGCCTCAAGGCCACCAACACAAGTCGATGCTCACACATTGTTCAGCATCATTCACCACTCTTTCCTCTGGGTTTCCTAGGTTGGGAAATAGATTGTGATGCTGAGTTCCCAGGAAATTGTCCCAATCAGCTCCATCTCTAGGGGACTCACCAGCTGACCATGTCCTGAGGAGCAATCAGTGCCCACCAAGGTATATCACAAACCTGTACTATGTACCACATCATGAGGGGCTGAGCCAGAGAAATTCACTGTGGCTCAGCAGAACTGCTGTAAAGGAGCTGTAAAGGAATAGATCATGAAAATCCAGCACGTATGTTGCAGACAGGGCCTTCCCACAATACCAAGTTGGAAACTGCACCAGAGCTCATGCAATGCAGGGACATTGAGCAATGTCCCTCAGAGTGCAGACAGGAGCCCAGGAGAAGTGCACACATTCTGCTCATTCAAGGAGGACCCTGCAGAGCTGCTGACCCAGAGGAAAAAAAGGGCTTTGTGGAGAAAACAGGTTTAAAATAGTCTTAGGTTTAAAATAGTCTTTGCTCTTAAGAAGGTCACCATGGATTAGAAACAAGTTGGATTTCATGGGAAACAGAAAGAAAAAAGGAAGAGAATAGAGACACCCTCTAGAGTTTAAGGGATGAGTTTCCACCTAGCAAGACCCAAAGCTCTGCTCCTCCCCGAGACCCCATGCTGAGCCACACCTCAATTCAAACTCACACATGAACCCTCCTCTTGCCTCTTTAGAGCACAGGCTTTGAGGGGAACTTGGAACCTGCTCTTGTCAATCACCACACAAGCCCTGCTCATACCTCCCAAATGGAGAATGGCAAGTAACCAAGTTTACCCATGACACACAAAATAAGACAAGATCCTTACCCATCTCTGATCATTGACTCTTCAATGGTATCTGACTTGTGAACAGGGACACATTTGTGTCATATTTCTTCTGGGAATCAGCTCTCCATCATAGGAAAAATGGACAAGGAGCTCCTTTGCTGTAACTCCCTCTGAAAAGGGCAGTTAAGTGGGTTTGACCTCATCTGAACTGTCAGGTGTGTCACCCTCTCGCTAGCCTCACTCCCCACCTGTTTCCTTCCAGAGTCTCATCTCATCACTTCCAGGAAATACTAAGGGGGAAAGCTATAAAGATTGCAACTGGCCAAGTTAGAGCTAAGTAGGCAAACTTCACCCGGAGGGACATACTGAGATGCATTGTTCATGGCCTCTCAGTGTTCTCAGAGAGCTCAAGACCAAGCCATCTCTAACTGATCAGCTCACTAACACCTCCTGCAGTTGCTTCTCTCTTCACTCCACTCAGTCACCAGTTCAATAGTTCTGTGGACCTCTGAAGAACATATGCGAAGGCTGTGGACATACAGTGTTCCAATAAAATGCCCACGTCCTAATCCATAGAATTGGTCCTAATCCATAGAACATGCCAAGTTAAGGAGACAAATAGAAACAAGACTGCTTGTCCAATGATACCCAGGCCCAGATGGTCTTTTGTTCCCAGGGAGGTGGATAATTATAATGAGAAAGGAAACTAAGCCAAGAAAGTGGGACAGAGAAAGAGAACTGGAAAGGCACTGAGCAATCTAGAGAGTTCCCATCTCTGAAATTGAAAAGAAGTCTAAGGAAGACAGAAGCTGATAAAAGTGAACAACTTCACAAAAGAGTTCTGCCTCTTCTACCAGGCATAAGACTGCCTACGATTTGTCTACATGAGAGCCATTTTACGCTCAGGCTCTTCCCCACTGTAACATGTGATTCTCTTCAGTTCTTTAAGTTAATGTGTCTTTGGAAGACTGAGTGAGCCCCATTTCCTTTCTATTTTATGAAATAGTACCCAAGCCTATTCTAGCACTAGAAACCTAGATCAGAAATTAAAAACAAATGGACAATCAAAGGAAATATCCTACATGTCTTCATAGCATTCCAGAATATTTCAGAGTACAGAGGTTGGAAACATTAAAGAACAAATTTTAAATGGACAGGCACGATTGGCAGAAAATATCCATGTCTTACTGTCTAACATGGAAATTTAACATTGGAAAGTTCCCAATGGAGTATGATATAGCCCCAAATAACTTCAACACTGGTTTCTATCACTAGGAGAGATAGTACACCAGGCAACACAACCAGGAAAAAATTTTTTTTAACTATTTTACTCCCCTTTTCTGCTCATGAGACTGATTAGAACTGAAGACTGATTAGAACACCAGAGGACATTCTCAATTTCTCCACAATAGCAGGGCTATACTTCCATTTTAGGACACATCTCAGACCTGCGCCCCTCTCTTCCAATTCAGAAGTCCTTGCAGCTGCCAAGGAGGTGGGTATTTCTTCCTGTAACATCAACAAAGTATAGCATTTGCCATACTCTTTTGGTAATTGTTATCTGAGCCATCTCCTCTGCATCAAACATCTTTAAGGGCACATTGAAAGGGATGTTCACCAGGAGAGCAAGGCCAAAAGCTGCTTCCACTCCAGGCAAGAACATTTTAGCTCACACTTTAGCTTTGGGGAGCATGGCTGGCCCAGCACACCCCAACCATGGTGAAGGAATTTAATTCGCAATCTGCCTTTTGCAGGACAGACCCTTGGGTCTTTCCACATAGATGGGAAGGTATCAATATGAACATGACCCATCCTGTCCTCTTAGTGTTTGAACAGCAAAGGCCTCTGGGAGAAAGAAGCTTTAGCTTTATGAATTCTTCCTTCTCCCTTCCTCACCTTCTCTGTTGATTTCCAAGATGCTATAGCCATCAGTGAGTTTTCTGAGATACTGGGAGAATCAATGTCAATCCATCCCATGGACAATTAAGGAGGTCTTACATACAAAATCAGTTGTGACTGATTCTGACATGTCCAACAGCCCAGAGGACAGAGAATCAGAGATAGAGCTCCTTACTTTTGCAAGTTGCCTAACATAGGTTCACAAATGAACTTAACCACCGGGATGGCATTGATGTTGAACTGAAGTCCTTGTGTCCTGACATGGACATTCAGACCTCCACTCTGGGCTTCCTTACAGAGCTCCCAGAGACTCAAGTCACAGGTAGCTTACATTTTAGCTTGCAAGGCCATAGCCACCTCTCTCCACACTCCCTACTGTTTGACCATTTCTTCTTCCTCTGGGTTTGCTGGCTTTTTAAGCCTATGTCCCAAGGCTGCTCTGCCCCTCCCCTCTTTGGTTAGTACAACCTGTGCCAGAGCTCAGCGCTGGGCTTCAGTGAACCTCAAAGTCACTACTGTGTATCCTTCAGAATATATCTAGGAATCCAGTGCAGTTGTGTAATCACCTACCCCTTTTTCATCAAGGAAGACCCCACCACTGCTACAGATCTGTTGGGTCTTCGTCCGTCCCACAAAAGACGGACGGGGTCCCAGGAAAGATAAGTGAGGCGCTCGCCCATTCCCTAGCCTCCCTCAGCCCAGGAGACAATCAGACACAGCGGGGAGCCAAATCCAGCAGGTAGAAAAAAACTGGTTTATTAACAGAGAGCAGCCCCTTTTAAAGACAACAAGGGTGGGTGGTATGGTAAGGGAGGAAGAGAACCAATCGCTGTCAAGGTCACACCCTATCATTCACCTGAGCCTTCACGGGCTGGTTAGGCACTGATCAGAAGATCAATTGGGGTCTGCCCACTCAACCCCCTCCCAGCGCCATCTTTGCTGCCCATGTGCTCCACAGATTCCCCCTTTTTTTTGTTTTAATGGCAGACCCACCAGTTAGAAATGTCCGAAGCAGTTCAATTAATTCCTGGGCACCTGGTGTCTTTTAAGTAAGCCAGTTCCTTGTACATGCCTTTAAGCTAGCACAGGGGTCAAGATGACCTTTGAGCTTTACTGTCAGCTCCCAATTGCTCCCAACATCATCTCCCCCCGTCTTTGCTTAAAGAAGTGAACCCGCCTGTCTTAGGTTGGGTGGATCGCCTTGTCTGCCTTACCCGTCTTCGGGAACTTCTTCAGAGCGAAGCTGAAGGCCCTGTCTTAGGTTGGTCAGACTGACACCCCCTCTTACCCGTCTCTGGCTGCGATTCCTCTCGGGGGGGGGGGGGAATTCATTCATTTGGAGCTTGATAACTGGCTGGCTAAGCTCATAAGAGTTTTGCAGTGCACATATAATGCAAGGAAGGCATAGAAAAACCATCAGCAAAAGCATTCCCAGGCCAGGAAATGTCACTACTAGTCCTTTAACCTTAGTGAAGGATGGGATAGCAGTCTTTGCCACTTCAGAGTCCAGAGGTGGGGTTGGACAAAATCTAAGCTGGAAGCATAACAAAAGGTGGTTGTTTAACAATAAGTATGGATTCAATGCTGCTATACAAGCCATTAGTAAAAGAACAATTAAAGCAGGTAACATTAAAATAATTAACTCCTACAAAAATGTTAAACAGTCCATAGGGTGGTGATCAAAATGAAGGTCAGGCCACCAGGTCGAAGGGACAGCTTCTCTTGTGGTGCTCCTGACGATTTCTGCATTGCCAGCGTTGATCACTGCCCAGGTCACTCGTTGAGGTTGATGCAGATTCCATAGGGCCGTTCACAGGATTCGGAGAGTCAGGACAGCTAACAGCTGGAGTATCACCATCTGCAATTGTTAGAGAACACAAGAGCTTCTCAAGGGCTGGTTGCCCTTGGGGATGGTTAATAATTGTCTTTCTGGCTTTTGTCTTTAAAACACAAGCCTCGGCCATGGCCTTTTTTTTGTTGTTGTTGTTGTTGTTGGTTAGCTTATTCTTGGGCATCCTCCTGTATAGAGGAAATGGGTAAAAACTTAAGGTTCCTGGCAGGGATCCAAATGGGAGCGGACTCCCCTATGGGGAAAACGCATCCAAATCCCCTGCCCATAGTAACTAGGGGGTCAGGTCCTCTCCATTGTTGTGTCAGGGGGTCCTTCCACCTGTCTTTCACTTGGGGCTTAGGGTTTAGTTGTCCCCAGTGCTTCTGAAATCTGGATTTAGTTGCCCCTTTTGAAAAATTTAAAAACAAAGCTATCTAACTGTATATGGGGGCTAACTCCCCCTTTTTTGTTTTATAGGCTACCAGAATACAAATTAAAGGGTTTTTGAATGTCCTGAAGGGCCATAATGGCCAGCATTTCCTTATATTGTAATTGTAGGGACAGAAACCCATGGCAGCAGCCAATTGATTTCCCCTAAAAGACTCTGAAGTTGGGTTAAGGTTAGAGAGGCTGGAATATCCAGCAAAGGCTTAAGGGGGCTGGCCTGAGTCAAGGTAAGGTGGGTCCAGAGCACCTTAAAAGGAGCTACCTTTTGAATTTTATTAAGGGCTATGGTAAAACCCCCCTTTTTTAATATGTCCAGACCCTGGGCCAGAAGGCCCTCCAGGCAGCTTGGGTCTCGGTGCTCCAGAATTATAACATCCATGTAGGCATAGGCAAGGGAGGTATCTGAACCCAGCATAGGCCCTAAAAGTGTAGCCAAGTATTGTTGGCAGAAGGCCGGGCTATTGGCCATACCCTGTGGCAGCACTGTCCATTCAAACCTCCGATCAGGCTGGGAAAAATTAAGAGAAGGTATAGAGAAAGCAAACTTCTCGCAGTCATCTGGATGCAGAGGGATAGAAAAAAAACAATCTTTAATATCAATCACAACCAAAGTATATTCTGAAGGTATAGCAGGAGTCCAGGGCATGCCTCTTAGGGGCGTTCCTACTAGCTCCATCCTTTCATTTACCTTCCGCAGATCTTGGAGCATCAGCCAAGCCCCAGAGGCTTTTTGAATAACAAATACGGGTGTGTTCCAAGGACTTATAGAAGGGCGGATATGCCCCAGGCTTATCTGTTCCTCCACCAGAAGGTGGAAGGCTTCAAGTTTAGGTTTGGTCAATGGCCACTGCTCCACCCAGATTGGGCTTCCTGGCTTCCACCTAATGGGAGGTACTTGGGGGGCAGTGGCCTTTAGGATTGGGGGTGCACCCGAGTGGGTCCCCTATGTTCTTCTCTGTAATTATGAAAGTTAAAAAAATCCCCTTCCTTAACTCCCTCTAGATCCTGTTTAAGCCTTTGTGCTTCTTCCCCATCCAAGATATCATCATATGATGCTCGATGGTCTGTAGTGACCACAGCATCCATTTGTCTTAGCATATCTTGCCCTAGTAAATTGGCAGTGAGGTTCTTTGCCACTAAAGGGCATATCTTTCCTTGTTCTCCATCTGGGCTAGTCCATGTCATAAGGGCAACCGTTTCTTTGGTCTGGGAGTTGCCCCCTACCCCCAATATCGGGGGCCCAGGTGCAAGCCTCCAGTCCAAGCGCACTTCCTCCTCCCTGAGTATGGTTTGGTCTGCCCCAGTGTCAATTAAGCAGTGAAACCTCTTTCCGCCTATGAGAATCATTTTAGGGCGGAGTCCGTCCACCAGGGGGATGGTCCAGTGGGCCTGGGTCACCCTGCCACGAGGCTGCCTGGGCCTCACAGCAGAGGGGGTTCCTCCTTGAGTTAATGGGGCTAGAGGATGCCCCTCCCCAAGTTTAAAGACTTCCCACGTAAATCAAACTTGTATCCCTCCATGCCCCTGGGGCAGGGTGTAGGGGGTGGTTTGCCCTCAGGCCGGTTGGCAGGGGATTGTTGTAAACAATCCCTCTTAAAGTGCCCCTCCTGCCCCCATTTAAAACAAGTCCCTCTCCCCGATGGCCTTGGGGTTCCTTGGCCCTGGGCTGCCTGCGCCTGAGTAATGGCCTCAGTCATTGTAGATGCCTGAGCCTGCAAAGCTAAAGCTAGTGATTGGGACTGATGCTGTTGCATTCCCACATCCTGTGAGGCCACCACCCTTCTGCTCAGGGAACTCTCTCTCAATCCCGTGCAGGCCATGCGGTGGTCTGCATTCATCCCTTCCCAGACCAGCAGCTTTACAAACTGATCTCGGAGGTTCCCTGTCGGCAGCTTGCGGTGAACGCTCTGTTGGACTCGGTCTATGAAATCAGGTAGAGGCTTACCCAGTTTTTGTCTCACTTCTGCCATGGGGGACTCAGTTGGCCCATCATCTAATTTGTATCACGCGGCAAGTCCTGCCTGCCTCACCTGGTCACGGTACAGGCCAGGTATTGCGGCCTGTTGGATGCCGGTGGAGTACCCTTCCCCCTTCCCTGCTAGCATGGCATAAGTAATAGGTATTGCTGGTTGAGCCTGCCGGTTACTCTCCGCTCGCACTCTGCATTCCTCCTTAAAGAAAGCACACCATTTAATAAACTGAGAACTAGTGGTCTGGGCCCAGGGAGAGTTTGGGCCATCCTCCGCCACCGCCTTGCAGAGCTCTTTAAGATCCTTAGCTTCCCATGGATACCATTCCAAGGGCCTGTTAGCCCCTGATGCCACATTGACCGGATACGCTTGGGGAAGCGAATCCTGTGGCCGAGAGTCTGGGCTCTTGGGTGGCTCTTCCTTTCCAGGGCTCTTGGGTGGCCCTTCCTTTCCAGAGGAGGTCTCCGAGTAGGTTACTTCCTCAGCCCTTGGTCCCTCCATGTGGTGGGGGTCTGGGTTTTGCAAGTCCCTCTTGCAGGTCTCGTAGGGCGCCGTACCTCCCTTCCAATCAGGGGAATAGGGAGGGGGCCTAGGACCGTCCGGGGCACCTGAGTAGCTGCCTCCACCCCTGCATGCACAGATAGTGCGTTCCCGGTCGAATTTGACCTTTTCCTTTTCCTTTTTACTTTCCAAGTCTTCCTGTACTCTTTCTAGGCCTAATGTTGCCTCTTCCTCCTCCTTCTGTGATATAGCATTACCCATATTTAGGGTTTCACTTACCCCGAGAGACCGCTTAGCCTCGGCCAGTATCTTTTCCTTTCGTGCCCCACGTTGGGCGCCAGATGTTGGGTCTTCGTCCGTCCCACAAAAGACGGACGGGGTCCCAGGAAAGGTAAGTGAGGCGCTCGCCCATTCCCTAGCCTCCCTCAGCCCAGGAGACAATCAGACACAGCGGGGAGCCAAATCCAGCAGGTGGAAAAACTCATTTATTAACAGAGAGCAGCCCCTTTTAAAGACAACAAGGGTGGGTGGTATGGTAAGGGAGGAAGAGAACCAATCACTGTCAAGGTCACACCCTATCATTCACCTGAGCCTTCACGGGCTGGTTAGGCACTGATCAGAAGATCAATTGGGGTCTGCCCACTCAACCCTCTCCCAGCGCCATCTTTGCTGCCCTTGTGCTCCACACAGATCCACCTTCTATTCTGAGTGAACCTTCATTTTAGAACAAGCTATATCCTTTAGGAGAAACACAAACAAAGAGGGAGAGAGCAGAGCCCCACTGGAGTTTAAAGATTGAGCTTCCACACAGTATCACCAGTGATTTGTTCTTCCCTCATACTAATTTACCAGTTCCTTAACCTTAAGTATTCCAGTTGTCAAGTCCCGGCTCAGAGAGTTAATCTGCAGTTCCCAGTTCCTTCTCTAGGGTAGGAGATTTGAAAGTTAAGGGACTGCTCTGTTTTCAAGTGGTTCCATTCTCACCATTGGGCATACAAGCCCTACTCGTACTTCTCATTGTGAATATGTCAAGACCACGATTTTCCAGTCACATGCAGAATAAAGGAAAAAGATGACAGAAGTCAAATATTACCAAGTGTATCTCTCAACACTAGAGTAGAGAGACTATAGTTATGAACTCAAATGATTGATGGACACTAGAGAAATCAGACTTGTGATAACTCATGGAGACTCATGTCCCCATAAGAATGAGTATTGTTTCTAAAGTATTCATAAGGTACCATGTGATTTTTTTGGTTGCTTTGTATGTCCCTCCCTCACAGTATAAACCCTGTTTTCACTGTATTTGATGTTGGTATAACTTGGGGAGGGGAAAGGAAATAACAAATTGTTTAAATAGGGATACAGGTTGACCCATTGCAACAATGAGATATACAAGATGTATGTTGAAAAACGAACTTTACAATTTAGGCAGGGGTGGGGGAAGTGTACTTGTGGAGATGGGAGGAAAGGGAAGGTAGAGGATGGAAAGGGATGGTAGGAGGAGACAACAATGCTTGATAAGAAATGTACTCATTACCTTGTTCATGTAACTGTAACCGCTCTGTACAATAAAAAAACATGTACAAAAAGAAATACAAGATTTTTTCTGTAGTATCCCAAGGCCACTAAACCACCCAAGTCAAGTCCTATATCACAGGGCAAATAAACAAAAGATGAGGGAAGATGACATCCAATTTTGGCCACACAGACATCACACTTATCCAATTTTGTTGAGAGGACCCATCAAAAGCCCCTCTTCTATTTCCACTTGGGAATCTGTGCTTACATGGAAATGAGTCTCCTTCCAAATACTTTCTTCAGCTCAGACACTTCAAAATTGATCATACAGAATAAGGAATGAGTAGTCATTGTGTGTTTTTTTCTGACCAATGAAGAGTTCTAAGAACAGGTTGGTCACTATCCAGGAAAATTAAATTCCTTTCACAAGTTAGTGGTGGATATTTTAAGGCTGTCATGGTAAAGGTACCTTCAGTGAGCATTGGCAAGAATTGTATTAACCTGACAAAAGTATAACTCACTTGATACTGTGAGCATAATCAAAGTTCCAAAAAAGTACTTCTACAACCATCCCCCAAAGTCCAAGAGCTCTAGATATCCCTGTATCTTCAGTCCTCACCTAACTAGTTGGAAACCATTGGTGTATGCCAAGAAATATAGAGTTGTAACTCCAAAGTCTCATCCATGAGTCTTGGGATCACCCAAAAGCAAGTTTATATCATTGCTTCTAGCATTGTTTTTCTAAACAGTGAATGTCTAGAGGCTCAGTGATTGGAGGAAATACAGGTGAAGACTACCTGTATTTTCCTCCGTCACAAGAAGCACAATCTATTGGGCATCTACTAAGCATGACTTTTTCTCCACAGAATCCAGAATTCATCCTGTGATTCAGGGTTTAAAACTTCACTGCCCAGATCAGGAGCTCCTTCTAGGGATGTGGGTTAACACTGTCTGTACTTTCCAAGCCTCCATTCTGCCAAAAGAATTGGGAACAAGATCAGAACTCTCCTTAGCTATGGCCTCTGCAGAGAGAAAATGTGTCTGGCCTTCCAGCATTTGCTATAAGACTTTGTTCACCCTATATCAAGAGAGAACTAGGTCATCCTTAATAAAGTACAATGTCTGTGACCTTTCACACAGAATCACCAACAGTTAAACACACCCCCATTTAAATATAGAACACTTACTTCATGTGTGTTTCTTCAATAATGGGCTACCATGAAATCTGAGATTATACTGCCTACCAATGGATTCGAGCCTCACATAGGTTTTCTGTGGCAGTACACAGGTTAGACCTCAGGTTTGAGGGTCTTTGCTATCACTTCCTTCCCATTTTTTAAAAGTAACAAAGGTTAACCATCCATGAGGAGATCCAGGATGGCAGCCAGACACAGGGCCAAAATCAGAGCTCTTTCTGCTCAATCAGAAATACAAAACTCCAACCTGGACATCCAGCTCCAGAGTAGATGCTAGGGAATGGCAAGCAGTCAGAGCCCAGTGCCAACCAAGAAACATCAAACTTGTAACTCAAGAAGAGGAGGAAATTTAACAAGTCCCCCTAGCCAGGTTCCATTGCAGCCTGCTAGGCAACAGCCTGCAGCTCTGTGGAGATCACAGCTTGGCATGGACAGACAGATGGAATGCCGTAGAAGGCCAACACAGAGACCAGCCTTCTGCTAAGCAGTGATCTTTGCCCAACTCAGATTTCTGTTTGGAGCAGCCCACCCAGCACGACAGCAGGTGCAGAGCAACAGAGGAATGACTTCACAAGTGAAACCCAGGAAGGAGACCATGTGGGAAGGACACCAAACACCTTGAGTCACATGTTTGCTACCCCTGGGTGGCCAGCCAGAAGGGCTCAGAGGAACACAACCCCTAGCTCAGAAACAGGCTTGGGACATCAGAAGGTGGAAGAGGGAGCATAAACAGAGGGCAAAATTCTGAGCTCAAACTCAGACCACATAGATCTCAGTCTGCCACCAGCACTGTAAGAAGGTTATATACTTCAGACTCTGAGGAACTTGCACTTGGAATTGGGGACAAGGGACAAAGTTTGGCAATCAGCACTCAAAGATATCAGTCTCAGCCCATACTAGGCAAGAGAGGATTCAGCCTCTGGTCAAGATTGGGCAAGGGTGAACCCAGAATAGAGGACAAAGGATACAGCTCCTATTCAGAGACTTCACCAGTCTAGGCCCACACTTGAGGATTAAACCTCTTGCTGTCCTGTGACAAAGGATGTGACTAAGGCTTCCAGCCAAGACCACCCCAGTATAGATAGGAACTGCGCCCCTCAGGAACAGATCCAGAGAGGAACAGACAGGTCTTGCTCCAAACCAGAGTTCAGGCCCTTGAACTCACATTTCAGGGCTGAGAAAATCAAGCTTCCAGCCAGTATTAAATAGAATGAGAGACCAAGCTGGGGGCAGCATTCCATCCCCAAACTCAGCCACTGGGGCTGAGTAAAAGGTGGGCTTTGAACCCAGGCACTGTTCTCAGAGGATGTCCTAATCCCAGGAAAGGTCTTGATAGGTCCCTTAAAGTCGCAACAGCCACTGCTGGTCTCTAATGCTTGTGAGGATACAATGTGGCCTCTAACTCTGGGAAAGGCTTTGGGGGAGACTTCCAATGCCACAAAGCGGGGGGGGGGGGGGAGGGGGGGGGAGGCGTGCTGGGGCTCTTAGAGCCCTTGTGTATATCTTTACATGTGATGCGGCCTTGGTCCCACTGTGGGGTCTATTCAGTCCTGCCCATCAGTACATCCATGAGAAGGACATGTCATATATTTTCTCTCAGATGCCAAAGCTACATCCAAGATACATAGGGACATGAGAGACTACACAGGTCTCTAGGCATTCATACACAGTGAGATCAAAGGAGAATTCTTTTAGGGGAGGAGCAGAAAGGTACAATGCTTATGCGCTCTTATAATCATTTCCTAGAGTTCATTTCGATAAATGCGATTTTTCTTTGTTGCCCTTTTTGTTTTCTTTTTGTTCTATTGAAATGTCTTTGGCAGTGTAAAGGCAGGCACAGAAACGGAGGGACAAATGGCAAATGTAGCAATGGTGCTCACTGAACATTATGTTGAAAATGAACTATAGAACTTGCAGGTGGGAGATGGAAGGGACAAACTGGGAGTGAGGAAAGGGTTATATTGCCTAAAGAAATGTACTCTTTTTGTTGTTGTTGCTGTTGGTTGTGGGGCTGAACTCTGGGCCTGGGCACTGTCTGTCAGCTCAAGGCTAGCACTCTACTTGATCCACAGCGTCTCTTCTATTTTCTGGTGGGTTATTGGAGGTAATATTTTAATGGACTTTGCTGCCTGAGCTGACTTTGAACTGAGATCCTCATTTCTCAGCCTCCTGAGTAGGTAGGATTACAGGCATGCGCCACTGGTACCTAGACAAGAAATGCACTCTTTACCTGACTAATTCCTCGGTACCTGACTTATGTAACTAATTCCTCTCTGCATCACCTTTAGAACAACAACAAAAACTCAAAACACTAATGAGTATTTTACTGGGGAAAAATCAGATTTCTATGAACAATTTGAAGTATAAGGAACCAAGTAGAAGTTTAGAAATCTGGTTACATGTCAATGTTTACTGAATTGACTTGACCTCTTCAGTGGTCATTGATCATTATACAAAGCACAACCAACATGACTTGGGAACCAAGATGACTCCTTCAGCCCCTGGTACAATTCCCCCAGCTTAATCTCCAGAGTAAAATACATATTCTTGAGACTCTTGCTTGTCCTAGAAATACTAGTTATTGCAGATAAGGGAAACCATGGGACCTATGTTTCTTTGGGCCTGGCTTACTTCACTTAATTTTTTTCCAAGTTTTTCCATTTCTTAACAAATGGGGCAATGTCATTCTTTCTGATGTAAGCATAGAATTCCATTGTGTGTGTGTGTGTGTGTGTGTGTGTGTGTGTATCACACTTCCTTGATCCATTCATATACTGAGTTGGTTCCATATCTTAGTTATGGTGAATAATGCTGCAATAAACATAGTTGTGCTGGAAGCTTTGGTATGGCCTTGTTTGTGATTGTTTGGGTAAATGCCTAAAAGTAGGATTACTGGGTCATAGGGGAGCTCTATGTGGAGTCTTTTGAGAATGCTAAGCTAAATGAACCCCAAGATAGGAACACGAGAGATTTTATCTTTCTTGTTGTTCTTTTTAATGTACATATAATGTACTTGTGATTTTTTTTGTTTCTTTGAGTGTTCTTCCCCCTTGGTACAACCATTGTGATCACTGTATTTTATTCCGGTGTCCTGCATCTTGTATGTACATTCTTGTAATTTAGGGAAGGGGAAGAGAAATAACAAAATGCTGAAATAGGATACTGGATGACCCAATGTAACAATGAGATGTACAAGACAGTATTTTGGAAACAAACTTTACAAATTTGACAGGGGAGGGAGGAAGGAAAGGGGTGGTGGGGGAGAACAAAGGAGGAGGTAACAATGATTGATAGGAAATAGTCTCATTACCTTGCTCGTGTAACTGTAACCGCTCTGTACAGTATCTTTACAATAAAAAATATATTTAAAAATTTAAAAAGCAGCTATCTTTAAAATACGATCAGTAGCCAGAATACTATTCAGCTTAGTAAACATATTTTACTTGGGGAGGGTGTGATTTTTCTTTAAGTAGATGCTTTGTAGTGTCATGTTCTGAATTCTGTAAGTTATTCTACTGGTTCTTCTTTTAGTGCTTAGCCTCAGTTAAAAAGAAAAAAGCCAGGTGCTGGTTGCTCACACATATCCTAGCTACTCAGGAGGCTGAGATCTGAGAATCGAGGTTCAAAGCCAGCCTGGGCAGGAAAATCCATGAGACTCTTATCTCCAATAAACCACTGGAAAACAGGTAATTGCACTGTGTCTTAAGAGATGGAGTGCTAACCTTGAGCTAAAAAGCTGAGGGACAGCACCCAGGCCCAGAGTTCAAGCCCCACAACTGACAAAAACAAAAAAACAAAACACAAAAAAAACACTCAAAGTTCCAGAAAGAATGCATCTTCCACAGTTAGTGCTGTATTTACTGTAGGATCTAGTTCATTCACTAGTTAAGCTACTAACATAAAGCATTTGTTCAAAAAATAGAGATGTACCAGCAGTCCACTGGGGAAGATGTGGAGGAAATAGATGCCTCCTGTGGCCAACGAGGTTCAGAACTGACAGTATGTGACAAAAAAACATTGAAGGGTCTAGTGCACTGGCGGGTGGCAGAGGCAGTGATACGCTGTACCCCCATCTGTGATATAGATGGGTAGTAGACAACTTTCTCTAGAATTCTGCATAAAGCAGATATCCAAAAACATGGTTTTAAGAGCCCAAGCAAAAATTATTCTGGAATGCTAATGTGGAAAAATGCTGAAGAACTATTCAAACGTGGCCTGGGACAGAAACTGTGTGCTGGTGGTGCCTATAGTGGCTACAGAGAGCTTGTGACCATTTCTTTCAAGTTTCACATTCCGTGACATCACACTGATGTCATGACATTGCTCTGTGGTTAGAAGATTGTCACCACAGAACACTGTGAAGGCTTCCAATTATCAGTACACTATTTAACTGAAGAGCCTCAATTATCAGTACACTATTTAGCTGAAGACCAGATGTGTTCACGTCTGCTAAAGGTTGGACTTTAAGAAGCAAGCCACTCAAAATCACTATAGTGGAAATAAATTTGGATAAGTTTTAGGAAGAAAGCACATGTAACTCAGTCATAGTTTGCTCTTATGCTACCGTGTTTCTAGTACATTTACTTTATGCCAAGTTCATTCACATGGGAGGAAAGGAGGTAAAGACATTCGTTTTTGAACATATACCTTAACCGATCTCCTTTAAATATATACCTTGTTTCCAGGCTGTCAATGCTGTTCTCCAGTGAAATGGATAGTTTGACTTGATCTTAGAAAGAAAAATGAAGTCATTTTTATAATACTGTAAAAAAAATGATTTCTTAAAAAATTCTTTAGACAGCCAAACATGGTTTAGGACAGAAAATGGAAACTAAAAAGAGCAAGTCTGCTCTCCTTTCCCTAAGTTGTGTGTGGGTATACATACATCCAAGTTTCTAAATTTACCTTACCTAAGATTAAGCACAATGTGTTCTCTTTTCTCTATGTGCTTGATATGAACCTGGAGGTCTTAGGCTCTGTTTCCTTGGGGAATAAGTATCCCTAAAGACATGAAAATACCCACCTAAAGTCCACCAAGTCATCTAGTTAAGGACATCAGAGAGACAGGTATATACTCAAAAAAATACTGTTCAGAATACTATGGCCTACATACCCATTGCCAAGCTTTTCATTTTCACTTTTCTCAGCCTTCACTTAAGTCAAAGTACTAGGAAGGGGTAGGGAAAAAAGAATGAGAAAATAGGAGTAGAGTGTGTACATGTTCTCCATCAGAAGACAGTGCTGTTTCCTTTTAATCCTAGAGCTCCTAGATACGTGAAAAATTCAGATGGACCCTGAACAATCCTGTGGCCAAGTAGTTCCCATTACATGACAGAGGACATATTTCAATCTCATTTTGTTAATATCTTGAGCTGTGAGAAATAGTTATTTTCCAGAATTCCAAAGTTTAATGATATTGACCTATGTTCATGTACTGTCATTTAATAGATAATCTTGGAACATAATCTAAAAAACATATGCTAAAGTATAGCATCAAAAAAATAACCATAACCAGGTACTAGTGGCTCACTCCTGTAATCCTAGCTACTCAGGAGACTGAGATCTGAGGATCACGGTTCAAAGCCAGGCAGAGAAAGAAAGTCCGAGAGACTCATATCCAATTAACCACCAGAATACTGGAAGTGGTGCTGTGGTTCAAGTGGTAGAGCGTTTGCCTTGAGCTGTAGACCCCAGGGACAGCACCCAGGCCCACAGTTCAAGCCCCACGACTGACCAAAAACAAACAAAAAACCCCCATAAAAATAACAAGTTAGGGATTTGTTAAATATAAAACTGTATAAAATTAAAATATTTTACTATGGTCATTACTTTTGTCAACCAGTGGTGTAGACTAAACCTAGAGCTCATGAACGGTAGTCAAGCATTCTACCACTAAGCCATATGCTTTTGGGTCATTTTATATGCTTAGATTTAGCAACCCTTTTAAACGGCAGCTTCAAATCTAATTTACTGGGTCCATGAATTAACTAAATACAGTCCATAAAGATAAAGCATCCCAGACCCCTTATTTTGCATCTGTGTCCTTTCATTCACACCATTCTCTTGTAGTCACATTTGTTTCCTGAAAGGACAGGATTTATTACCAACCAGCTTGTTGAGACTAAAATGTAGATTAACTATAATCTGGCCCCTTTGCAAGAGTTCATTCCAGAGAACCTGATCATCACCATGCAATGACCATGATCAGTCCTGTGGGGGGGGATAGCGCTGGTAACCTCTTGAGCAAGAAAGCTCACTTTTGGCCAAAGGCAAATCTGCAGAAGACTTTAGAAGCCAACACTCACAGCAGCAGGCTTATAAGACTGAGCAAGAATGCATCAGTACTCACACCTTAAGAAATGTTTCCTGTATTTGTTGCTAAGGCGACTTCAATTCAGAGGCTGGATCAAATCTGCTATTCTTTCTCATAAGTTGGTTTTGAAGATTGCTATCAGCTTTGTCCTACACCTCATCACAGGACATTTTCATCTGGATATCTTTCAAGAACTCAAACAATTCCAGAACCATTAAGTATTTCTCTCAGAGTGCAATTAACATACTTTCTCTAGGGAAAAATTGTCTCAAAGACAAAGACTCTAGCTTCATCTCAAGTGTATATGCTTTTCATGTATGTTTTGTGAGAATTTCTAGTACATGTAAACATTCCCAGTACTCTCCTGTGAGAGTCTATTTGCCAACAAGTCCGAAAAGAAAAAGAGCCATCTTTCAAGCTCTTCTAGAAACATAGAATGGAAAACCAGTTGAATCTGGCTCATTTGGCTGCAAAGTTTTTGGCAAAGTGTCAAATGCACCTGGGGCTAAGCCTTCTAAGAATCATGTTAGAGGTCATGTCCTCTTCATATCAGCCTCATATCAGCCACATCCAGTCTGTCAGGGACCTTTAGCAGCCTCAACCTTATACCCCCAGCCTCTCTTCAATCTCAACAGTTAGTAGTGACCCTCTGCCCAGGAGTCTGGGAGGAGTGAAGGCTGTTGACTTGCATATTATGCTGAAAGACCTTCTGTATGGACTTGTTTTGTGTGTCTTCTTTTTCCTCCAAACTCCCTAATTACCACTGGGACAGCTTTGGTGGGTGAAGTCAGTGGGAAGTAATTAGATTAGGAAAGTACCACTTGTATGACAAGGCTGCTGTCCTAGTGAATGAGAGCACTTAGTCTGTCTTCCACATGACAATCCAAGGAGAATTGAATAATCTGCCAAACACAGGGGGCCTTTATCAAACCCTGAGCATGCTGGTACCATGGTCTTGGACTTCAGCCTCCAGTACACAGAAAAAAATTTTCTGTGTATCAGCTACCCTGTTTATGCTATTAGGTTAAACTGACCAAGATAAACACATGAAAGGGGATTCTCAAATCAGGCTGCCAAGCACCAAAGATCTTACTCAGTACCAAGGGTAAGAGTGGACACTGCAGGCTTGTGAGCTCCAGGGATCTAGCACTCCATGCCCTTTCTTGCACTTAAGTCATCTTGTGGAAAGATAAAATTATATACCCAAGTCATACATTCACTCAGAACTTATACAGAAGGGAGCTGACCATGAAACATATCAGTTTGATATAACAAATCCACAGATAGGGTTAACACCACAAATTTCAATACATAGGGTATATACTGATAACACTTCCCAAGGAATCTCCTATTAAAAAATATGTTGGTTTGCCAAGTAATCAATTATTTTATTTATAAGGACGTGACTAGATCACCATCCTTTCCTCTTTAGCTAAGAGTCTTCTTCTAACCATTTACCTCTCTCACTAACATGACACTGAGTTGACTGGTTTGACTAGAGGCTAAGTTAACCTGAAGGGTCTTAATGATGGCCTTGACTTAAACACAGATTGGGGAAGAGCAGGCAAAGCAGAACAAGCATATGAAAATAAAGGGTGCTCAGAACCACAGTCTACAAGGATCCAAGGAGGCTTCAGAAGGTGGAAAAAAATGCCAAGAACTTGTCCCTTTTGTCCTAATGATTTGAAAAAAGACCCAGGCTTGAAAACCTTTCCAGGACCTAAACTCAAAAAGCACTGAAAACAAGCCTTGGTATTACCAGTGACATCCTCTTGGATCCCTTTTCCTAGGAGCCTGTCTCATGCTGTGGTGAGGCTTGTGGTTGCTTGCTTTGGGCCATCAAATGTGGCCAGAGTGTAACAAAGTCAAGAACATCTCTGCAATAAAAATGCCTTCTCTGAGTACAAACACTAGCCCCTCTAGGATGAAGTGGCCCAAAGGCATATATGCCCACTAGCTTCCTTAGGAAATGATGCCAGCTGGAGGTTTGGCATCGGCTTCTTCCATTGGCCAACTGGACATTCAGTGGTAGCAGGAGCTAGATCAGCCTTGGTATGAAGTTCATGTTGTTGGCTCCATTCATAGATTCCACTCATCTTCAGTTTTCTTTGCTCCTACACTTCCCTCCTGTACTGCAGTGGCTAAAACTTCAGGTTGCCTATGGCAGACTTGCTGAACCATTCTGTCTACTCCATCATGGAGAAACCTTCTGTGTAACCATGGGAGTCAGAAATCATGTGTAGCCACATATTTATCTCAGACCCACTTGCCCTTGGTTTTCTAACCTTTTTCTGGAGGTTTGTGCACAAATGGCCACCACTCAGTGGGCCATGTGTATTCTAACCTTAGGAGGTTCCTTCACCAATTAGATGGTTATATGAGCTAAGGATGTGGCCAAGCATTCTTGGACTAGTTGCAAAGCCCATTCATACTCTGGGTTCCACTCAAAGCTGATAGCCTTCTGTGTCATCTAATAAACAGGTCACAGAAGTTCTTACCACAACCAGAGAGGTCTACATGCCATTGCACTTTCTTTGTGGATTATTAAAAGGAACAAATTTTTTGATAGATGAGTGTGACTCTCAGATCTCTTTCAAGATGACCTGGCACAGGAAATAGATGAAAGACCCAGACACTATTCATCTCAATTCAGCAATTGTTCTAGACCAGGCTTCTCTCTGGATGCTTCCAGTCAATGACAAGCCTGAAATATTAGTGACAGGCTATTTCTATTGACCGAGGGCATTCCGCTACAGGCCTGGCCAACTTTCTGAAACCTCTGAACCTCTTTGTCTCCCCTTTTCCTTTCATGTGCATTGCACTTGCACTACAGACAAAGCCTCTCCCTGGCTACTCTTGCTTCTTTCCAAGTATTTCTCTCAAAATATACCTGGCGCATACTCCATCTGGCTGGCTGTTTCTTAGACAACACAAATGAACACAGTTGAGATACTCTGGTAGATCTCTGCAAAGTAGAACCCTAAAAATGGGACCAAAGTGAAGAGATTCTTCGCTGGGTTATTTTGTCCATCGCCTTAACCACTCGGCCACGACTGCCATCGCTGGGTTATCTTTTAGCTTCGGGAATGCAGAAGTGTTAGCAAAGCCATGTGTGCTAACCACATCTAGGTTTGGAGGACTGTTTAACATGACATCAAGGATGAAGCCAACAAGTGTGAGGCTCCACAGGAAGCCTGGATGCTTCAGATCTCTCCAGATTACATGGTGACAGTACTGGAGAATGAGAGCTCTATGGGATGAAATCACAAGTATTCTGCTGTCTTGCTATTAAACGATAGCCCACATGCTAAGTCCCATTGGATATTGACTTTTAGAACCAGGTTTTATCAGAATGTGACACTAATGTTGGATGTTATAGAAATGCTTTTGCATTTCCACTTCAGGGTTGAAGAGTTGCTATGGAAACTACATGGCTTGAAATACCCCTAGAATATCTACTATCTGAACCTTTATAAAAGATTTGCCAACCCTGATAATGTCTATGCCTCACAGAAATGAGAACAATCTTTCCTGACAGGAGACAAGACAAACTTGTCAAATAATCAGCCATGCACTGTTTACCTAAGGCCCTGTTAATTTGATCTAGAGAAAAGATCACATTTGGCTTGGTGACTTCTGCTGAGGTTTCAGTTTGATTGAGTTTGTGATAGTACATCATTCTGCAGAAACATCTGGATTTTAGGAAATAGACTAGTAAATACATGGAAACATTCTTTATATATCTTGGTTATGATTCTGGGGATTGATTTCAGGGCATCAAGCATGCTAAGCAAGCACTCTATGACTGAGTCACACCCTCAGTCATTTAGATAGTAATTTAGTAAATAGTTTGTCAAACCCAATCAGATAGTAGTTGAAATAAACCTAGTTTCTCAAATGCAATACTGTTATATCAAGGCCAGGGGAGAGCATGGTAATGCCATGCTGATGGGAAAGGCTGACTACTACCAGCTCTCTCTGCATCTGGGCAGTTCATTTTCAATTGCAGACCTGGGCAGAGTGCCTCTCCATCATCATTGTCTAAAGTCAAATAACCCAAAGATGTCAAAATTGCCTGGCATATTGGAAGGTCCAAAGGCTCAGATATATGGAAATTCTGGAATCTGTTTTGCATAAGAAGGTGGTTGTATTGTGTCTAAGAGAGTCCAGAGAACACTCACTAATTCAAGCAACAAGGAATACAGTTGTGATGGAGGATCTGATGTCATTAACACTTCAATGACAATTCTGAGGGACAAGGTTTGCTTAAGATATGCTACCATGGAACTAGCACTCAAGTATCAGTGAAAATAAGAGCACTGGTTGAGGCAGTTGGTGGCTTGTGACGATGAGAGTTGAAATAGGTGTCATCACTATAATGGAAAACAACAAAAGATCGGTGACCCACAGGGACCTGTGGCAATGGCTTGATTCTAGGGTGAGCTCAGCCATACCATAAACAGACAACTGACCAACATGCCTGGTGATCTGTATAGCCATACTGAGTTCAGTGGATGAGAGTAAGACTAAGTCAGCCACCACATGGAACATGATGGCCCTTTGTTCAATTGCACTTATAAGTAAAGATATAAAATAAGATACCATTAAACCCCAACAAACTGTTCTTCGCATATCCCAGGAACAGAACCTAATGGGAGTATTCTATACTCCTTCTAAAATGATTCTTCATCGGCTAGGATTGGTTTGAACCCTAGCCAAATGAGCAATGAGTGTGAAGGAGAGTATCATTGGGAAGGTTAGTGTTAGATCTACTTTAGTATTAGTATTCACTTCAGCAGACATTTACATAAGCACTCATTTCTAAGATATCCTTGTAAGTGTCTATGATCTATACAATCTCATTTGTCAAAATTCTCTTGAGTTCCTATTACCACTATACCTTTGGTTAAAGCCAGTAGAGTCCATTTTCCTTTAAGCACAGCCTCTACTGGCTCCGTCTATACCCCTCTAAGTTAATTCCTATAGACTTTTCATAATATAATTTTTTGAATGAAAACAGCCACAATACCTATCTATATATCTATCAAGAAATCTTCAACTTCTATTAATTACATTTGCATATATTATGTTATATACCCATATATTTACATATTTATGCTTTGTTATATCAGAGAATAAGATAGAATTTCCCGAGATACTGTTAAATCCAGAGTAGGATCCAATGCTATTCACTAATTAGTATGAAATCCATAAGCTCTGGGTATAGAAACCAGTGAATGCAACATCCATCCCCATAGATTTTGGCTTATATCTCAGCCCTGTCCTAAAATCTGCATCACTGCAATTAGAGAAAGCAATTCAGTGGTGATTTCCCCACATATGTGGAAGTGCTGAATATAGAAATCTGCATGCAGATTCGGACGACTATGTTGAGATACTGACCATATTTTCATTACATCCCCATAATTCATGTGAAAGCAAAAATGAGTAGAAAACACATTCAAAGGCAAAATATTCATATTCTAAACTCATGCTAAGCCAAGTCGTTCCACAAAGGATCAAGGAGTACACTCTGGAATAAGCTATAAACAAGTAATCAAGGCCATACAAAGCAAGGTCCACATCTCCTAGGTCCTCTCACAGCCCCAACCCACTTTCTCTCTCTCCCCACCCTCTGTTTATCCCTTTCTCTCTTTTGCCAGTCATGGGGCCTGAACTCGGGCCTGCCCACTGTGCCTGAGCTTCTTTTGTTCAAGGTTAGCACTGTATCATGTGAGTCACAAATGGGGTACAGCCGCTAACCCCCAACAAACATCTTTCCTGTCATTCCAGAAAGGAATGTTTCATGGAATCAAGGCCCACAGAAATGAGGCTGAGATACTGTGAAATCCATATCAGCTAGGAAAGCCTATCTGCACACACATCCACTTTGTCAGCCAGGATATTTCTGGGAACTAACCTGCATTCTCTACTGAAGGATCTTTGGAGGTTTTCCCAAGTTGATCCAGTCTACTCACCTTGACAGCATTGTGACCTCAAGTTCCCAGAGGGTCAGTCAGTCATTTCACCTGTCAGCCCCTTCAGTAGGTGAGGGTGGTCCTGACTGAGCTGATGGCCCTGCAACAACTCAGCCAGCATCTTCTGCCCACCTGCCTGCCCAAGCTCATGAAACATGTTAGAGCAGACAGAAGGTAATGTCTAGGAAATTTGTTTAACAGGGTCCTAGCAGAGAACTTCCAAGACATGCAAAAAGATAAGCCTATTCAGATACAAGAAGCTTTTAGAACCCCAAATAGACCAGACCAGAACAGACATCCCACCGTCACATTATAATCCGCACAGGATCAATTCAGACCAAGGAACAGATCCTTAAAGCTGTCACAAGGAAAAGATCAATCACCTATAAAGGAAAACCAATTAGAATCACCTCAGATTTCTCAGCAGAGACAATTAAAGCAAGAAGAGCCAGGAATGATGTATGCCATGCCCTAAAGACAACTATCAATCAAGAATACTCTACCCAGCTAAAATCTCTTTCATAACCGAAGGTCAAATAAAAACCTTCCATAGCAAAGAAAAACTGAAACAATATATCTCCACCAAACCAGCCCTACAAAAGATACTTAAAGATGTCCTACATATAGAAAGCCAACAAGACCAGAATAACGGCCAAGAAACCATACCCAAACTGAGAATCCAAGAACCATAGGAAGAAGCCAGTTGCTGCAGTCCCCAAGGTGGATAACATGGCAGGAACTCCCAAATTCCTCAGTCCTATCTCTCAGGCAGAACCCTGGAACCAACTCAGCATCCTTCCTGGGAGGCCTGGGATTTATAAAAATTGTTTAGAATTAGATGATTCTTTAAAAAACTGAAGAAAAATTCTTGACCACATTTCCAGTTTCCCCCTTATCTTTGTTTCCAGTTGAGAGGAAGGGCAAATGTGAGATCATTTTCAGTCAATGTATCATGACATCGATAGGGCTATACACCTTCAATTGAAGAAAGAGAACTATTTGAACAGAAATCTTCAATAGACTTAGAGCCATGTTGGGGAGGATATTTGGTTCTTTTGAAATACGTTTTTATTGTGAAAATACTATACAAAGCGGTTACAGTTACATGAGTAAGATAATGAGTACATTTCCTATTGAGCATAGTTGCCTCCTCCTTTGTTTTTCCCTTACTATCCCTTCCCTCCCACCTCTCCAACTACTCCCCGGCCCCTCGCGGAAGTTGTAAAGGTTGTTTTCAACATAGCATCCTGTTTATCTGGTTGTTACAGTGAGTCAATCTGTATCCCTATTTAAGCATTTTGTTTTGTCCCTTTCCCTCCCCAAATTAGAAAAGTAAATCAAAACAGCATTGAGATTCTACTTGACCCCTGTTAGAATAGCTATAATCAAGAAATTTAATAGCAACAGATGCTAGAGGGGATTTGGCCAAAAGGAAGCCCTACTGAATTATTGGTAGGAATATAAACTTGTTCAACCACTTTGAAAAGCAGTATGGAGGTTCCCCAAAAGTCTCCACATAGAGCTCCCCTATGACCCAACAATCCCACTTTGGGAATTTACCCAAATGATTGAAGGGTTAAAGTACTTTAGGCACTGACCATTTGTTGCTTGTTTCAGCTAGCTGAGCAACACGGGGTGGTAAAACATGGTTGTGAGCCTTTATAAGACCTGCAAATCCTTAGCACAGGGCTGTCCTCTTAGGCTCTGCTGTGTTGGAGTGTAGGACGAGGCCCGAGCTGTAGCCCATCTAAATAAAACCTTAAAACAGGTGTACAGTCTTAAAACAGGTGTAAAGTCTGACTCTCAGTGGTCTTGGTGGGGGTCCTGTGACCTGGGCACAACAATGATCACAAACAAGACCATACTAAAGCTACCAGCACAACTATATCATAGCATCTTTCACAATTGCTGAGCTATGGAACAAACCTAGATGCCCCTCACTAGACCAATGGATCAAGAAAATGTAATACATAGGAATTCTATGCCTCCATCAGAAAGAATGACACCACCTCACTTCTGAGGATATGGAAAGACTTGAAAAAATTACATCAAATGAAGTAAGCCAGGCCCAAAGAAACATAGGTCCCATGGTTTCCCCTATTTCTGCTTCATTTTAAACTGCTTCATTATAGACATTCTTCTGGAGACCAGTTAATCCATCTGAGATGCTAATACATCTATACAATTCTGTGACTCTTGCCATAAAACACAATTAGTTTAATTAACATAAACCAACCAAGGGCCTAACACCAAGTGATACATCACAAAGGCCTAGAATTTTGCCTACCATAGCAAGTATCCAGTTAGAAAATTTGTCAGTGATTGGGTCAAGGACCATACACTCTCATCTGAAGTTGACTGGCTAGGATATAATCTGGGAAGTACAATGTGATGATTTTAAAATTTCATCAGACACAGTGAATTGAGGCAAGACAGAGCAACCTCAGTCATGATGTAGCTGAATGGATTACTGTATTTCCAAGCACACCATGTCAGCAAAGCCAGTGAGTGTCCATCTGGCCTGTTCATATTCACCTGAACAGCATTGGATTGGAACAGATTGGATGACCTGGAAACCCTGGCTCCAGCTGTCAGCCCCAGTGAGCCAGCAGTTCAACAGCTGCCCTGTCAAATCCAAAAATCACCCACACAAAACTAAGCAATGGCTGCCACCAGGAGATTCAGAGAAGAGGTCCTCTGTTACTACAAATATTTGTGCTAATTCTCATACTGCCTAGACAACTAATTGCTCTACCACTTCAACCATACCCCCAGCAGTGCTATCCCTTTGACATTTTGAATTGAAGATACTTAGGACCCTAAAGGGCCTGAAGATTCTGATGGTGAGAACCCAGAAGGGAATGGTGCCTCCTTTTTTGAGAGGCAGCCTGGGAGGAAATTACCCAATTACAGAAGATGGCGGGGCGGGGGGGTGGACTTGAGCCTCCTACCTCGTTGAGGACTGCTTGGAGAATATGCCAGAATGCCTTGCTTCAGTATTTCTTTTCCTATCTTTTCATTCCCTCATCTCTCCTTTCATCCCCACCCCCAAAAGAAAAGTCAGCTGGTTCTCTAAAAGTAGACATATCTATGCTAAGACTTCAAGGCAACTCCATTTGAAGATCAAAAATCTCTGTATTTTACAAGTAGGATACACCAGTGGGATAGCCTTGAAGACAGCCATTAACACAGAGCCTTTACACTGAGCCTTTCTCTACCCCAGTGGTAGTCAAGTTAAGACGCAGAAGATCACCTGGGATTATGGGTGTGGAAACATAGAAAAGAACACCTAGATATCTCAAGACCCCATTAATGCTTACAAGGTAGTCAACAATTTATACTTCGTCATTAATAGCTGTAGACACCTGGGCCCCCAGCTCCAAGAAACGATTTTTAATATGAGAAGCCTCCACTTGAGTAGATGTTCTAGGATGGAATCAGTAGCCTTCCTAGTTGGAACATCGGGACAAGACCTCTGGGAAATGTGAAAGACCAAGGTTGTGCTTAGCCAGGCTAAACACGAAGATCTAATGCCTATATATCTGAAAGTTCTATGAACATCATCTATGATGATGGTGTTGTTGGACACCAGCCCCTCTGCACATGCAATTTCCATTCTGATAATAGCCTAAATATCACATAATCAGCCACCATCAAGACCATGATAGCTGGAATGAAGACAAAAGAGCCGGAGAAGCCAACTCTAAACATCTATCCACTTTGGTGTCTAATTGAGAAGTACAAGAGAAGTCCAATATAAGGACAGACAGATCATAAGAACTAGCCTGAATGCACAGGTAGAAGATATAGCCCAAAGATCCATTATAGCAGTCCACATCAAAACAGACGGAAATGCTTACAATTTCTGCTGCCTCAGCTCTCATCTAAGTCATTTTCTCTCCATCATTTCTGAAAGATAGCGTTACCAGGTATAGCATTCTTGCCTGGCAGTTTTTGCATTCAGTGCTTTACTGGCTTTGAGTCCTGTGTTGAAATATATGCTAACCTTAATAAAGCCCCTTTATATGAGAGTTCTCTATTGTGGAGGCTGAAAGAACACTAAATTGAGCCCAAAGTCTGGAGCTCCTGGACCATTCTGGCAACTGCAGATGGTCCAGGGCTGGTACTGGAGCAACCCCAGAGTCCAAATTCATTAGGCAAGCCTGGAGTTTAGGGATTGGGTGAGAGTCCTATTTAGTATTAATGTGGGCTTATTTTTCAGGCTCAGTCCCCAAGAGGCTGACCTTCAATTGGGTAGGTCTCCAGTCTGAATTTGCTAGGGCCAGCCTGGAGAACCAGTCCAGGTGTACAGGCCTGAGGAATAGGGTTCTGGGGATTGGCCTATGAGTGCTTAGGGACAATGGGTTTGGTCTCACAATAGCTACCTGGTGGCCCTCTGGCACTTGGTTCTGCTGAAGTATTCACCTCCCACATGACAAGAGCTCATTTCTCCACGCTGTACTGTGGGGCTGGTGAAGGGGTATGAGAAGTCAAACTCCTCTCACTAGGTCTCCGCTACATCCAGGTGATGCCATATCTCACCTAGTTTCCTTAGCACTTGTGAATGTATTTTGGTGGATGACGAGATGCTCAAGGTATAAGTGTCTGAAGAGAGGTGTCTGGAGGGTTCATAAACTTGCTGACTTCTTTCTCTCCAAATAAACTTGTTTTAAGCCCCTAACTTGATTATTTTGTTATAGTACCAATAGAATATCACTACACTTGGGGTTCTACCTATATAGGTGCCGTAAGTCACTCATGTTGGTCACATAGAAGCCTTATAATACTTCCATCTCTGTGAAGTCTGATAAAAGAGAAAACAAGTCATGATATCACTTATTATAATTAAAGATATTTCAAAATCATCTTGGATCATGTTCATCGAACTTTCAAAAGTATAGGCATTAGATGTCATGAAGTAGCAGGGGTTAAAATTTACATACTGAGCGGATAAATTCTTTCACAGGGAATGTAAGTTTTCAATAAACATCCTCTTGCAAAGTAGTCTGTGGGCCCATCTAACTCTTAGTAGATTCCAACTACTTGTCATTTGTGCCCCACACCACCAATCAAGGAGGAGGTTGAGGCAAGAGATTCACAAGAATTAGGACCCCAAAACTCATAGAGATCAAACTCACCAGCACACACCTGCACTACCAAGTATTGAAATTTTGTAACTCAACCTTGCATGCTTTTTCACTGTAGCTTCAGGAGAGCCATCAGGCAACATACAAGGACACTATGGGCAAGGAACTATGAAGGACTATGTCCACCCAGCTTCTAAGATATGGCACCCATCCTCTCACTAGCTCAGGCTAGTGCCTGTGACCCAATAGGCATCATTTCCGTTTCACAGTGCCAGGGAAACTCAAAAGGTACTGGGGGCCTATGAACCAGTAGAAGCAGGAGCCCAAGATAGGTCTATGTGCTCCCTTCTCTCAGAGCAGTCCCTAGTGAAAGTGCAGACTTGCCTAAGATTACAGAAAAGGATTCATAGTTCCAGAGATTTGACAATTTAAAAGACAATTTCTAAAGCAGGTTCATTGTGCCTGGTCATTGATGGGTCACAGAGAAAGGCAGATTTGTGAATATACAGATTCCAAGGAAGAAGAAATGAGAAATCCTCTAGAGTACAGTGATTTGAGCTTCCTTAGAGCAGTATACAATGCTATGCTTCACCCTAGCCTGCCTCTGTCATTCTCACTTGTACCCTTGACTTAAAATTCAGCCCACAGGAAATGAAAGTCACCTTCTTCAGTGCACAGCTTGGTGAGATCTGAGAATGTTCATGCTCTCAGGACCTTCACTTGTGTCAAGAATATATTAATCCTTCCTCCTAGATCTCCCTTATTGTCCAAGATAGGAGAGGTCACATTGGCCAACAAGTCTCCAGCACAGGTGTAGCACATGGAGTACTGGCGACAACTATTCAGCTGAAAGGAGCAAGCCTTTGAAGAATTCTAAGACAGTGCCCAGGTAATGGTCCTCCAATGAATGATGCTTGTGTAGAAATCTCATCACTTAGTGACAATGGCCATACTTCCTACAAGGGGTATTTCTGGTCAGGACTCACACAATACTGGAATTTGATTAACTGAAAAAAATATTGGAAAAGGAATTGAAATCAAATACCTTCTCTGGTCTGTACTAGTGCCTCCAACCAAGACCTAAGACCTCAGCAGAAACATTTAAGAGAAATTTTCTTATGCTTCATTTAGATGTGTAAGGGATGCAGAAAGGAAACTCCACAAAGTTAAGGGAGAGAGTGTTTCTCAAGAGAGCGATCAAACCACCTGCCACTGAAGATGGAGGTGAGCAGAGAAAGAGAGATTCTGTCAGGAGACAGATTATACAGGAGAAGGAGGGGGAAGGGATGGACACAGAGGAGACAGAAGTGACACAGAGGATGAGGAAATGACCTCAGAGCCTGGGAGACCTCCCACTGCCCCTAGGCATGCCAGGTGCCTGCATTACAGGTGCTAGGCAGAGACTTGTAGGTTGAACCAACGGAGGGAACCAAGGGAAGGGGCCATTTCTCCCAGGTGGACTTTAATAAGATGGGCCAGCGCTAAGACTCTGAAAGGAAGCAATTCATCATAAGCCCTAGAGAGAATAAGAACAGTTACTTATGTCTACAACTGCTTCCTGAAGATTTAAACCCAAGCAGGCTTATTGTCTGATATAAACATGGAGTAGTTCTTCCAAATAAGCCAGATACATTTGATGTCTCATTGGCCACACTGCTCCAGCTTCAACTATTTACTCCATTATTTAGCTTCAGACTTGGTTCCGAGCAGCACAGTATACCATGTTCTAGGGACTTGCTGTCCTCTCTCCAATTCCTATGCATGGAAGTTCCAAGACTGACCCAGATTAACATCCAAGAGTTATCTCTCTCCCTGCCCAAGTGTATAGAATACAGGAACCATACCAGTATATTTTTCAGTTTCCATCACTTATGGTTAAAAGAGGCTATACTGAATAAAACTCCCAATAAGCAACTATGGGACACCAAACATTGCATCTACTCCACAAAATTTGCTTTATCAAGCTTCTATTGACTTTCTTCCCTGAGCTTGACATCAACTTCCATTTTCTAATTAAAGGAGACATTAAAGCTAAAACTTGAGAGCCGCAAGACTAAAACAATGGTCTCATACATATAAGAATGGAGTGTCTCACCCATTCTCAGTTTAATGGGAAGCCACCTTCCCTCCACCTCTGTGGAAGTTATCTAATGACCATACATAATGAGCACTTTACAGTAAGTTCTCTGACCAACATAGACTTAGCCATTGAAAAAATCTCACACTGGTAACGTACGGGTGGCATTTTCCATTTTGAGGACCACCTTCTCCCTTCAAACATGGGTCAAAGTTTTGAACAACAGTTTTCTTCTAGGACATTCTTCCACAGTGGATAATCCTTGAAAGATAACAGCATCTTGAACACTGAGTCTTGTGGTTAGACTTTCCTAGGTGGTCAGTGTTTTGGAATATTTTCTTACCTCTAAGTAGTTTACAAAGGAGCTGCCATTAACCAGTGTAGTCTAGGACTACAGTCCATCTTGATCAATGTCACCCTTTCCACACTGTCACCCACCCCTCCCAGCCCACTCACTCCCTTATCTAAAGGACATTAATTTTATCATCATTCTTGGTATACTTTGTAAAGGGCAGAATCACTTCACTCTTCCTCATAACTAAGACACTACCAGACCCCCATTAGCAAAGCAGGGATGCTGACTTTGTATAAGCCAATTCATAGGAAATTGACATGATCCTCTCAAAGTTAACACCAATAGAATGGCTTTTCTGTGGCACTTTTGTGAACAGGAGTTTACCATATACGACTTTACATTCAATGTACGTGACAAGTACAAAAACTCATCACTAGTGCTAATTTGCCAGTGTATGAGTGATTAAGGTTTTGATGAAGTGTGTACTAAATAACTTATACAGTGAGAGAAAACTTTATTCTCATGCGAGTCTTGCTTTGGCCACCCTCTTGGTTACCTACCCAGCCAACTGAAAGGTAGCTAAAGCAACTGTCAGGAAAAAATGCACTTTGCATCCTCCTTATGACATTGAAAGAGGAGACAACACAAGATGACATCATTTTGCCATTTCTAGCACATCTAGGACTTATGGAGTCCTCCAGATGCTCATAGTCTGGAGGAAACAGCTTCAGGTAGGTTTTCTCACAAGCTAAAGGAAATCTCCTCCCACAAGGAATGCTTCTGATTAGAATGATCTGAATTGAGAGTGGATCCATGATGGCAGACTAGAGATAGGGAGATTCCAAAGCTCTGTCTGCTCAATCAGAAACACAGCTGAAGATTATAGCAAGCCCCACCTACAGAATACAAACCATTCTTCTTGCACTTCATCTGCAATCCATCCAGGACCTGGTGGTAGATGGTTTGTGGAATGAAAAAACAAAGGAAAATATGATTCCAGATCTGGGCCAGAAGATCAATATGGAAAGTTATACTTTCTGGTTCAAGAACTTCTACACGTACTTCACCCAAATGCTGCAAGCAAAAATTCTCCTACAACTTTATATGCATGACGTTTTCTTTTTTGGAAAATTACACGAGATTCTCAGGAACCTGATGGCCTTGATGACTCTGTCTTTTAGACATTGCCCACTGAAGCTAGCAGACCTGAGGTATTTGTCTCAGTGTCCCTGCATCAGTCAGCTCAAGCACCTGTGACTCAGGAGTGTATTCATGTGTCACCTCAGTCCTAAGACCCTGTGAGCTCTGCTGAAGAAGTTCATTGTTCTCCCTGACAGACTTAACAATTGGAACGTTGGAGAGGGAACAGAAACAGACAAAATTTGAGCTCCGATCTCAAAGACCGCATAGATCTCACAAGGAGGTAAAGTACGTACTGTGTTGGTGGCAGGCTGTCAGGAACTTGCACTTGGGAGAGTGGGGGACAATGGGCACAGTTTGGCAATCAGCACTCAGAGAAGGCATCGGTCTCGGCCCATACTAGGCAAGCGAGAACTAAGCATCTGGCCAAGATTGGGCAAGGGTGAACCCAGAACAAAGGACAAAGCCTGGGACTCCTATTCAGGGACCACACCAGTCCAGGCCCACACCTGACGATTGACCCGCCTGCTGGCCTGGGACAAAGGGTGGGAATAAGGCTTCCAGCCAAGACCACCCCCAGTACAGAACTGATCCCCTCAGGAACAGATCCAGAGCAGAACAGATAGGCAGTGCTCCAAACCAGTCTCCACAATGAGCTCAGGCCTCAGCGCTGAGGGAAAAGCAAGCCTCTACTCAGTGCTACCTGGAATGAGAGACCAATCTGGTGGCAGATTTCCAGCCCCGAACTCAGCCACCGAGTGAAAGGCCAGCTTTGAACCCAGGCACTGTTCTCAGAGGATTCCCTAACCCCAGGAAGGTCTTGGCAGATCACTTAAATTCTCAACAGCCACTGCTGGTCTCTCACGCTCGTGAGGACACAAACACCACAGAGAGGGCACCTCTAAAAGTCCACATGTGCATTTCCATGTGTGACACTGCCAGGGTCCCACTGGGGGGTCTATATACAGTCTTGCCCATCAGTGCATCCACAAAAGAGAAAACCACAGCACCAGGGGCAGCACCTACCCAAGTCTCTCCTCATACCTCTCAGTAGGACAGCTCAACCTCCAACAGTATGTGTGGTGGGGTGGAGGTCTACATCCTGTTGGATCCAAAAGCGTGCTTGTGCACCTGTTTGAGAAGCCACTGCCCACAGCATCAAGGGTTGCACCCAGACCAGACAGCCTTAAAAGCCATCTCAGTCACCCAAATGTGAAATGTCCATAACCAGAGTGCCTGTGGTCAGCCCCTAGCTGACTCCAAAAATCTATCTGTGGTTTACCTTGTAGGATGCCCTTACCCAGGTAAAGAAGGTAGTGAGGGAGGTCTCAATGCCCATGCAGCTCCAGAAGCCTGCCTAAACTTCCTAGCACAGGATCCTAACAACATCCCACTGTGCCGGGGTTCAGGCCTAATGGGCACAACAGGTTCTTTGTCCCCATGTACAAGCCCTCAGCTAGACCCAGAAGCCCGCCCATGCCTCTTGGGGGACACCAACTGATTGGAATGATCTGGACAGAACTCAGGTTAAGATGTCTTCCATCTTTCCCTGGATTCTTCCTACCACACTGGTCAGACCTCTGAGCCAAACACAGATAATAGAGCATTTCAGGAGCTCCCCCTGGGGATATGGCTCACAAGGGGTGAAGTCTAGGAGAAAACTCCCAATCTTCTACCCCCCTCTAAAGACACCCCCAGTCCTACTACCACCATCAATTTGGGACCAAGAAATATGTCTTTCAGGTAATTTATATCCCCTTCTCTCTTGATATGGGATGAAAAAAGTCCATTTTGATCTGAGAAAGATGGAGAGATAATCTTTCCGGTAATTTAGAATCCCTCCTCCCTTAATATAGGATGAAGAAAATACCCATCTTGATTCTCAGTGTTTCCCAGCACCTAGGTGACCAGATTTTTACATAAGGATCAATAAACAAGAGCTATTAGTAAGAATAAAATCATTAAAGGAAAAGTAGTTTCAATAGGTAGTCAATCTGACTGATTAATAAACTGCCAGGAGTGAGATAATACATGTGGATGGCATCAGGCCCCAAGGAAATTCCCTTGTAGGTGAGTGCCTCATCCCTCTGGGATGGCCTCTGAGAAACATTTCTCATCCCTGAGGTCCCCCGAGCCTCCCTTGAGGGTCTGTTTCCCAAGGATCAATGTGGATAGGAGTTATTTGTATTTGGGGAGACTCAGGTGTCTGGATGCATCACTCTTTCCTGAATCTGAGGCCTGGATGAGACATGTGCAGGCTTCCAAGGACTTCCTTGGAAGGTCATCTGGGACTTCCTTGGGAAGTCATGTGAGTTTAGTGTCCGTGGGTACTTTTCTGTATGTGTTGATTTGTCTGTGTTCTGTATACTCCTTCCCTAATTCTTGTTTGCCAGGAGTGTTTAAAACAATGTCATAAAAGGAGTTCAACTCAAGTTCTATCTATAAAGTTCTAACTATAACTGAAAAACTTTCTCCCCAAGCGTTATAGAGTCCCCAGAAGAAGACCTAGTGTGTACTTACCCCCTTATTCTGTGCCATCAGCATCTCTGATATTATGTCCCCCCATACCAAAAGTGGTTCCTTGTACCAGTTTGAGGGCTTGCCCAAAGACCAGACCACATCCCTCTTACTATACCTGAGACAAGTGCTAACCCCTGAGGAAGACTGGGCAGGCCCCCTTTCTAATGTATGTTCCCCTTACAACTCCTGACTTATATTACTGGAAACAACAAAATCTCTCCTTTTCTGGAAAACCCCAGGCGCTCATCTCATTATTGGAGACAGTATTCTTCACGTACCAGCCCACTCCAGACAATTGCCAGCAACTTCTACAGGTGCTTGGAAGAAAGAGAGTGCATCTGACACAGTGCCTTGAAAGCAGTCCTTGGAACACATGGCTCCCCACTGATGACCAAGTCCATCTGGAATGAGTCTTTCCCCTGACTGGCCCAGTACAATAGAGATCAAGTTAGGGAGGTGCTTACCAACTATCTGCAGACTGTTAGCAGGGATATAGGCAGCAGCTAGGAAGCCAACTAGTTTATCTAAGGTGAGAAAGATTGTACAGCTCCGGAGTGAGTCCCCCGACGCTTTTAACATCTCTTGGAGGCCCATAGGACCTACACACCGACAGACACTGAGGCCCCAGAGAATTGAAGAGCCATAAATATGGCCTTCATTACCCAGTCAGACTTAGACATTAGATAAAAGCTTCAAAGGTTAGAAAGTTTTGAGGGAAAGGTTATCTGATGTAGTAGTGGTCACCCAGGGGGTATTTGATAACAGAGATACCCTGGAGGAAAAAGTTTAAAAGGCTGGCTTAGTAGCATGAGAACAGAGATCAAGAGACCCCCAGCAACAGCTTAACTCATTTGCAAATGGCTGTAGGAAACCACTAGGACTAGTCCAAGGTGCTTATTGCAAGCAGAACACACATTGAAAAAAGGAATGTCCAAAGAGGAGAAAGGAGGAGGCTCACACTCTAAACCTGGAAGAGGATGTAGAATAACAGGGCGGGGCTCTGTCCTCACAGGCCCATCCCCACCCCCAGAGCCCTTGGTAACATTACAAATAGGGGGCAAAAAGACAAAATTCCCATGGATACTGGAGCTGCCTATTCGTTATTGTAAAAACCAGAAAGACCAATAACTAAACAAAGACTAAATGTTCACAGAGCCACTGGAAAGACTGAATCCTATCCATCGTCCCTGGCTAGAATAACTCATCTAGGAAAAGGAACCATTACTCAAACTTTTCTCATCATTCCAGACTGTACTTATCCACTTCTGGGATGAGACTTATTAAAACAATTAAATTCCAAAATTTATTAGGTGAAATTATCATTAGGGAAAGGTGCCCCGTTACTCTGCTGGTAAATAGTCCCCTTGGAAATGAATATATGTTGCTTCCCCCAGAAAAAGAGAAGGAGCCTCAACTTTCACTGACTTACTTCCAAAACAAGGTTCGTGGGGTTTGGGGCAGAGATTAACCCACCTGGGCCGCCCACTATGGTCTCATCAACCAGTCAGTCATAGCCAGTCAGAGTGAGACAATATCCTATATCAGCAGAGGCAAAGAAGGGGATTGCACTTCACATTAAACACCTGAGAAAAAAATGGAATTCTTGTCCCATGCCACTTGCCTGGAAATGCACCTCTTCTACCTGTGCATAAACCAGGCACCAATGAACATAGACTTGTGCAGGATTTGAGAGAAGTAAACAGGCAGGTGGAGACCATCTACCCTAGGGTACCTAACCCTTATACTCTTCACAGTGTGTTACCTCCAGAACAACATATTTACAGTGTGTTGCACTTAAAGGATGCTTTCTTCAGCCTGTCATTTGCCAAGTAAGCCGAGTCATATTTGCCTTGGACAGACCCAGAAGGGGGATTATCTGGACAACTGACTTGGACCAGGTTGCCACATGGTTTTAAAAACTCCTCACCTTATTTGATGAGGCCTGGAGCCAAGGCCTTTTAAATTTTAGCCAGTTATACTCTGGGACTACTCTATCACAATATGTTGATAACATGTTCCTGGCAGCTCTGACACATGAGGAGGGTCAGCAGGCCATAGATGACCTTCTTATCACCTAGTGCCAATTGGGGAATAAGGTTTCTGCTGAAAAGGCCCAATTGTGCACCCAGAAGGCAACCTATTTAGGTAGACAAATGAAAAAAGGGAAATGTATGCTCTCCTTAAACAGTTTGTAAGTGATCTGAGGTCTCACTCTTGAGCCCTAAAGGCTTCATTTACAAACTAAAAGCTTCCTGATCATCTGAAATGGAGGTCTTGCCACAGGTATCCAGACATGATATAGGGATTTCTGACTGGGAAAAGCCTACTCTGGAAGGAGGAAGCACCAACTCTGTAGGGAATAGGAATGGAGAAAAAGAATCCCCATTGATGGCAGCACCTGTCCTGACGCTGAAATAATCAGCAAGAGCTAATCTGTGCTCTTGGTACCCTTCCTGTAGTTCCCTGGAGCCATTTATAAAACCAACCTTCTTCATTGCCTTTGTGAGGGACACTTAAATTGTTCTCCAGGCTTAGGGAAAAAAATCCAACAAAAATCTTTCAAAATGAATATTCTCACAAGACACTAATGAGTAAACACTAATCATTGAAAGTGTAATGACAACAATAAACTACACAAAGCCCACCTCTCTTGCATAGTAACTTGGAGGATCAGTAAAATTATTAATGAAACCTCCCCCCCCCCCCCCCCCCCCCCCGCCAAAAAAAGGCAACTTCACCAACCTGAGCCTATCACAAGATAGCTCTGACAACATGAAATACTGTGGTTGCACTCCTCAGGGAAGTAGACAATCTAGCCCTGTTCTGAGCAAGAAGAATAATTTGGGAAACCAACAGGATACACTCAATCATCCCAAACTGATTATTTCTGAAATTGCTCCAACTTTCCATGAAGTAAACTTCTAAAATGAAAGGATGTGACGCTTTTCCTAAGAATTATCTGAACAGAGAAGACTGGTAGTTTCTCATCCCCAGGAGATCTGAGTCTGTGTGCCTAGAGCTGCCCAATGAGGCTCATACTTACTCAGAGAAGGCTGATGCACAGCAGAGCCATCAGTCTAGTGTGTGTCTGAACCACGGCTTCCACATTCTTTTCTCTCCTATGACACGGAGCCTCTAAGACTTCTGAATTGGGTCCCAGGACAGAGACTCTAGCTCTTTGACAACCTGTTCCCTTTGCCAACTGGCTCATCATGTTTCCAGAATCAGGAATGAGGGGCAAGGGTGAAATCTACTCTTCCATTCTTTCCAACATTCCTACATGAAACACTTTGCTAGAGTGTCCTGGTTGAGGGATGAGGCTTCCTCTGATCCAGTGGACACACATTGGCTTCTATGAATTACAGGAATATCTCAGTTTCTCTTATATCACATCAATCTCACAACTTTAAAAATACATGCACCTCATCTACTTACAAATGCTTCCTTTGGCAGAGATAATTTTACTCTGAGAACCTCTACACATTTCAGTGGGAAAAGGGGGAGCGTTGTAAGTTATTCCTAACTGAAGAAGGTATTTGGAACGTACAGCCATCAAGCCTCAAGTGAGATTGTAACATTGTTCATATGCTACACAGTAGATTCCTCATGGGATGAAGGCAAGGAGGCAATATTGTCTCAGTCAGTACTGAAGAGATAGAGTAGGATCCTGGGCAGTAAAGCACTCCCTAAAATAACAAGGTAAGCATTATGGTTTATAGGGGGATCTTGGTTCTCCAGATGAGCAGACTGACCACAGGTGTGGTGCTCCCTAAGCAGGCATCAAGTATAAGCCAGATAATACACGGGCCATCCCACATGCCCTATAGCAGAACAGCACCTTAACAATGGGAACAAGTGCATTGCTTCTGACACAGTGTGTCTCAGAGTCTCATAGAAGCAAATGCCCAGCATGAATTGCTCAGAAGAGCTGCAAGGGCTGACAGTCTGCCTCACGCACAGACTAAGCTTCTGAAACTGTTCCCACAGCTTTCTAGAAAATGCAGCTCTCTGGCCCTCTGTTTAGATGGAAAGTCCTGGAAGAACTGGTTTATGATGGAAGTGGGATTGCTCGAGTCAGACAGATAATACCTTCCCTCTGCCCAAAGTAATTTCCTTAAAGGCCCACACGGCAGCCCACACCTACTCTCAGAACAAGTGACCGAATAGGTATGTTGAAAAGAGGCATTTTCTCAGGATTTCTGAAGGTTTTACTTAACCATGGCTTGTGTGTGACTCACGCTGGCCACTAGATTACAAGTTGCCAAATCTGACTGCTCATATAGTAGCCTTTGTGTCTGAGCTTAGGGTCAGCTATCTGAGGAGATGTCATGAGCCTGAAAATGGGGGAGGGGGTCCTTTACTTGCATCTAATCACTACAGGCCTCATTAAATAAAAGGAAAGATTGCACAGTAAGATCACCTGACCTTAACTACCACTACACATTTGAGATCAATATTTAAGCATGTCAAACAGGTAACTACTGTACCAACTTGGCAACTTTTTCTTGCCATGGAGAATATATGCATCTTGCGTACACTATCTGTAACTTCAGTTGAAGCACTTTATATATTTAATAGTAACAGCCCCATTTCCAAGGATTTGTGCAAGATAACTGGGGCCTGTGTGTGTGTGTGTGTGTGTGTGTGTGTGTTTGTGTGCCTGTGTGCATTTTCAGAAAGGTGAATCATCACTAGTTTAATGTGTGTAGAGTTCAAGATGTGAATCGCTTTCAAGATATAAATGACAAGAATAGAAAAATTGAGCCTTTGTACATGCCAGTCCCATGATCTCTGTCTTGTTTCAATAGTGTCAATAGTGCTTGGACAGAACAGACCCAGGGACTCCTCTTTTCCATCATCAACTCCTTCAAATCTCCTCCACTCACAACCTCTGACCCTTTTCTTCTCACCCTCTTGCTTCCAGGACCAACCAATGCCATTTGTTGTTTTGTGGTTAGCTCTGTATTGATGAATAGCCATGACCTCACAAATCCAGAGTTATTCCACTGTGGTGGAAGCTGTTGTCAAGTGGTCAAATTGCATTTGCGGGCGTCCTACACCTACTGGGCTACTATTTTGATCGTGATGATGTGGCTCTGGACAGCATGGGTCACTTCTTCTGGAGTTGGCAAAGGAAAAGCGCAAAGGCACCCAGCGCCTCTTGAAGATGCAGAACCAGAGCTTTTCTAAGATGTGCAGAAGCCTTCTCAAGGTGAGTGTTGTAAAACCATGGAATTCCTGGAAGCTGCCCTAGCACTGGAGAAGAACCTGAACCAACGTCATTTTGAATCTTTATGCCTTGGGTTCTGCTCACAGACCTCCATCTCTGATTTCCTGGAGAAGAACCACTTCCTATATGAATAGTTGAAGCTCAACAAGAAAATGAGTGACCAGGACTAGGGTTTTGGGTGGGGGGCGGGGGGATTTTGGGAAGAGATGGGAAGGGTAAACAAAGGAGAATCCTACAATGCTTGATAAGAAATGTACTCATTATCTTGCCCATGTAATTGTAACCCCTGTGTACAGTATTTTCACAGTAAAAAAAAAATGAGTGACCACTTAACCAGTCTTCATAGGCTGGTGGCTACTGAGGCTGGGCTGGGTGAGTATCTCTTCAAACATCTTACCCTCAAACATGACTGGAAAAGCCTGGATTTCAGGGCCATCTCTACCTTACCTGACATCAGGGTTTCCACCTGAGTTTCTTCCTTTAGCCATGAGAAAACTTCCAAACTAACCACCCTGGAGACCTTTCCAAGCCTTGGACCAACGGAAGTAAAGCTTTCTGGAGCAGAAACAGAAATAGAAAAACTATTTTCAGTGATTACTTTGGAAGTCTCCAACGATCAACCAGAAAGGGGCCAATGTTTGGAAGGTATGAACAAGTTACCCTTTTATACCAGAAAATCTCTTGTTCAGGTGTTTGGGCCATAGAATCTGCTCATTTTAATGGCCCTGGCTACAAAGCATTGTGTATGAGAAACATGGTCCCATCCCAGCCCTGTATGGGGATATTTGTATCTGGGTCAAGAAATCTCAAGGAGCAGCGACATTCAACTGCTGTGACTCTCACTCTGGACAACATTTCTGATCTTGAAATATTTCTCAGTTGTGCCAAACCATGACTATGTATGCTCAGAACAAGAGACCACAGGACACAAAAAGTACTCATGGAAAATGCAAAGTCTTTATGAAACGTGAACCTGTACTCAACAAACATGATCATCAATTAAGAGAGAAATTAAGATGTAGAGTGTTGATATCCTCACAAATATGGGCAAATTGTAATCATACAGGAGACTCAGGACAGGATCTTCCCTATGCTTTCACATGCAGTTCTAATACCCACAGTCGGACCCAGAGCACAGCTCCCTGGATGGTCTCAGTTAAGCAGATCATAAGCAGCAGCAATAGGCGGTCTAGGAGTCATCTGAACATTTAGGTCTTTAAAAAAGTATATCCAAATCTGTAAGATACCATTCCATTCTTATGAATTCAATGTAATAATTATTTGACCCAGACTCAATTCCAGACATCAAGGTGAAAATGGCCTTCTTCAAGTCTGAGTTCAATATTCACAAAGACACATCTCTCCAGAATCCTACGTGTTTATACTCAAAGAACACTTTGAAAATATTTTCCACTCTAACCTTTAATGCAAGAACAACTGCAAGGTTAACACTTGAGATAGGATAGTTCCTGTCTTTCTCCTTGAGTTCAATGACAAAATAGCACAGAATGATACACCAACCAGGAATGCATTCGAGTATGTGTCACCTGCAATGTGACTGCTACCACTTTTCTTGTTCTAGCCCTATGGATCATCATCAAGTAAGGAGTTTCCATTGGGAACAATTGTCCTCAGAGTGCTACAGAGCTTCAGTCAGCATGAGTTGGTGTGTTTCCATACACATACAGATGGCATACCTGTGCCGTGCCCAGGAGCCAACCATGTATAGAGTAAAGCTCATGTCAGGGGAAAGTACCTTGTCAGTGCACAGATGGATCAGGCAGGTTGATCTACATACAACACTGAATCCTTGGTCCTTATTTTCAGTATTCTACCACAGCAAAGGGAAACAATGGAAAAGAAGAACACTGTGACCTGAGAATCACATAGTATGTGGCACCCTCAAGGGAAGAACAGTGGTGGTCCAGGCCTACAGAAATAACATCTACTGAACAAGAACATTGGGTGGAAAGACATCAGCGTCTGACCTCTGAACACAGCAGCAGCAGAGATGAAGAGGAACCCACACACGGGACAACAATACCAATGCCACACTTATGGCAGCAGCTTCCACTACAAATCAGAAGGTCTTGTCCCTCAGGCATACAGATGAAGACATCCAGGCAGTTGGAAAGGGAAGGGCTAAAAGGCATGTAGTGTTTGGTTCAGCTTTCACAGTGTTAAATGGCAAACAATATAATGGGAGCCTTTGTCGCTAGGAAAGTACCAAATATTTTGGAAAAGCATGAAGTCTTCCCAACCAAAGATTCCCTAGAGCTGCAGGCTGTTCCTAGAGATTCACATCCAGGAGAGGAGGATAGCTGAATGAGTGAACATTAACTA